>NW_027181782.1:27160335-27695576 GCF_029961685.1 Aristolochia californica | reverse complement strand
GAACCTCCTGTCGTGTTCTATTTCTGGGTTCAAAATTTTGATCGTTCTCATTTCATTTTGCCCCTTCTTAAGTTGTTCGAAGAGGAGCCAAAAATATTACATGTGTTGCCATTATTTGGCTTACATAAGCTGCCTTTATGTGGTTTACACGCCTAAGGCTGAAACACACAAGTTGATCTATGTTGCTGCATCACTCAACATTAAAAAAATAGCCCTCAAGACTTACACGCTCATCATGCTGAATTTGCCGAGCTGCTGAAATAGTTGTTGAATTGCTGACTTAATTCCCATACAAAACACTTCCATAAAATACTTCAACTGCAACGCCTTTGGATGAATCATTCGGCTATCGAGTCTATAAAACCACTCACCCCTTTGAAAGAGAGCTTGTGCTCAAGCTCAAATGAAGGATACACCTGTAAATCTTCCCACGTGGCCTTTGTGGAATCAGTATGCGACCATTGAACCAAAATCTGGGTGTTGTCCTGGAGCTACCTAGACTGTAGAATTTGACCGAAGTGAGAGAGACCTTACAGTCTTCAACCGGTGGAAGATCAGGGATGGACTGAGGTATTGGGCCCTTGAGAGGCTTGAGTAGTGAAACATGGAAAACATCGTGGAGTTGAGACTCCGGTGGCAGTTAGAGCTGATATGCAACTTGTCCCACTCGCCGCAGAATTTTGTATGGCCCAAAGTATTTGGGGGATAGCTTGTGGCGTGTCCTGGCAATGGAGTGCTAGCGATATGGCTTGAGGCGGGGCCAAACAAAATTGTCGGGGTGATACTGCACATCCCGGTGGTGCTGATCATAGTGGAGCTTCATACGGGCTTGAGCTTGCCGGAGCCGAGCGAGGGCATTTGCTAACAACTGATCTCTATTGTGCAAGGCATGCTCAACTGCGCCCCACACGAGTTGACCCTGTGGTGTAGAAGAGTAGACGGTGGGGAGGGGGGGGGGGGGGGGGGGGGGGGGGGGTGGGGGGGCGCTGGTCTGGGCCATGGAGAATTTTGAAGGGGGTCTCCTGTAAGGTTGTGTGATATGAGATGTTGTAGCAGTACTCGGCCCAACTAATGTAGTGAACCCATTTCTTGGGGTTGTCCCCCAAAAGGCACCTCAAGTACATCTCGATGGTGCGGTTCATGACTTCTATCTAACCATCTATTTGTGGGTGGTATGCTGATGAATATTTGAGTTTTGTACCGCAGAGGCGGAAGAGTTCTTTCCAAAAGTCACTGGTGAAGATCACATCCCGATCACTCATTATTGACTCGGGAATGCCATGCAAATGAACAATGTTGTCAACAAAAATTTGGGCGACTGCGGTTGCTGTATACGGATGAGCCATGGGCATGAAGTGGGCATATTTCGACAGCCGATCAACCACAACTAAAAGGATGGGTTTACCCATTGCTCTCGGTAATCCTTCAATAAAATCCATGGAGAGGTCAGACTATACCTAAGTAGGTAGGTCGAGGGACTGGAGCACCTCAGCCGGAGACAAATGGTCGGCCTTGTTCGCTGGCAGATCAGGCAGGCAGCAATATATTCCGTAACATGAGACCTCAACCCCAGCCCAATAGAAATCGTTGCGTATCCGCTGTCCCATTTTCTGGAGCCCTTCATATGCACTATCAAGGTAGGCTGATAAAATTTGCAGTACCAATGAAGATGAAGGCAGGATGTAAATGCGCTGCTTGTACAAGATGATGTGGTCCACGATGGACCAGTGAGGCGTCATCTGCCCTGTTGTAATTTTCTGGGACAGCTGCTGTAATTCAATGGTGGACTGGTGCTCATGACGTATGGCCTCTAGCAGCAGTGGTGTGGGGTGACTGATCGCGGCGAGTTGCAATGCGGCGTCTGACCGTCGGGAGAGAGCATCCGCTGCTCGGTTCAAGGGCCCTGGTTTGTGTTCCACTACAAAATCGAAGCCCATGAGTTTGCTGAGCCAGTGTTGTTGAGGTGGCGTGGAGATGTGTTGGTCCAACAAGAACTTGAGGTTGGAGTGATCCATGCGGATGTGAAAGAAACGGCCCCACAAATAAGGCCTCCAGTGTTGCAAGGCCTTTGCTAAGCCGATTAATTCTCACTCGTAGGCTGGCAATTGATGATGGTGGAGGGCAAGTTGCCTGGTGAAATATGCAATGGGATGCTGGGATTGATGTAGGACTGCCCCAATTCCACTGCCAGAGGCATCACATTCCAGCACAAAGTTGTCTTCAAAATTTGGTAGCTGCAGCATCGGTGCTGAAGCAAGAGCCTGTTTGAGCATGCTGAAGGAGTTCTATGTGGCCTCCGTCCACTGGAAGGCTTTGCGGCGCAGCAGGTTGGACAAGGGCGCTGCGAGGTGGGTGTAATTCTGTATGAACTTTCTGTAATACCCGGCTAATCCTAGAAAACCTCGTAAGGCAGCAACATTACGGGGTGGTGGCCACTGCATGATCGCCTCAATTTTGGTTGGATCCATAGTGACACCAGAGGCTGTAATCAAATGCCCCAAATAGGCCACCAGTGGCTGACCAAAAAAACACTTGGGAGTGCTTCAAGTATAAGTGGTGATTCTGGAGACGGCTGAAGACTTTACTCAGGTCATGTAGATGTTGCACCCAACTCTTACTGAAAATCAGGATATCGTCAAAGAAAACAAGGACAAATTTTATGAGAAATGGGCGAAATTCCTCGTTCATCAATGCCTGAAAAGTGGATGGTGCGTTGGAGAGGCCGAAGGGCATGAGAATGAACTCGAAGTGGACATGGTGAGTGCGGAAAGCTGTTTTCTCTATGTTCGGAGGATGCATGCAGGCCTGATGATAGCCGGACAGCAAGTCGAGCTTGGTGAAAAATTGTGCCCCGTGGAGTTCATCCACCACCGAAATGAGAAACACTTCCTTAATGGTCTTGGCATTTAATTCCTGGTAATCAACACAAAACCGCCACGTGTGGTCCTTTTTCTTCATTAGCAAGACAGGGGATGAGAATGGAGAGGTGCTCGGCCTTATGAGGCCCTGGTCAAGCATGGCAGGACATTGCCTTTCAATCTCATCTTTTTGGTGGTGGGGGTATCGATAGGGCCGCACCACCACAACTTCAGAGCCAGCCTTCAAACGGACTCTTTGAACATAGTGGCGCAAGGGAGGTAGGCTGCTGGGTGGGAGAAATAGATCCGCAAATGCTTCCAGCAATGAGTCCAATATGCGGATAGTGGGCTGCTGCTGTTGGATGGTATGCTGTTGTGCTGTACCTTCTGTAGCACGATCTTGTAGTGTGACTCTGAGGTGCTGCCAGTCAAAGCTCAAGGTAAGGGCAGTGAAGTCCCATAGTATGGGCCCTAATGTCTGGATGTTATGGACTCAATAAGACTGAGTCATCTACTTTACTTTTATTATTTATGTTGCTTTTAATTTCAAATTTTATTGATTTGTAATAAGACTTAAAGGTAAGGGTAGAATTGGGTTTAATAACCCTAACCTATGTTGATGTTAATTACCCTATTTAAGGGGTAAGGATGGAGAAATAAAGCAAGTTCGGAATTAGCATAAACTAGGGTAATTTAGGTTCTTTCTAGGCTCTCTATTCTAGGGTTCTTGGCCTGAA
The DNA here is from genome assembly GCF_029961685.1 of Aristolochia californica. Lineage (NCBI taxonomy): Eukaryota > Viridiplantae > Streptophyta > Magnoliopsida > Piperales > Aristolochiaceae > Aristolochia > Aristolochia californica. The sequence goes on along the minus strand of NW_027181782.1, from coordinate 27,691,981 downwards.
CTCTCTTGGGGGCTTTCTGCATCCATTGGGGAGTCTTTGAGGAGATCTTGGAAGGAAAAGGAAGAGGAATTACCTTTCTCTTCTGAGCTGCAAGAGAAGATCATCTCTTTCACGAAAATTCCAGAAAAGGAGAGGTCTTGACGTGAGTCTACCCAGGAAGGAGGACGGGTTCTTGTTGCTGGTTGGGAGTTCCGAATTCTGGGCAGAGGAGTTCCGAATTTTGGGCTTAAGAGGAGTTCCGAATCTGAGCTGAGGAGGAGTTCCGAATTCTGGACAGAGGAGTTCCGAATTTTGGGCTGAAGAGGAGTTCCGAATTTTGGGCTGAAGAGGAGTTCCGAATCTGAGCTGAGGAGTTCCGAATTCATTCAAAGAGGTAACTCGAGATTCTATTTTCTAAGTACAGCGGGTTAGAATTCTGTTTTAATTTACCTGTGTGATTAGTGGTTAAATCCATACATTAGACAAAAGGGATTCTGTTTCAACTTACCTGCGTGAACAGTGGTTGGAGACGAGATTCTTGGTTCCTTACAGTATTCAAAAACCTTGTAACGTGCTGGATTCATCCGTATCTCGCCGAGTTACTAGATCCATGGCTAGGGACCATAACAACTTGGTAACAGAGCAGGGTAACCCGGTAGAGAGAAGCACCAATGAATACTTTGAATTGCTTGAAATAAAATTTGATATTGTCCTAGAGAGGTTCTCAAAAATTGATATCGATATGGAGACCTTGAAGGGAAGGATGGACAGCATGGAGAATGGTCTAACTACTGGCAAGAAATTTACTGCATTGGAGGAGAAGTTCACTCTCAGTTTGGAAACTTTGAAAGGAAGGATGGATAACATGGAGACTAGTCTGAGCACTGGCAAGAACCCAATTCCGGGAGACCATTCGCAGATCAGAGGGGGAGATGAGTTTACTAGACACACGTGTTTCTCGGGTCAGCAAGGACCCTTCATTCCGGGGGGACACCTCAACCATGGGGGAGGGACTGTACCCCTCATTCCAGATCAGAGAGGAGGGGACCATTTGTATAACAGAGGGGGAGATGAATTTCCGAGGCACACGAGTTTCTCAGGACAGCAAGGACCCCTCATTCCGGGGGGACACTTCTACCAGGGGGGAGGCACTATTTCGAGGTATACTAAAATGGAATTCCCTACTTATAATGGGTCAGAAGACCCTTTGATATGGTTGTATCGATGCGAAAAAATTTTTAGCCATCAGCAAGTCCCAACCTATGACCGAGTCAACGTAGTTGTTTTCCACTTACTAGGGGAAGAACAACTTTGGTACCAGCTAGTTGAGGTTGATAGCGAGGTGGTAGATTGGGATGAATTTAAGCGATTGTGTTCTCTCCGTTTTGGTCCTCCGGCTTACAGTAACCCTTTGGGAGATTTGGTTTTACTACGCCAAACTAGGGCCGTGGAGCAATATCAAAAATTATTCCAGGAAAAATTAGCACGAGCCAGCAGTATGGTACAAGTGGATCAGCAAGTTGCGCTATTTACAACAGGACTGACGGAGGCCTTAAAGCTTGAGGTGGAGCTCTATGCACCTGTTGACTTATCCAACGCTATGAATATAGCTCGTGCTTTAGAATTGCGACAACAGGCACAACACAGACGACCTCTAGGGTCGGGGGAGCGCATTCCTCCAAGAAACAACCCGGGTATTACTTTGACAGGGGATCTGAGATCTAGTCATCCTACAACTCCTTATATAAAAAAATTGACAAGTGCTGAGATGGCAGAACGGCGGGCTAAGAATCTATGTTACAACTGTGATGAACCATATCAGGTTGGGCATCAGTGCAAAAGATTGTTTTTGATCGATAAGGTTGAAGATGAGGATATCGAGGTGACAGAGGATATGATTGAGGAAGAACCACCGGACATCTGCCTGCATGCCATTACTAGGCAGCAATCGGCCACAACTACGCAAAATGGGAGCGGCTCGACAACTTTCACCAGGTCTACCCAGCTTCCGAGCTTGAGGTCAAACTCTATCTCCAAGGGGGGGTAGATGTTATGGACTCAATAAGACTGAGTCATCTACTTTACTTTTATTATTTATGTTGCTTTTAATTTCGAATTTTATTGATTTGTAATAAGACTTAAAGGTAGGGGTAGAATTGGGTTTAATAACCCTAACCTATGTTGAGGTTAATTACCCTATTTAAGGGGTAAGGATGGAGAAATAAAGCAAGTTCGGAATTAGCATAAACTAGGGTAATTTTGGTTCTTTCTAGGCTCTCTATTCTAGGGTTCTTGGCTTGAACTCTCTTGGGGGCTTTCTGCATCCATTAGGGAGTCTTTGAGGAGATCTTCGAAGGAAAAGGAAGAGGAATTACCTTTCTCTTCTGAGCTGCAAGAGAAAATCATCTCTTTCACAAAAATTCCAGAAAAGGAGAGGTCTTGACGTGAGTCTACCCAGGAAGGAGGACGGGTTCTTGTTGCTGGTTGGGAGTTCCGAATTCTGTGCAGAGGAGTTCCGAATTTTGGGCTTAAGAGGAGTTCCGAATCTGAGCTGAGGAGGAGTTCCGAATTCTGGGCAGAGGAGTTTCGAATTTTGTGCTGAGGAGGAGTTCCAAATTCTGGACAGAGGAGTTCCAAATTTTGGGCTGAAGAGGAGTTCCGAATCTGAGCTGAGGAGTTCCGAATTCATTCAAAGAGGTAACTCGAGATTCTATTTTCTAAGTACAGCAGGTTAGAATTCTGTTTTAATTTACCTGTGTGATTAGTGGTTAAATCCATACATTAGACAAAAGGGATTCTGTTTCAACTTACCTGCGTGAACAGTGGTTGGAGACGAGATTCTTGGTTCCTTATAGTATTCAAAAACCTTGTAACGTGCTGGATTCATCCGTATCTCGCCGAGTTACTAGATCCATGGCTAGGGACCATAACACTGGAGCCACTTCACACCGAGCACGAGATCAAAACCAGCAAGTGGTATGATGTAAAAATCCACGAAAAAGTGGTGTCCACCAATGGCGAACCGGATAGACTTGCTAACCCCATAGCTCGGTACCTTGTCCCCATTGGCAACGGACACTGAAGTGGTTGGATGGGATTGTACCTGAAGTTGCAAATACTTGGCGGCGGTAAGGCTGATGAAATTGTGGGTGTTGCCTGAGTCCACTAGAGCCAACAATGGCTGGGCGTCAACCAGCACACAGAGCTGCATTGTTGTGGTGGTTTGAAGGCCGGTAATGGCATGGATGGAGACCTCTGGTTAATCAGTAGCAACCTCTTCCACCGGCGGTGCTTCCTCTTCGTCTTCTTCTTCCTGTTCCACCCAAAAACGTTTCTTGCAACAATGTCCGTGGGTGTAGTGTTCATCACAATTGAAGCATAAACCTTGTTCTTTCCGGGTTTCCATTTCTGGTCCAGTGAGTTTTTTTATTGCTGGTTGCTGTGCTTGAGGGGTTTTGGGTGGGAGGGAGGACTGCTACGCCAAAGAGAGGGGTTGGATGACCCTCCTGAGGTGGTTTTCCCCGCTGGCCAAACTGGCTTCCTATTTTAAAATTTGTGTTTGGCCTCCAAAGTGAGAGCGAAATTCATAGCTTGGGCCACGCCAAATCAGGACAAGGGGGGGGGGGGGGGGGGGGGGGGGGGGCAGCGTGAGTTCTACTTCCAACCGCAAGGCCTCATTTAATCCCGCTGTGAAGAAGCTAACTTGCTGACCTACTTGGAACACATGACTAGCACGGGATAACTTTTCCTAAAACATTTTCTGGTACTCAGCAACACTGCCGGTCAGTTTTAAGAGGATGAGATCACTCAATGGGTTGGCGTGGGTGGAAGGCCCAAACCGGATAGTGCATTGTTCTGTAAATTCTTGCCAACCGATACCCAGGTGCTCTCTTTCCACTTGGTGGCCCCACAGTTGCGCTTCATCGAGCATGTGGAAGGCGGCCAACCCGACTCTGTCCACTGCAATAATACGTTGATGGAGAAAAAAATTCTCACATCAGTAGATCCAAATTAAAGAGTCCTCTGACCCGCTAAAGACTGGAAATTCCATTTTGGCGTACCTTGGAATTGTGGTAGGCTCTGGATGTCTTCCATTGGGGCTGAAGTTTTCTGTGCGTCCCCCATTTGGGGTGGGTGTCCTTCAAATCAGTGTTGAGAGTTCTTCAACCTACTGAGAGTCCTAAGCTACTGAGCGAGAGCCTGTGCTGTACAAAATGCTTGCTAGTCGACCCTCTGTCTCATGTAGTTCTTCTCTGACTTCTTCTCTGAACCTTTCGAACCTCTCTTCCTGGCTTGATGTCTCTCCCATCATTCCCTGCTCTGATACCAACGTGAAAATCACCTAGGCAAGTGTACCTTGGAATTGGTGGTCACCCATCGTAGAATTACTCTCGCCCAAGATCGCTTAACTTCGGAGTTCTGAGTCAAACACCTAGCCAATATTACCCAAAAAACTGACCTATTAGGAGCAGAAGACATAGGTACTTAATCCATGCCCATAACCAGGATGTCCTATAACACATATTCATAACATAATAAAATGAAAGCATTCACATATTCATCCTTGAATCATCATCTAAAAACGAGAACCAATAGCATAAAAAAATTATTTTTGAACATGTATATCTTGGCTAGTGTTCTTCCTTCATACAAGAGCCTTCTTTGAGTGGTGTGATTTATCACTTCTCTAGATCATTCCTTTGTCGAGGGATCCTAAATATGTTGCTCTGATACCATGTTGAATTTAGGATCCCTTTTCCATGATCACGAACAAGAGAAATAAGAAAGAAAAATGAGAAAAGGGGAGGAAAGCTCTCGGTAGAGAAGAGAACAAATAAAAAAGAAAAGGGTGAGTTGCGTCAAGTAAGGAGAGGGAGAGAGAGAACCAACTTGGGATTGAATGTGTGACTTGATTAATTTTGAATGAGTTACCAACAGGCGTAGGAATTAATGAATGTGTTTTTCAATTTCCATGTAATTGTTTTTGGTTTGGTTTTGTCTTTGGTTTGGGTTGGTTTAGCATTTATTGGTTTGAACCTTTGACCCAAGGGGTCTTTAGTGTTGTGGACGTCCTCAACCCTATTTAAGGGGACGACTAGGGTAATGAGAGATATGAATTGAGTCTACTTTAGCTAGAGTAAATTAGATAAACAGGTCAAGAGCTCCTTCAAGCTCTCTTCCGTTTTTCCCCAAATTCCTTTCCGAAATTTTCCTTCCGAATTCAATCTCCATCATTCCCTCATTCCATCTCAACGTCAAGCAAGGTAATGGAAGGAAGAGAAGAGAGGAGGGTGACAAGATCCATGGCTCGTGAGGATCCTAACAACGTGGTATCAGAGAGGTCCACCCTCGGTGATACCACTTCTCCAGAGGACATACGTCAAGTACTTTCAGAACTTCAACAACGATCCACTCTTAAAGGTACTGAAATTTCTCACATCAATAATACATTACATACGCTGGAATCATCTCTCCAAATAGTCATCTGGCAACTTGCTGCACTTCAAGCACCAACGCCACCACCAGCCACCAATTTTCAACAACAACCAATGCATCAACAACAATTCACACCACCACCAAATCCACCCCTGCGCCAACCAATGGTTCCCATGGCTACCACACACAAGGACCATCCACAGTTCCATGGTACTTTAAAATTAACTTTCCTACATATGATGGCTCTAAAGATCCCTTATTGTGGTTCACAAAGTGTGAACAATTCTTCTATCATCAACAAACGGTGGAAATGGACAAGGTTACTTTAGCCGCCTACCACCTGCTCGATGAAGCGCTCATGTGGTTCCATCACTACCGAAATGTCCATTCCACTCAGGATTGGCTGCACTTTAAACATGCTTGCCAGTTGAGGTTTGGACCTCCAGCTAGCAGCAACCCAATGGGGGAATTGATCAACTATAAACAAATAGGCACATTAGAAGTTTACCAAAAAATGTTCCAAGAAAGGTTGGCCCTAGCTAGTGAATTTGTTCCTCCTCACCTACATGTTCAGATTTTTAATGCTGGATTGACAGAGGCGGTTAGATTGGAAGTGGAATTACTTGGTCCGACAGATTTGGACTCCGCAATGAATTATGCCAGAGCCGTGGAACACAAACAGAGAGTCCTAAAGGAGTCTTTACATCGAAAACCATTTTGGAATAACAGAACACAGGGTACTGCATTTGGTCCACGTTTTGGAACCTCTGCCCCTAACCGAGCAGATCAGTCTACCAGTGTGCCTCCACACACTATGCCACTCAAAATTTTGACTAAACAGGAAATGGAAGCTAGAAAGGCCAAAGGCCTATGTTTTAATTGTGACGAACAATTCCTTCTAGGACATACTTGTAAACGCTTATTCAGTATTGAACTGTTGGAAGATGATTCAAAAGAGCTTCCTGAAAATGAATTTGTGGAAGAGTTATAGCAAGAACCAGAGCTCTCCCTCCATGCCATGCATGACCTGCATAGCTCTAACACCATCCAGGTAAAGGCCAGGATACATCATCTCATGCTACTTGCTTTAGTGGATTCGGGTAGCACACATAATTTTATCAGTGAACCAGCCGCGCAACAATTGGGATTGGAAATTCAACAGCAAAGGGGACTCTCGGTTTCAGTGGCCAATGGGGCTAAAATTGCTAGTGTGGGTTTATGTGCAAAAACACCTTTCACCATTGAGGGACATTCATTTCAAGCAGATTTACTAGTCATTCCCTTGGCTGGATTTGATTTGGTGCTCGGGGTCAAATGGCTTCAGTTATTAGGACCTATATTATGGGACTTTCAGGCTCGGACTATGACCTTTACAGCACCATAGGGTCAAATTATATTACATGGTATTGTGGCACAGGTCCCTAATGCACTTCACACTTTACAGCTTCAGCACCATGGTGCTGGTCAGTTAGCTCCTTTACTTACAACATTTGCGGATTTATTTAATGACCCTATAGGTCTACCACCTGTGTGTCACTGCGATCACCGCATTCGTTTAAAGTTGGGAACTAATCCAGTAGTGGTGCGGCCTTATCGTTATCCACATATACAAAAAGATGAAACAGAAAGACAGTGCATGCATATGCTTGCTCAAGGCATGATCCAGCCTAGTAGATCTCCTTTTTCCTCACCAGTGTTACTAGTACGTAAAAAGGATAAATCATGGAGGTTTTGTGTCGACTATAGGCAACTCAACTTGCAGACAATTAAAGACAAGTTCCCCATTCCAGTCGTGGACGAGTTGCTGGATGAGTTACATGGTGCTACAATTTTTACCAAATTAGATTTGAAATCGGGCTATCATCAAATAAGAGTTCACCCGGCAGATGTGGAGAAGACTGCATTCCGTACACATCACGGTCATTTCGAGTTCCTCATCATGCCCTTCGGTCTCTCCAATGCATCCTCCACCTTTCAAGCCCTCATGAATGAGGTATTTTCATCACTTCAGCGCAACTATGTGTTAGTCTTTTTTATGACATTCTGGTCTACAACAAAAATTGGGAAGAACATCTCCACCACCTCCATCAGGTATTTACCATTCTACGCTCTCATCATTTGGTTTTGAATAAATCAAAATGCTCTATGGGTACATCTGAGGTGGCATATTTGGGCCATGTCATATCAGCTATGGTCGTGAAAGTTGACCAAAGCAAGATACAAGCAGTAACAGATTGTCCGATTCCCACCTCCATCACAGCATTAAGGGGATTTTTGGGCCTAGCAGGATATTAAAAAAAATTTATCCAATCTTATGGTCAGATAACAGCACCACTCAACAATCTTCTCAAAAAACATGCTTTCCACTGGTCTTCGTCAGCTGAACAGGCCTTTAACCTGTTAAAGGAGGCCTTAGCCTCAGTGCCAGTCCTACAATTACCAGATTTTGAGGGAGACTTTGTGGTGGAATGTGATGCATCCGGGGGAGGTATAGGGGCAGTGTTACAACAATTGGGACACCCTATTGCTTATTTCAGCCGTCAGTTGGGACAACACCACCATAAGTCAGCTGCATATGAGAGGGAATTGATTGGGTTAGACAAGGCTGTCCAACATTGGCAACCTTATCTCTGGGGACGACCATTTATCATTCGTACAGATCATTGCAGCCTCAAATATCTTCTTGAACAGCGCCTCACCACATCCCCGCAGCAGCATTGGTTAACTAAACTCATGGGCTTCGATTTTACGGTTCACTATAAGCAAGGTAGTTCGAATTTGGGGGCTGATGCTTTATCACGTCAGGATCATTCAGCCACACAAGTTTATGCTATCAGTCACCCATGTTCACTAGTATTAGATTCTATTCGGGAGGAAATACATCAATATCCGGATCTCATGTCATTATATTAGGATATTCAACAAGGGACAACAGCTCCTCATTGGACGATTCAGGATCGTCTCATACTCTACAAAACTAGGATCTTTATGCATCATACGTCCCCACTTCTTCACACAATCCTGTCCTCTATCCATGATAGCACACATGAAGGTCGACAGAAAATATATTTTCGAATCAGTCGGGACTTTTACTGGAAAGGCATGAAGAGTACAATTGCTGAATATGTAGCTGCTTGTCAGATTTGTCAACGAAACAAGGCCGAATCTTTAAATTCGGCAGGCCTACTACAACCTCTGCAACTACCGTCTCAAATCTGGTCCGACATTTCCATGGATTTTATTGTTGGCCTTCCCATTTCATTAGGTAAATCTGTGATATTCATCGTCGTTGATCGGTTTTCAAATATGGTCACTTCATTGCTTTGGCGCATCCATATACTGCTGCTCAGGTCGCTCAATTATTTATGGACAACATTGTCCGATTACACGGAATTCCTTCATCCATTATTAGTGACAGAGATGCCATTTTTACCAGTATGTTTTGGAAGGAATTATTCAAATTACAGGGCACACAATTGGCATTTTTGTCTGCATATCACCCACAAACGGACAGACAAACAGAGGTTGTCAATCGCACGATTGAAATGTATCTTCATTGTTTTGTGGGGGACGCACCTAGACATTGGGTGAAATGGCTTTCTTGGGCAGAATTTTGCTATAACACATCTTACCACACAACACTGGGAACTACACCTTTCAAGGTCGTTTGTGGTAGAGATCCACCTCATCTGTTACCATATGAACCAGGGGCATCGAAAGTCGTCACTTTGGACCAAGCGTTAGCTAAAAGAGACGCTATACTCATTGAGGTACGTACTCATCTATAGGAGGCCCAACATTCCATGAAATGCTATTATGATAAGAAGCACCGGGAGGTATCTTATTTCCCTGGAGACTATGTGTGGTTAAAGCTTCAGCACTACCGTCTGATGTATATGACTGCATCCAAGCGCCATAAGCTATCTCCAAAATATTATGGTCCATTTTAGGTGTTGGACAAAATTGGGGTCGTGGCATACTGCTTGCAACTACCACTAGATTCAAGATCCATAATGTATTTCACGTCTCCTAATTGAAGCCCTTCCAGGGTCACTCGCCCCTACTGCACACTCCACTGCCGCCACTACATGAGGGCAGAGTCCTCTCTATTCCAGTTCAGGTGGTAAATGCACGCCACATTCATGGTGATTGGGAAATTCTCGTCCAGTGGGCAGATGCCAACCCCAGCGACACCACATGGGAGCCGTTATCAGCATTTTGACTCTTATATCCTTCCTTCGAGCTTGAGGACAAATTTTTCTCCAGGAGGGGGGTGATGTTATGGACTCTATAGCATCATGAGTTACCAACAGGCGTAGGAATTAATGAATGTGTTTTTCAATTTCCATGTAATTGTTTTTGGTTTGGTTTTGTCTTTGGTTTGGGTTGGTTTAGCATTTATTGGTTTGAACCCTTGACCCAAGGGGTCTTTAGTGTTGTGGACGTCCTCAAACCTATTTAAGGGGATGGCTAGGGTAATGAGAGACATGAATTGAGTCTAATTTAGCTAGAGTAAATTAGATAAACAGGTCAAGAGCTCCTTTAAGCTCTCTTCCATTTTCCCCAAATTCCTTTCCGAAATTCTCCTTCCGAATTCAATCTCCATCATTCCCTCATTCCATCTCAACGTCAAGCAAGGTAATGGAAGGAAGAGAGGAGAGGAGGGTGACAAGATCCATGGCTCGTGAGGATCCTAACACTCTTCAATATAAGTAACTCTATTCAAACTAGAACTCCTAGAAGACTAATTGGACTAGAACTAGGAGTTCTTTATTATCCATGTGAATATAAGGGATAACCCAGCTCGTGGCCTTATCCTGGTGGGCACCTCATGATTCTCCAGTGCACCTTGATAATTGTGCCAGCTCATGAGATCTTGTGGGCCCCACTTGATCTTCAAGTCTTCTAAATCAACTCAGCTTGTGCTTCTTGATTCCTTTACTCAAGCTTGCTTTGGGAGAGGACTCTTCTTGGTGTCCCAAGTCCTCTAGGATTCTTCTTGATGACCTACGTCCTCATGGTGGGTCCCACCAGCTCGAGCACCATACTGGGCCTCACATTGTAACAATTTTTTTTTTTTACTTTCCATGTAACAAGGTTGCCTCCAACTAGAGTATAGTTCCCTGAAGTAGAATTTATATAATCTAGGGATCCAGCCCAATATGCATCAACAAAAATTTCAATATGGAAATGACCATGCCCTTTTCAAGAATCTGAAAATTCTTTGCAATGCTTACAACAAAGAATCTGAGGTTTATGCATATATTGACTGACTATAATAACTACAAAAGAAATATCTGGTCTGGTAACAATGAGATAAATTAACTTCCCAACTAGACTTTGTGTTACGGTCCCTAGCCATGGATCTAGTAACTTGGCGAGTTGAATATGAATCCAGCACTGTTTGAGGGTTTCTTATCATGTTTTTGTGAAAAGAACTCTCTTATACTTCTCCTTTCACGTTAGTATTGAAAAGGATTTTCCTTTTTTCAATTATAGATGCAACCAGCAAGTTAAAGGACTGTTTAAGCACTTAGATATGAAACCCCTCTTTTATGATTCATGTCAAGAGGGTTTTACTTGCTATAATGACTCAAGAACAACCCCTTTCCCTTTACTGAATTCATTCCCCTTGAAAAGGAGTTTCCTTTTCTTAATTATGAATGAACCCAGCTAGTCAAGGAAGCTTCTTGAGGCCCCAGCGTAGAACCCCTTTTCTTATGGCTCACGTCAAGGTAGGGTTTCCAATTTCATGCAGCACTGGTTCCTTACGTAAAAGAGAAACATAAATCTAATCTTAATGCTTGGAATAAGATTAGCAAATACCTCTTGATGTCAACACCAATCCAGCAACCAGAATTCGTCCTCCTTTCTGGTTAGCTCACGCCAACCCTTCTCCCTTTCTGGAATTTTCGTGAAAGAGATGACCTTCTCTTGCAGCTCGAAAGAGAAAGGTAATTCCTCTTCCTTTTCTTTCCAAGATCTCCTCAAAGACTCCCCAATGGATGCAGCAAACCCCCAAGAGAGTTCACACTAAGAACCCTAGAATAGAGAGCCTAGAAGGAACCTAAATTACCCTAGTTTATGCTAATTCCGAACTTGCTTTATTTCTCCATCCTTACCCCTTAAATAGGGTAATTAACATCAACATAGGTTAAAGTTATAAAACCCAATTCTACCCCTACCTTTAAGTCTTATTACAAATCAATAAAATTCGAAATTAAAAGTAACATAAATAATAAAAGTAAAGTAGTTGACTTAGTGTTATTGAGTCCATAACACTTTGGTACTTTCTCACATCAACTTCTACTCTAGAACCAGCAAATAATTTTGTATTTGTATTCATGGGGGTGACAGCAGAGCGACATCCCATCATTCATGTTTCTTTGAGCAAGCTAAACACGTATTTGTTTTATGATAAAATAATGCCATGCCTGGATTGAAGAACTTCATTACCAATGAAGTACTTAAGAAGTCCCAAGTCTTTTGTCTTTAATTGACTACACATCTTGTGTTTGACTTAAATTATGCTATTTGTATCACTATCTATCAAAATAATATCATCCATGTACACAACAGGTAGGACCAAACCATTATTGGTATGCTTGACAATACAGAATGGTTAACAAAATCAAAGAATTTCTTGACTAAACTTGTCAAACCAAGCCCGTGGAGATTGTTTCAAACCATATAAGGATTTTTATAAGTGGCATACAAACTCCCCCTGAACCACATATCCAAGTTTTTGCTGTATATTAGTCTCCTCCTTAGTATTTCCATTAAGGAAGGCATTCTTCATATCAAGCTGAAAACAAGTCATCGACAGTTAGTAGCAAGAGATAATAAGAGACGTACTGAGTTGAATTTGCTTACAGGTGAAGTTTTTTCCTCATAGTCATCTCCATAAAATTATGTGTAACATTTGGCCATGAGTCAAGTTTTGAGGTGGGCCACAGAGCCATCTGGATTATGTTTTACAATGAAATCACCAACTCCTTAACTAATGGAAGGGGAACAAGTTGCCAAGTCTGATTATCATTAAGGGTTGTCATCTCTTCATCCATCACTACTTTCCATCCTAGATGTTATAGGGCCTCCCGATAAGACTAAGGAATTGAAATAGAAGAAATAGAGGCAAGAAACTGACAACAAGATTAGGATAACTGATGATTCGATAAAAAATGGGAGATGGGGTGAGATGTGGATGGTCGTGTGCATGACCTTGGCTATTTCCGAAGAGCGATAGATTGAGTATCAAATGAAGGACCATAAATATGAAGTGGCGAAGGAGAACTTACCTCTGAGGGGTCTAGAGACCCCATAGGTGTAGTGTCAACCAATGCTTCAAGGAGCAGACAAATATGTCATCACGGCCATGAACTGTTGAGTCATCGATCGACACAATAGGCTTAGGAAATTCATTACCTACAAAGAAACCAACTGGGGGCACCAATGTATGAATAAAAGGCCTGGTCTTCCAAGAATGTCAGATCGCTAGAGACAAACATCTTCCTTAGAGGAGGATTATAACACGTGTATCCTTTCAGAGTATGAGAGTAGCCCAAAAAAATACATTTAATCGCTCTCGGATCCAATGTAGTAGTATGTGAGGATGTAACATGAACAAAGAAAGTACACCCAAAGATTCTCAAAGGATGGTAAACTAGACTCAAATAGCTTTAAATTAATACATAATTTGGCTTCCAAGATTCTTTCTTGAATATTTTAGGACCTTTTAATTTTTTTCGAGTTGTACCTTGATCTTTGCCGACTCCAATGCAAATATCTCCTTTCATATAGATCAAATTGATATCAATTTTTTCCTTTTGAATGCTAACAATATAAGTGATTACTACGATATATGTGTATCAGCAAAGTCCTGCATCTCGAAGTAATTTGGGATTTTGTTCGGTTATAAGGTTGCCAATTTTTGGAAACCCCATTTTAACAGAGTCACGGACTTGCTGTAATTTTTTTGTAAAAGTGACCAATTTTGTAAGTAAGGCGAAAACTAGATCTTCTACTGAAGCCATGTAAGGGTCCACGTGTCCCAAACTGGAGTCGTGAGAGATGTGAATCACCTGATCCACAAGTGTGTCGATTGGTAAGGTTGGTGCGAAGCAGAGTCCACTGCAAGTAGACGAAGGATGTGTTCTATCATTGGCACCGGCCCAACTTGTAGATACTATGTGATGTGATAAGAAATCAACAATTCCTTTTGCAAGTTCCCCTGTTTAATTGAGTGGAGTTAGGCTGGTCAGCTGTCAAGACTGTGGACAAGAAAGAAAGCAGCCATAAGGAACTATGGCCCTACCTGCTCTCCTCCAAGCCCTATCGTTGTATGAACAGCACATGGAGTTGCCTCCCAGCTAACCCAGCAAGATTAAAGACCCAGCTATCCAGATTGGAGCCGATCGGTGCCTTTGGAATCCTTTTATATATACATCACCTTCTCGAGGTTTTCATTCATCAATACACCACCCATTGGAATCCCAGATCACTCTCCCTTTCCTCCGCGAACTCTTTCTGCAACTCTTCACTCGCGACAATGATGAGCCCCAAGAAGTTGGTGAAGAAACTAGCTGCGACCAGGACCAGATCCGTCGCCGAGAAAGGTCATTTTGTTGCATACACAACAGATTGTGAGCGCTTCGTCTTTCCCTTGACATTCCTCTGCAATCCCATTTTACAAGCTCTGTTGGCGGTCTCCGAAGAAGAATACGGACTGCCGGGAAATGGGCCAATTATGCTGCCATGTGATGGTGCCTCCATGGAATACTTAATCTCGTTGACGCAGAGATCGTTGAGTGAAGATTTTCAGAAGGCTTTGCTTGTGTCAATAACCACAGATGGGTGCTTAACATCTTCCTTGGTCCAACAAGAACGAATCCAGCATATGTCCGTCTTTAGTTGTTAGTAAATTTTTTTACCATGCGGTTTCTTGGACTTGGCTACAAATGTAAATATTAGTGCAATTTTGGTTCTATACAATTTTCCATATTTAATTTTTCATGCCTTGAAATGTTGAAAATTCGGCAACTTCCCTTCTTTGATAAAGTTAGCTTACGTTCCTGATCTGGTTTGTGGTTAGCTGAAAGCCTGAGTCTTTTATGACGAGCAATTTTCTACAACTTTTTTAATAATTGTAAGAAAACCTCGGCACTCATTCATGGAGCTGGATAGCATGGTTAGCAATAAAAATGTATTTGGCCCTCCCGCCCACAACAACCCCTTGGGAGATTTGGTCCTATTGAGACAAACCAGGTCTGTTGAACTGTATCAAAAACAATTCCAAGAAAAATTGGCTTGCGCGGGCCGTTTGGTACAAGTCAACCAATAGGTCAACTTATTTACAACAGGCCTTACTGAATCTTCGAGGTTAGAGGTGGAACTTCAACCACCTTCAGATTTGGCTCGGGCAATGAATTTAGCTCGAGCAAGTGAACAACGACAACGGCTTCAGCATCATAGGCCAGTTTGGCAAGGGGAACGGAACACTTCCTCCAATTGGCAAGGGTGCCGAAATACTTCCCCTTAGATGCCATATCCAACATTACCACGGCCTAGTAATAATCCTAATACTACTCTGGCATCCGACACATGCTCTAGTAACCCCCACCTCAGTATATCAAACAATTAACAAGTTCCGAGATAGCGGAACGGAGGTCTAAAACCCTGTGCTACAACTGTGATGAACCATGCAGGGCAAGCCACCAATGTAAACGGTTGTTCTGGCTCGAAGTGGATGAAATAGAGGATACAGAAAATAGTGATGATCTTATTGAGGAGGAACCACCAACAATCTCTCTGTATGCCATTGCTGGGCAGAAATCTGCCAAAACTATGCAAGCCAGAGCTCAACTCCTCGACCAAGAACTTGTGGGACTAGTGGATTCGGGAAGTACACACAAGTTTTTTTGCTTGACAGTTGTTCAGCATCTTCAGTTATACATTCATCCACACCCAACAGCCATGGTTTCGATGGCCAATGGGGAGAAAGTCCTGAGCTACGGGATCAGCAAAGCGGTAAAATTTTCAATTTGTACGACTTTATTTCAGTCAGAATTTTTTGTTAGGATTTGATATGGTGTTAGGCATCAAGTGGTTACAAACAGTGGGACCCATACTGTGGGACGTTTTTGCTTAAACTATGAGCTTTGTATTGAGCACACGCCAAGTGCTATTATAGGGCAGTCAATGGACAAACCCCACCAATTTCATACCATTCACACACAAGACCAACCGAACAACACTATTGAAAAACTTCTCGACGAGTTCTCAGACCTCTTCAACGAGCCTTCCGGATTGCCTCCCTTGAGACATTGTGACCATAGGATCTGTTTAAAACCAGATCTTGATGTGGTGGTAGTTCGACCGTACCGGTATCCCCACCTCCGAAAGGATGAAATCAAGCGACAGTGCTAGGCCATGATACAACAAGGTTTTATTTGCAGCAGCCGCTCCCCCTTCTCTTCACCAGTCTTGCTCGTGAAGAAACATGATGACACGTGAAGATTTTGTACCAATTATAGGGAATTATATGCCCAAACCGTGACAGATAAGTTCCCCATTGATAGATGTATGATTCTGACATGAGAACTAGGTTAATTATAATAGAATAGCCCTTATAATTGTGTTATAGGTGGTTATTTATCGGTTTTCAAATGAAATGTGCATTTATTGAATTTGGCATTAATCACTGCTTATATTGCATATTTTTCTCTCCAAAATTATAATTCATTGCTTTTAGGGTTTATTTTCCTGAAATGATATTTATGGATTCAATTATGGAATTTCAGGAGAATTTTGTGTGAGAAGGAGATATTTACAAAAATGCCATTAGTGAAAGGGAGAGGTATTTTTAGTGCGAAATCGATTTGAGGGGGGAAAGAGAGCTCGAGAGAGTCTCAAGCCGGCCACCAACCAAAAGAAGAGAGACCCGAGAGGGCTCCCTCCAGCTATCATTCACCGCGCGCCACCGTTGTCCACAGTCGTCTGGCAACCGAGAATAGACGCGAGGAGAGCTTGAGAGAGTCTCCATCGCAGGGAGTTCGACACTGCCATTTTCTGCTCGCTAGGCTGAGAGATGACCCAAGAGTGCTCCTCCGGTGTCGGTTATGCATTCTGACCATCCTCCGGCGTCGTTTACGCATTTCCAACCACTTCATGAGCCTAGTCCGACTCCGACAGAGACTCGAGAGAGCCGGTCAGAGGATTTCGCTTCCATTCTGTCTTCCACTGCACCACCTCCCTCGGGGAATTTTGATTCCTCTTCGTTGGCGTCATCTCCACTTCTGGTCGCTCGCTCTTGCAACCCGAAGCCCTTAATTTCTAGAAATTGCAGCAACCGTGAAAACGAAATTGCTGCTTGAGCAAGAGGAAGAAGAAAGGGAGTAATCCATCATTTTGTAATTTAATTAGTTTCCTATATTTTGAACTTAGGTTTTGAATGCTTATTAAATTTGATTTGAGAATTGTTGTTTATCGAATATTTGTTTTCAGAAATTTTTGAGTAATTAGCTAGTTAAGGCAGGATTATAATTTAGGTTTATCTGATCTCTGCCCTTAACTCTAGGCGCCCGAGAGGGGCCAGACGCAAGGATTGAGAATCCGGATTAGTGGTTACGTGCACTCGAGAGAGGCACGAATCACAATAAAATCCAGAGTTGACGTCTCCTGTTGTGCAAGTAGTTAATTAGATCATTACTTGATAATTTAGGATATAATTAGTGTTTAGTTCAGATTAATTCATCATATTTGGTTAGGCTAGTTGACTGAAGAATACACAAAATTCAGTCCTCCTTGTGGATATGACCCTCGCTTCCTGCTAGATTACATGAACGATTCGTACGCTTGCGAGGTATAAAAGCCGATGTAATTAAATTTCACATCAAGGTTTTGGCACCGTTGCCGGGGAGGCACGTATTAAGTGTATTTCTTTGTTCTCAATGGTCTTCGGTTAGATTTATTTTTCTGCTTTCATAATTTTATGTTTTGGTTTTATCTTGATGATATTGTGTGGAGTTATTTTTATTTCTTCTAGTTAGTTCGTATTTTTAGTAGTTAGTTTGTTAGCATAATTTGATAGTTAGTTTTGTTTATTTTTGTGTTTTTATGCACGGGTGTCACTCCCTAGGTGAACCATTAGCTCCCTTTGATGAAGAGATAGAACATATTTGTAGAAAAACACCAGAAGTCAAGTTAGAAGCTACCATGGCCAATCAGGGTGAACCATTACAGTTACCTGCAGTAGGTGACCGTAAAGCCCTAAGGGATTATTCTATCTCATCCAACTTCACATCACCTTCTTGCATTATATTGCCACCCACTACTGTTGCCAGTTATGAGTTGAAACCGGGTGTGATCCAACTTCTCCCTACATTCTATGGGCTGGAGAAGGAGGACCCTTATTACCACATCAAGGAATTCTTAGATATCTATGCGACTTTTAAATTTCAGAATCTCTCAGATGACTCTATCCGGTTAAGACTTTTCCTTTTTCACTTAAGGATAAGGCCAAGTCTTGGCTTAATTTCTTAGAGGTGGGCAGCATTACTTCATGGGACACATTAGTCACGAAATTGTTTTCCAAGTACTTTCCCATTCAGAGAACTACAGCCCCCAGGAGAGAAATCTCCAACTTTATGCAGCAGGAGGGTGAACACTTTTATGAGGCTGGGGAGAAATGGAAGGATTTGATCTGTAGGTGTCCGCAACATGGGTTTGAGAAATGGCATTTAGTGCAATACTTTTATCAGGGCCTTACACCCTAGGTTAGATCCATGGTAGATGCAACAAGTGGTGGGAGTTTGATGGGTAAGAGGGCTAGTGAGGCGTAGGACTTCTTTGAAATGTTGAGTGATCAATCTCAACAATGGGGTTCGTCATTTAATGTTGATAGGAGATCCCACGAAGCCAAAAGAGTGGGTCTCTACGAGGTTAGTGAATAACCCATGCTCATGGCCAAGATTGAGGGGTTGACTAGAAAAATTGATGCCCTTATGGTGTCCAAGAGTTCACTTGCTCCTAACCCATCTACTGTCTATTCCATATGCTCTAGTTCATCTTATCCCACACAAATGTGTCCATCTAGTTCATCCTACCTGGAGCTCATCGAGGACTTGAATGCAGTCCAAAATTTTCATAGACCAAACCGGAACAATCCTTTTTTGGAAACATATAATCCGGGTTGGGCTAGGCACCCAAATTTCTAATGGTCTAAGGGCCCACAGGTTGGGGGTCCTCCAGGGTTTACTCAACCCCAAGCTCCACGCCCACACTTCACTCAACAGTCATTGATTCCACAAAAACCTTCACTTGAGGATGCACTTCAATTATTCATGCAGTGAGTCAGTTGGCCAACCACATGAGTGAACAATCACAAAATAGACTCCCGAGTCAAACCATTCCTAACCCCAAAAGCACACATGCGAGTGGGTCGAGTTCCAATCCCCACCACAAGCAAACCAAAGCCATAACCACCCTTAGGAGTGGTCATGAGTTGAACAATGGGGTAGGGACCACTAAGTCTAAGGAGTGAAAGGATGACAATGGGGACATATCATTGAGTGAAGAACCTACAAGTTCTCCACCAACAGCCACGCAGATCCCTAACCATGTCCCACCAGCTCCTTATCCGCAGAGGTTATCGGGCCTACCTAGGAAAGGAGATAGCATGCATGAAACATTGGAACTGTTTAGTAAGGTTCACATTAACATTCCACTTCTTGATGCTATTAGGAAAGTCCTTGCTTATGCCCTATTTTTGAAAGACCTTTGTACACAGAAGAGAAAACAACATATTAACAAAAAGGTCTTTCTTAATACGAATGTAAGCTCAATTTTGAAGCACAATACTCCTCCTAAAGTTAAAGATCCTGGATGCCTCACAATTTCATGTGTCATTGGTGAACATACCATCCAGAGAGCTCTTCTTGACTTAGGGGCAAGTGTGAATTTGCCTCCTTTCTTTGTGTACCAACAATTAGATTTGGGGGAATTGAAGCCTATCTCCATCACACTTCAACTAGCTGACCGTTCTATCAAGATACCACGAGGAATAGTTGAAGATGTTTTAATAAAAGTGGACAAATTTCTATTCCCGGTTGATTTCATTGTTCTTGATACATAACCAATAGTCAATGTGACCAACCAAATTCCTGTCATCCTAGGACGTCCCTTCTTAGCCACATCTAATGTTGTCATTCATTGTAAAAGTGGTGAGTTGGAGTTGTCTTTTGGAAATTTTAAGGTCTCGTTGAATGTGTTTAATGTTGGGCACCATCCACTTGAGTTTGATGATCTGAGTCCTGCATTTAAGATAGAGACTATTATGCTTGATGACAAATCCACTCTTGAATCTTTTGAGTCTTACATAACATCTTTAGGCATGGACTATTTTGATGAGGAAACATATTTCCGAGAGGTTGACTCTTTACTAAGTTCTTTACCTCAGTTGGAGGAAGCTTATGAGTTTGTCACAACTGATCATCCACAGGATCTTCATCTTGACTTGGAAAAACCTCTTGAAACTTCCAATCTAGATCTTAAGCCACTTCCTCCCACATTGAAGTGCGTTCTTGGGGCCCATGAACTCATTGCCAGTCATTATTGCCTCAGATTTGAGTACCGAGCAAGAGGAACAAATGACTGAAGTTTTACAAGCACACAGAGATGCATTGGGGTGAACTCTTGATGCCTTAAAAGGGATTAACCTCTCCATATGCATGCACTGTATTCATTTGGAGGAGGGGACTAAAGCCTCACGAGAGAGGCAACGTAGGTTAAATCCCCATATGCAGGAGGTTGTGAGAGACGAAGTCATCAAGTTGCTTGTGTCAGGCATCATGTACCCTATTTCTGATAGCACCTGGGTGAGTCCAATTCAAGTTGTCCCTAAGAAAGGGGGGATAACAATAATGAAAAATGAGAGTGGTGAATTGATTCCCATAAGAACTACCACCGAGCGGCGTGTTTGCATTGACTACAGAAAACTTAATTCCGCCACTAGGAAGGATCACTTCCCACTACCTTTCATTGATCAGATGCTAGAGCGATTGGCCTGCCACAGTTTTTATTGCTTCTTAGATGGATACTCCAGCTACAATCAAATTTCCATTGCTCCAGAAGACCAGGAAAATACCACATTCACGTGTCCGTTAGGCACCTTTGCTTACAGATGCATGCCTTTTGGTTTATGCAATGCGCCCACCACTTTCCAACGGTGCATGATGAGTATATTTTCTGACATGATTGGTGACTTTTTAGAGGTCTTTATGGATGAATTTTCTGTGTTTGGCTCTAGCTTTGAGACATGTTTGCACAATATTTCACTCGTATTGTGCTATTGCATTAAGTCCAATTTAGTCTTGAATTGGGAGAAATGCCACTTCATGGTAAAAGAAGGAATTATTTTAGGACATGTAGTGTCTGAGCGGGGTATAGAAGTGGACAAAGCCAAGGTTGACCTAACTGCCAATCTACCACCACCTACTTTTGTGAAGGGGGTGCATTCTTTCCTTGGCAATGCTGGGTTCTATAGGTGCTTCATTAAGGACTTTAGAAAAATTTCTCTTCCTTTGACGAATTAGCTTGCTCAAGATGTTGCTTTTGCCTTTGATGATGCCTGTATTCATGCTTTTAGGACACTGAAGAATTTTTTGTCCACTGCACCCATTGTCCAACCCCCTACTTGGTCTTTGCCTTTTGAGTTGATGTGTGATGCCTCTGATTATGCATTTGGGGCTGTTTTGAGGCAAAAGGCGGATAAAATTCCCTGTGTCATTCAGTGTGCTAGCCGCACTCTTCATGATGCTCAATTGAATTACACTACCACTGAGAAGGAGTTGCTAGTTGTTGTGTTTTCCATGAACAAATTCAGATCATATATGTTAGGGTCAAAGGTTATAGTGTTCACTGATCATTCTGCTTTGAAGTACTTATTATCCATCAAGGACACTAAACCTCGCTTGATTAGATGGATCATGCAATTGCAAGAATTTGACCTTGAGATTCGAGATAAGAAGGGTTGTCAGAATGTTGTTGCTGATCATCTATATAGGATATGTGTAGCACCTCAGGAAGGATCCCTTCCTTTAAATGATTCCTTCCATGATGAACAACTTCGTTGGAAGATGGGCTCAAGCCCACGAGCTCAAGACAAGAAGCCCACATGTCAAAGGAGTGGCATATGTGTAAAATATGGTACTTTCCATAAAGATGGCATAGAAGTGTAAATATGTGTTCCTTTTATGTCTTTTATTTTATCAAGTTGTAGCCCTAAGGGTATTGTAAAACTATAAATAAAGGCATTGGCTAAGAGGTAGGGCATTGAAGCACTCTCCTCTCTTTCCACAAATTCGTCCAGCCCTCATTTTTCTTTTTGACGCAACCCTCTTCTCCCTTAATCCAAACTCTCTTCTTCCACGTTCTTCTTCTTCTCTTCTCCTTCTCTCTTCTTCTTCTTCTTTCTTGTTGATCTAAAGTTCCTTTCATGAGATCCTAAATTCTACAAACTTCTCCAAGTATCCCAGTTGCCTTGGTTTGCTGACATAGTCAACTATCTTGTAACTCATAAGATTTCTAATTATTGGAGTAAACAAGATTAGTTGAAATTCTTTTCCCAAGTCAAACATTTTTTTTGGGATGACCCTTATTTGTTCAAGGTGTGTCCAGACCAAGTCATTAGGCGTTGTGTACCTGAACAAGACTTTGCCAACATTCTTCAATTTTGTCATTCCCACGCATGTGGTGGACATTTTGGTGCTAGAAAGACCGCGGCTAAAGTCTTGTAATGTGGTTTCTATTGGACTTCATTATTTAGAGACGCCCATGAGTTTTTTCGTGTGTGTGATAGATGCCAACAGACTGGTTGTTTGTCTAGGAAGAACATGATGCCTCTTAACCCCATTCTTATTGTTGAATTGTTTGATGTGTGGGGTATTGACTTCATGGATCCTTTTCCTGTCTCATTTGGCTATCAATACATCCTTGTTGCTGTTGAATATGTTTCTAGATGGATTGAAGCTATTGCATGTAAGACAAATAATCACAAAGTGGTGGTAAATTTTTTAAAAGAAAACATCTTTAATCGGTTTGGTACCCCGAGAGCGATCATCAGTGATGGGGGATCTCATTTTTGTAATAAAACATTTGCAACCTTGTTGAAGAAATACCTCATCACTCATCGGGCGTCCACTCCGTACCACCCACAAACTTGTGGTCAAGTGGAAATCTCTAATAGGGAGATCAAACGGATTTTGGAGAAGTCGGTTCGCTTTGATAGGACAGATTGGTCCACTCGATTGGATGATGCTTTATGGGCCTATCGAACCACTTATACGACTCCTATTGGGATGTCTCCATTTTGCCTAGAGTTCGGCAAAGCATGTCATCTACCTGTTGAGCTTGAGCATAGAGCTTATCGGGCCATTAAGGCTTTGAATTTTGATTTGGCTCAAGCGGGTGAGGAGAGGAAATTGCAATTGAATGATTTGGAGGAGATACGTCATGATGCTTATGAGAATGCCAAACTGCATAAAGAGTAAACAAAGCTTTTACATGATAAATCTATTTTTCGCAAGTCTTTTACTGTTCGGCAGAATGTTTTACTTTATAACTCACGATTGCATTTGTTTCTAGGGAAGCTGAGATCCAGGTGGTCAGGTCCATTTGAGGTTACACAGGTGTTTCCTCATGGTGCTGTTGATATCCGCAATCACAGAGACGGGTCAGTCTTCAACGTTAATGGTCAGAGGCTCAAATAGTACCTTGAGAATGTCCCCACACCGGAGGAGGTGATGGTGATTTTCTTGGAGGAACCTGTCCATTCATCTTGACTGCGTCAGAGTTTTACTTACGACTATAAACTTAGCACATTGTGGGCAATCCCCACGTTTCTATCCCTTTGTACATAATAGTTTTTATTTTGGTTTAATAACTCTTACTGGGATAACCTTTGGTGTACTCTGGTCTTGATTGATTGGAGGTCCCCCGGCGATGCCAGCCCCATCTTGGACTCGGGGTACTCTCTTGTCAGCTGAGAGCGTAAATGGTTATGGTAGTCGATGAGCAGACTTTTGGTCCCTAGTTTGAGAGGTCCGTACTCAAATAACCGTTCTGGGATTGACCTGTTCGAACTTGAAGTATTGAATGGAAACCTTATGGTGAGTAACTCAAGGACTTGTGTTCAGCGCGTGATTCCTGCTGCCTTTAGTGGCCAGTCACATGAAAATTTCTTCAAAGTGTGATGTGGGATGGTGGTTTCATCTACGGATGATTACCTACGGGTACGACTGATACTAGTAAACCTTCTTCTAGGGAGACTATGTATCATTCTTGGGGGTCTTTATTGACTCTTCGGTATTATTGTTGATGACCAAACACATATGGTCCCACCTATGGATTTAGGTTCCCTGAGGGAGCTTAACCCTTACTCTATTGGAGTATAACCAGCTAAGTTGTGAGTCAACTGGAGTATAATCAGCGATTTTAGTGATTGTTAGTTGGTTTGTTTGATGATGTGTCATGCTCTAGGTTTGGGGGTGTTTGCTGATATCTCTTTTCCTTACACTGTTTTTTGGCTTTGCTTTACTTCTTGTGTGCCCATGGAGCTTGTGGTTTCCATGAGTTTTATTATTCTTTAGCTGTTATTCCTTTTTGTAGTCGTTCTAGTGTTTTAACTTTTCCCCATTGAGGACAATGTCAGGTTTAGGTTTGGGGGGAAAATGGGTCTTTTATGTCTTAGCAATGATTTTATTTTGGTTTTTTTTGTGGTTTTAAAATTACTCCTCTTAGTATGTGGTTAACTTTAGTAGAGTTAAAATAAGTTGCTCAAATGTGTTTCAATTTTTTTTGTAAAACTGTGTAGAATATGCATATTAGAATTCTGATATCATTTGTTGTGATCCATGAGAATTCAGTGGGATAACTTACTATTGCATTAGAATTGGAACTCAGTTGCAAAAGAGAACATGTAAATCTAGTGTTGATCTATGTTAGTCTGAATAGTCTTGTACGCCTATTTGATCTTATTCTTTTTTATATCTCAGTGAAATTCTTTGTTGTAATGTATGAATGCAAATGGAAATGCACTTGCTTGCAAAAGGCAGATAACCTCAAAAACAGCCTGGGCAAACCCAGGAACATGCACCAGAACAGTCGGTTACTTAAAAAATAAGTGCATGTGCAGTGAGAACTAATACAAAGTGGTGGTAATACCAAAAGTATTCAAAAAAAAGAAAATTATGCTGGTAATAGCGAAAAATGGGTTTAAATCTGGAAGCAATGAGTTTCCTTAATTTTGATGATGAATTGTAAGTTGAAAGAAGTTGTAGGTTGAAATATATATAGTTCTTTTGTGAGATTGTTAGACAACAGGCTTACTCTACTATTCTCTCTTAATTGATATGTGACCAGGATTTTATTGTTATTTGTTGCCTCTTTGTTCTGTTGAAGTAATTGCTTATGGGTCACATTGGTTCAGGTGAAGTAATAATGAGTGTATTTGGATTGATAATTTGTTATAGTTTACACATCTTTTCAAATTGAGTAGGGTTTCAAAGGATTTTCAGACATTTTACGATACTAAGTTTTAGTCATATGCTAATGAGGAGTAGATTTTCTTCAGTTTTCTTTTTATATTATTGATTTAGATGAATTTTGTGGGTAAATTCCATGAAAACCCTCACTAGACACAACTCGTCCACTACCATAAAGTAGGGGTTTAATGGCTTGTTTCATATGCTAAATGCAATCTTGTTCCCTACGAAAGTGGCATTTTGTTTTCCTATGCTTAATTTTGGTTCTGTTGTTGTTTTGCTAGGGACTAGCAAAGATTTAGATTTGGGGGTGTGATAGATGCCAAATTCTGACATGAGAACTAGGTTAATTATAGTAGAATAGCCCTTATAATTGTGTTATAGGTGGTTATTTATCAGTTTTCAAATGAAATGTGCATTTATTGAATTTGGCATTAATCACTGCTTATATTGCATATTTTTCTCTCCTGAATTATATTTCATTGCTTTTAGGGTTTATTTCTTCCTAAAATGATTTTTATGGATTGAATTATGGAATTTCAGGAGAATTTTGTGTGGAGAATGAGATATTTACAAAAATGCCATTAGTGAAAGGGGAGGTATTTTTAGGGCGAAATCGATTTGAGGGGGGAAAGAGAGCTCGAGAGAGTCTTAAGCAGGCCGTCGACCAAAAGAAGAGAGACCCGAGAGGGCTTCCTCCAACCATCATTCGCCATGCGCCACCGTCGTCCTCTACCGTCCGACAACCAAGAACAGACTCGAGGAGAGCTCGAGAGAGTCTCTGTCGCGACGAGTTCGACACTGCCATTTTCTAATCGTCAGGCCGAGAGGTGACCCGAGAGGGTTCCTCCGGTGCCGATTCCTCATTCTAACCATCCTCCGGTGTTGATTACGCATTTTCGACCACTTCTCGAGCCTAGTCCAACTCCGACCGAGACTCGAGAGAGCCGGTCAGAGAATTTCACTTCCATCCCATCTTTCGCCGCACCACCTCCCTCGGGGGATTTTGATTCCTCTTCACCGACGTCGTCTCCACTTCCGGCCGCTCGCCTTTGCAACCCGAAGCCCTTAATTTCTGGAAATCGCAGCAATCGTGAGTATGGAATTACTGCATGAGCGAGAGGATGAAGAAGGGGAGTAATTCGTCATTTTGTAATTTAATTAGTTTCCTATAGTTTGAACTTAGGTTTTGAATGCTTATTAAATTTGCTTTGAGAATTGATGTTTATCGAATATTTTTTTCCGAATTTTCTGAGTAATTAGCTAGTTAGGGTAGGATTATAATTTTGCTTTATCCGATCTCTGTCCTTAACTCTAGGCGCCCGAGAGGAGCTAGACGCAAGGATTGAGAATCCGGATTCGTGGTTACGTGGCACTTGAGAGAGGCACGAATCATGGTAAAATCCAGAGTTGACGTTTGATGTTGTGCATGTAGTTAATTAGATCATTGCTTGATAATTTAGGATATAATCAATGTTTAGTTCAGATTAATTCATCATATTTGGTTAGGCTAGTGGACTGAAGAATACACAAAATTCAGTCCTCCCTGTGGATATGACCCCCGCTTCCCGCTAGATTACATGAATGATTCATACACTTGCGTGGTATAAAATCTGATGTAATTAAATTTCACATCACCCATCCCGGTCGTGGAGGAGCTCCTAGATGAATTACATGGTTCATGGGTCTTCACTAAACTAGATTTATGCTCCGGATATCATCCGCTTCATATGCACCCCTCAGACATTGAGAAGACGTCCTTCCGCACACATCACGACCATTTTGAGTTTGTGGTTATGTTGTTTGGGTCAAATGCCCCATCCACTTTTCAAGCACTGATGAATGAGGTATTTAGCAACTACCCTCGAAAATTTGAACTTGTTTTTTTTTTATGTTATACTCATATACAACAAGTCCGGGGAAGTGCATTTAGCACATTTAAGGATAGTTTTTGAATTCTTACGAGCCCACCAACTCTATTTGAAGAAATCTAAATGATCTTTTGCAGGGTCACATGTCACCTATCTCGGCCATATTATATCACATCGGGGGTCACTATTGATCCCGAGAAGATTCCGGTAATTCATGATTGGCCATAGCCTCAGTCTTGCTCAGCTTTGAGAGGATTTTTGGGCCTAGCTAGATACTATCACAAATTCATTAAGAATTGCGGACCCTTGGCGGCACCATTGACGAGTCTCCCCAAGAAGAATTCTTTTATTTGGAATGATGAGGCCACACAGTCCTTTGAGGCCCTCAAACTAGCTCTGGCCTCCACACCCATCCTACAACTTCCCAATTTTGAGGAATTATTTGTGGTAGAGTGCGACACATCCGATGGTGGCATTGGGGCCGTCTTACAGTAGTACTCCCACCCAATTGCATATTTCAGTAGGCAATTGGCAGCACGACATTACAAAATGGTAGTATATGAAATGGAATTAGTCGGGTTGGCCAAGACTATCCAACATTGGCGACCTTACTTATGGGGCCGTGCATTTCTCAACCATACTGATCATTACAGCCTTAAATTCTTACTTGAACAACACCTCGTGACTTCTCCATAGCAACACTGGATCAGTAAGTTGATGGGATTTGATTTTTCAGTCGAGTACCATTCAGGAAGATTAAACAAGATAGTGGATGCATTGTCATGGCATTATGAACACCAACAGCTCATATATGCGATCAGCCATCCTCGTTTCCTCATACTAGACTTGGTGAGAGAGACCCATGCCACTCTTCTTGTCCTACAAGAGCAACACAAAAAAATTACAAAGGGGACAATGGATTCTAAGTGGTCCGTCTAGGATTCCCTTATTTGCTACAAAATGTGGATTTATCGATCACACACTTTCGAATTGATTCCAGCCGTCATCTTTGCCTACCATGACAGCACACATGAAGGCATCCAGAAAACATTGTAGCTTGTTCGAGCAGATTTTTATTGGAAACCCATGAAGACCACCATAGCCACATATGTCTCAGCATGTCAGGTATGTCAATGCAACAAAGCCGACCACTTAAGTTCAGCCGGTCTTCTTCAACCTCTCGCACTCCCTACACATGTCTGGGCCGATATTTTGATGGACTTTGTCGAGGGTCTTCCCCTATCAACTGGAAAATCACTATTATTTGTGGTGGTCGATTGGTTCTCCAAGTATGCACATTTTATTCCTATGGCTCATCCATATACATCATCACAAGTGGCACAGACCTTCCTTGAGCAAATTATCTGCTTGCATGGCTTTCCAGAATCCATTGTCAATGATCGGGATGCGATATTTACCAACACTTTCTTGAGAGAAAATTTTCATTTGAGTGGTACAAAGTTGAAATTTTCCTCCTCATATCATTCCCGGACAGATGACCAAACCGAGGTGGTTGACCGTATCGTCGAAATGTATCTAAGCTACCTTGTGGGCGATGGTCCAAAACACTGGATTCAATGGCTACCGTGGGCTGAATATTGTTACAACACTTCATTCCACTCCGCCTTGCAATCCACTCCTTTCTGGGTTCTATATAGTAGGAACCCCCTTGGCTCCTCTCTTATACTCTAGGGTCCACCCGCGTGGACGCCATTGATCAGGCACTCATGGATCACGATCAGGTATTAAAGAATATTACAGCTCACCTCTGGCACGCTTAGGTTCGTATGAAAGATTTCTATGAAAAGGGACACTGAGATATCTTGTATGAGGTAGGAGACTACATTTGGTTATGACTCCAACCATACCGACAACATTTCATTGCCAAACCGCCATGCCATAAGCTCTCACCCAAGTACTTTGGGCCTTTTTCCATTATTCCGTTCATGGGACCAGTGGGCCTATCAACTACAATTTCCAGTCACGGCCAAGCTACATGATGTGTTTCATGTATCCCTACTGAAACCATATACGGGCTCACACCCACAACCACTTCGTTCCTTTCTCTGATGAACAACATACACATCATCCTTACACCAAATGCGGTGTTATGAGCATGATTGGTTAATGACCAGTGGGAGATTCTAGTCCAATGGACTGCCACTGAACCAGACACAGTGACATGGGAACAGTTGGACACCTTCAAATAGGTCTACCCCACTTATGAGCTTGAGGACTTGCTCTTTCTCCAAGGGGAGGTAGATGTTGTGGACTCAATAGCTAACTGAGTCATACAACGAAGGCGTATTGAGTCACAAAGTTAATAGCAGAGTTAATAGCTCTCTTTCCATATTGTTTTAAATTCTTTCTTATGCATTATTTAAGTTAAATTGCCATAGGTGTCAACCCTAATTAGAGGGCAAGGAGAATGAAAAACGGCAAGCATTGAATTAGGTTAAACATGGTTTAGATTTCAATCAGAGGCTTTAGCCTTCCATCCATTACCAGCAGCCATAGAGGGTCTATTCCTCTCTTTCCGAGCCAGATTTGAGGCTTCTCCATGACCACACTACAAGCAGACACAATTCAGATGTTCTCAACCTCAAGGCCAGCAAGAAGCAAGGTTAGGAACCCCTAACCTCTGGTCCAAGGACTGTCCAAGTTAGAGGGTTGCAGCCCCTAACCCGAGCAGCAGCAAGAGGGTTCCAAACCCTCTCTTCCGTGATCAAAAGGGGAAACTTTCCCTTCCTGTCCGAGCAGTAGCAGCAAGGGCCCTCTGCCCTTACCGAGAAAAATAGCCTAGCCCCTCAAAGGAGGCTGCTTTCTTCCTACCCAAGACCTAGCCAAAGAAAGGAATCTCCTTCCCCATCCATACTGAGACAACAACTCTCTTACAGTGCTGGATTCACAAATCCCACCCCGAGTTACTCGATCCATGGCTAGGGACCATAAAACCAGGCGGCTTGGTGGGGGGGGGGGGGGGGGGGGGGGAGGGGGGGGTGTTTAATTTGATTTTTAACAATTTAAATTTAAGTGTATGAAAATAAAAGAAAATAATGTAAAAAACATCAAATGTACAAGACAATATCACCAATTTTTTTGTTATTGATGTTCTCCTATTGTTATTATTCATCACCCAAGAACCCATGCTTTGGGAATTACATTAATATAAGCTCTATTAACTTGGAATTGCACAAAAGATATTTTGGCTCTTTTCTAAGCCATGTGCATTCTCAAATACACAATTACAACAAATCTTGCTTGAGATTGAGCTAGATTCTAGCTCTAGCAAGCTCTTCAATCTAGATTGAAGGTGTTGTTGGATTTAGGATCCCATGATGTTAAACAAAGAAAAACTATATTAAGAGAAGATGAAGCCAAAGAGGAAGAGAGAAGAGAAGAGAGAAGGAGAGAAAGAGGAGAAGAGAGAGTGGATGGCTTGATGAGAGAGATTGAGAGCGAGGGAAGGAGGATTTAGGTTGTTAAGTGATGCTCCTAAACCTCCCCCTAATCATCTAGTTATAATAGTAAAAAGTTAACTAATTAGATCAATACCCTTTACCCTAATAAGGGTGGAAAAGGGGGCAAGAAAATAAAAGATTTTACATCAATTCCACTATAAGTAGATTAATTCTTCCAACACTGTCCTTCAAGCTGGGGGTGAACAAATATCATATATACCCAGCTTGATGCATTTAGTAGTTTGAATCTTGGATGTGACTGACTTTGTAAGGATGTTTGCAACCTACCCTAGAGATAAAATATATTTGAGAGATATCAAGCCAACTTGTAATTTTTCACGTACAAAATTGAAATTTACCTAAAATAAAATATTCTCTCATGGAAGACTAGATTTGAAGCAATGTGGCTGGCTGTGTGACTGTCACAATGTAGTTCCATGTATGCTCCTTTGTGGGAACCTTATTTCATGAGGAGGGATTTGATCCATAGAAGCTCACTAACTACATGGGTTGTGGCTCTTTATTCTACCTCGACACTGGACCTTGCAAAAATATTTTATATTTTACTCTTCAATGTGATCAAGTTTTCTCGAACTAAAGTGCAATAACCAAAAGTATATTTCTTGTCATTAGGTGATCCGACCGCATTGTTAAGTTGTGGAGCCTAATTAAATCCCTACGTAGAGTTAATCGGGGATCCTATCTCATATTTAAGTAGGGGGAAGACAAACTTAAAAGAAAGAAAGATGTGTTGAAGTAATGAAAATGATGGATGCCCTAATCTGTTGTGCCATTGTCGTGCAACTGGCTGAGAAATAAAAGCTATAGTAACTTGAGGCAAATTTAAGTAGTAGAACCCCCCTATTTCATGGCCTCCACCAATCACCTATTCCATCACCAGATCTGAAAAAAATACTAGAAGGAGAAAAAGTGATAGAACAATTAAACATCTTGGTTAGCTGGTTTGTAGACAATAAATTTTACAAAAACTAAGGAACAAATAAAACATCATGATGCTGAAGTGTAGAACTAGTAGAGGAGGTTCCTATCCCAAAGACCTAGGTTTGAGATTCGTCTGCTATGGTAACAAATTTATCTAGTAAAGATGGAGACAAAGAATGTAAAAGACTTTTATTACCTAAAGAGGAGGAAGAGGTTGAGACAGTTGTAGCAGCAACAATAGTGGAGGAGGAAGTGAGTGTGGGTACCATCAAAGTTTTTAGCCTTAGAAATAGCTCAAATTCATCATCGAGATTGTCTTCTTTCCTTTCATTGACTAAGTTTTTTGTTCCTTTTTTTAGTATTATTAACCGAGGCCTAATTAGCAAAAGCCCAATCTGGCTTAGCATGAAGTTTCCAACAAGTATCAATCGGATGATTCAATTCTCCACAATAGGTGCATAATCTTTATGTCAGTCCTTGAGGAGCTAAATCCAGATCTACCACCTCTCTCTCTATCTCCTTTAGAGTTCTTACAACGGCCTCTATTAGTTGAAGTTGTACCTCTGTTACCAGAGTACATAGCTGAGGATATTTCAAGCTGAGGAGTGTTAGAGGGTTTTGGGATCCAAAGTAATGTGGCACTTATATCATCAAAGAAAGGAAGTGTAGTGTGTTAATTTGTGGAGCCTGTTGAATTTATGGAAAAGAGAAATACTTCATTGACTTCAATAACTTGTTGTAATCAGACTATATGAACCTCTATTTATAATAGAGGAAGGTAGTAGAGTCCAATTACAATAAAACTACCCTTGTCCCAATTACACCCAAACTCTAACACTTAAATATAAGTCCTAACATAATTAAATAACTCAGTATAGATAAAAGACAAACATAACTCAAACTAAAACTCTTCTTTGACGTGACCATAAGATATGATACTTTTGTGAGTCCTTCTTGATCTTCCAACTTATGTGATAAGGATGTCAGCTCATGATAATCATTGTGGATCCTACTTATTATGGTATTGGGCCCATCTTGTGGGTCTTCTTTGGTCGTGTGGCCCATCTTATAATACTCTTATATTTGTGGGCCTTTCTTGGTCGTGTTGGCTTGGGCCCTATCTTCCAACACTCCCCCTCAAGCTGGGGGTGAGAGAAAAACATGAAATCCCAGCTTGCTGAAAATGATGTACATAATATTTTTGTATAAAATGGCACATCTTCCAATATACCTTCATCTTCCAACACTCCCCCTCATGTTGTTGCATCCTTCCATGAGGCCTTGCGACATAATAAAAGTGAGAGTAAAAATCACTCCTAGCCGGTAAGCCATTGTTTCATACTCCAATCCTAATGCTGGATGTATGGCACACTCCATCTTCTATCAGTAGTGTGTCTATCCGCATTGCTCTGAAGTGTCCACCACCGTGTCCCTCCACAGGACAATGACTCTCAAGTGGTAGGAGACATAAAAGCCATTACATGGGGGGGGGGGGGGGGGGGGGGGGGGGGGGGGGGGGGGGGATACCGTAGATGTAATAATAAGTTCCTCCGTCATAATTTCCCAACCATGATATTTTTTTATGGGTCAAATAAATGATGGTATGAGGCCACCTCTTATTTAATAATAATGTCTATATAACCCGACCATCTTCCAACACATATAACACGAACCAAATAATAAACTTTGTAAAAGAACCCACGAAATAATCCGATATAAAAATTTATTCTTTGATGCACAAGCTTCATCTTTTGTGCACCTCCTTTCTTCAATATTTTGGTCACACAAACTTATCCACAACATAAGGAATAAAATACCTCTTTCTTGTACTTCTTGTACTTCTCCCCCTCAAGTTGGGAGGTAATGGCAGTGATCCCAGCTTGAACCAAATATCTTAGATGTACCAATAAGCCCAAATATAAGAGATGTATAAATAAACCATTAAACCAGGGAGAAGTGAGATATTTTATGATATATCAACTCAAAAAGTGACACAAAAAAATTGGCATAAATTCGGATTTTTCAATACAGTAGAATACCTCCATGACTTGTGATTCTTCCAATGCTAATATATCTTAAAATATAGATCATATTGACATAAAAAATTTCCTTCTGAAACTAGACTTAAATAACTTTCATCCAAGTATAACTTTACTTCATAAAATATAGTTATCAGAAGTTAAATAATCTGATAGATTTCAGTCTCTGTCATTTGGCCGAATGAAGCATTGTTTCTCATTTTTTTCTAGAATGATCATTGATTCTTCAAAGATGAATATCTTCTTAAAAAATATCATACTGAGGATTGGTTGAATATGTAAGAAAATAAACTTACGGATCTTTCTTTTGATATATAATTCTCTATATAAAGTATATTTCTTGGTAGCATAAAATACCTCAGAATTTGAAGCTTTCTGCTGCAGCTCGAACCTCTTTTTCAATCTGACTTTTGTTGCTTCAAATATCAATTTCTCTTTGTAGATAACTCAGATAAAAAATTGGTTGAATAGGTAAAAGAATATACTTATAGATATTTCTTTTAATATATATTTATCCATATAAAGTCTAGTTCTTGATAGCAAGACATACCTCGGAATCTGAAGATTGCTACTGCTGCTCAAACCTTTTTGTAATCTGACCTTCGCTCCTTCAAATATCGATATCTCCATGTCGATAACTCCGATTGGAACAAATCATTTTTCTTTGAAAATAGACTCAAATATATTTCCGTAAATATATAATTTGCAATATTAAAAACTAAATATAGAGGTGAAAACGCAAAGAAAACTACAGGTGTCAAAGCCAGTATGATTCTTCTCTATTGTTTCACAAGTCGGCATCAGGCATCGTCCTTCTCTTGGTCTATGTGGATTATATTATCCTTACTAGCACTGACTCTGGTCTAATTATTAAGCTCCAGCAGCTTATGCATTCGACCTTCCATATGAATGATCTGGGACAGCTAACGTACTTCATAGGACTAGAAGTACATCATCAGACCAAAGGTATTTTCCTAAATCAGCACAAGTATACCCAAGATATTATTACCTTAGCTGGTTTGGTGAACATTTCTTCTCTTACTACTCCTATGGAGCTGTCAGAAAGATGAAGGGGACCTTCTTGATGATCCTACTCTCTATTGGTGTTTAGTTGGGAGTCTCATCTACTTGACCATGACTCACCCGAATATCTCCTATGCCATTCATCAGGTTAGTCAATTTATGTCTTCTCGTCAGCATTTTCATCTTGCTGTAGTCTGATGTATTATTCGTTATCTTCGAGGTTCTCCTACTCGTGGGTTATTCTTTCCTACCAGCTCATCTCTTCAACTTGATGCCTACAGTGATGCCGATTGGGCTGGGTGCCCTGATACCCATCACTTTACTATAGGTTGGTGTATGCTTTTAGGAGATACCTTGATTTCTTGAAAATGTAAGAAAGAAGATCGTGTTTCCAAATCATCTACTAAGGCAGAGTATCTAGCCATGTCTACTATGTATTCTGAAATTATATGACTCCGTGGTCTCCTTGCAGAATTTGAGTTTGCTCAGACCACCTCGATGCCTCTTCATGCGGATAATACTAGTGCTATCCAGATTGCTACCAATCCTATTTTCCATGAATGCACCAAGCACATTGAGGTTGATTGTCATTCTATCTGTGACACCTTGGAGCATCAAGAGATATCTTTTTCGTACATCTCTTTGAATATCCAAGTGCCTGATATCTTCACCAAAGCCATGACTCAACACCACCATAATTTTCTAGTTAGCAAATTGTTGCTAGTTGACTTACCTGCATCAATTTGAGGGGGGATGTTACCATATTTTGGAATTTATATTAATGTTAGTTGTTTAGATAATTACATGTATATATGTTAATAAGTTATATGGGTTATATTGTAATTAAGCCCATGGTCTATCTTGTTTAACCTAAACCTAATTCTATGTTTAAATAGAGAAAGGAAAAGGGGAAGAGGAGCTCTCCAATTTCGTAAACTTCTCTTGCATATTGGTGGTCGTCATTCTCAGAGCTTGGAGCTCTCGGGTGTGGATGTTCCATGACCCTATCAGGTATATTATCTTGATCATTGCCGCTTCCTCCAAAAATTAGAATTCTTTCCGTAGATTCAGAGCAAAAAGCTCTTTATTTTGGCACAGCAGAACCTCTTGGTGGAAATCATTGGTTGTTGATGTTGTCTTCAGCAACTCGATTTGGCTATTCCAACAACCTCTCTTGGGATAAAAATTATTTAAAACCCTCCCCCTTAAGCTTTATTTATAGATTCCATAAGTAAAAATATTATAAGTATATCCTTCACCCTAGTAGGAGTGAATAAGAGACAAGAGATCAAAGGATAATTACATCAGTTGTCCCTAGGCTAGTCCATATCTTAAACACTCCCCCTCAAGCAGGGAGGTAATGGTAATGATCCCAACTCGAAACAAATAAAATAGCTGTAGTAATTATCTCCTCCATCAAGGTGTCCCAAGCATAAGTTTTCAACCAGACATAGACTCTCAAAAAGTAAGAAAAATGGGAGAAAACATAAGTTGAAACCAACCTCAAAGGATTTCAAATGAAATGGTAATGATAATCACTAAAGAGGTAATACATGTAACTTTAAAAAACAACGATAAAAACCCAAAGGTACCAATAAAAATGTCTCAGTGGACATAAAAACACACATATATAAAAAAAAAGGACCAACCAAAGAAAATGCACCAAAGGGTTTGCCAAAGAGGGTAAATGAGAGTAAAAAAAGGATGGTAGGAGAAAGGCAACCGAGTAAAAGGTTAATAGGGGATTAAAGTAAGAGAAGGTGAAGAGTCAGGACTATCATGTGCTTTATCTTCTGAAGTAATTCAAATTCTTAATGAGGGAAGACGTCATCATATGCTTTATATTCTAGAGTAATTCAAACTCCACTACAGGAACAATGTTCTTGCCTTTGGGGTTCTTAAGAGCCTTAGAACTGAACTCTTTGAACAAACCCAATCCTTTAAGTTAAATCAAATCGACAACAGTCAGCAAATAATGAACCCAGGGTAATCATCCAAGTATTTGTTTCTTCAAAGCTCAAATAGCACATAGCATATATGCTGTTATAAATCAACAGATAACATGTAAATAATAAAAGTCCTCAAGTGTAATAAGGACAAATAATTTGCAACAAGTCCAACCTTGAGTAGGAAGTCGTGCACCAAGTAATAAGATGAAACTGTGTAATAAGCTACCAATAATAAGTTGAAAAAAAGTGCTAAAGGATCCCAAAACAGCTACAAGGACTTCTTAAAAAAAGAGAAGTGTAAAAACACAATAATGAATGTTGCTTCTACACTTACTACATCAGTAATTAATTCAAACACAACTAGCCATACCATAGAACCCGATAGTTAGCTAACCACAGTAAACCAAGTGATTAGCAGCCAATGACTTACATTTCCTATTTCTGAATATAGTACACCCTTAGATATGTAATTGCATAATGAAACTGATGCTATGGCAAGAGGAAAAAAGCAAGAGAAGCCTGGTAGATAGAGTAGCAAGAAAGGAAACTTTCCAGACGTCTTAGCAAAGGAAAGTGCATACTAACGAATTTTGTTTTAGTAAGTGCATACCTTAGAAGTAGGAAGTATCTTTAGTTTGATTAGGATATCAGTTTAGGAAAATATATCTCATTCAATTCAATGAAGGTTTTTGAAAATAGGAGTGATCTGTTCCCAAATATTGTTACTCAAAACTAGAAACTTTCCAATGATAGATCTTATGTGTAACATTCTAAGATAAGCTACCACACACACTAACCCTTGTACTCAACCAGACTGTTCCTTTTATTAGCACAAACTCATGGGCAATAATTGACTAAAATGTCCTTACATGCTTACTAATTTAAAGTCTTCTAATAAAATATCAAAATAGATAGACATAATTGTTGAGTGGTGGAGACTGGGCCACACCACTCAAGTTTATTTGCGTTAGCGTGTGCCTCACTCAAAGTGAAAATTAAGTTTCCCTCTATGTTGATATTTATTTCTTTCAAACTGACCGACACACATTGGAAAAATAGGGCTCCATCGGGATTTATAGAGATTGCAGCGGAAGAGAAACAGACAAGCTTCTTGGAGACATCTCGGCACCAGGAGAAAAATAGAGGTAAGCTCGGGACTCTTGGCGCTGGGAGAGAAATAGAAGGAGGCTCAGGTCTCGGCGTCGTGAGCACTGCCGCTCGGCGTAGTTGCCTGAACAGAGTAGGTTCGGGTCACAATGAGAAGGGAAGAGAGAGAGCTCGGGTGGCTCGCCTTGTTGCCGTAACCGAGTAAAACCGTCGCTGTTGCCAGAGAAGAGAAAGCCGTGGAGGCTTAGAACTTTGGATCTCTGCGTCGGTGTGTGCGACAAGTGGGAGAAAGCTCGAGACTCATATACAGAGGAGCTTTCTCACCATCGCAAGGTTTCGGCACTGTCATTGGAAAAGATTGGTTCGGGTTTCAGTGCTGTCGCTGGAAGAGATTGGCTCGGGTTTCGGTGCTATTGTCGGAAGAGATTGGCTCGGGTTTTGGCGTTGTCATCGAAAGAAATTAGCTCGGGTTTCGGTGCTATGTCGGAAGAGACTGGCTCGGGTTTTAGCGCTGCCGCCTGAAGAGACTGGCTTGGGTCTCGGCGCTATCGCCAGAACTGGGAGGCGTTCTGGGTGCTGCTGGTAGAGGCAGCAGGGAGGCCGTCTCTGGTGCTGCTGGTAGAGGCAACAGGGAGCTGTCTCAGGTGCTGCTAGTAGAGGAGGCAAGGAGGCGTTCTAGGTGCTGCTGGTAGAGGCAGCAGGGAGTCGTCTCAGGTGCTGCTGGTAAAGGCAGTAGGGAGGCCTTCTAGGTGCTATTGGTAGATGCAGCAGGCAGTCATTGTTGTGAGAGACAATGTCATTGATGTGAGAGACAGTGTGACAACGTTGCTGCTGTAACAGATAAACCTCTCTATTGTATTGTGATTCCTCTTATTTGAAATGAATCCTCTACTGCTCCCGTGGACGTAGGCAATTTGCCGAACCATGTAAAATTTGTGTTGTACTTGTTACTTGTATTTTTATCATTGATTTTTCCCTAACAACTGGTATCAAAGTTGGGGTTCGAGTTTTAGGGAAAACGATGGCTGGAGAGAAATGAGAAGATTGGATGACCTACCAAAGGCCACTGTGCAGTGTTGAGATGGGAGTGATGGAGAGAGTGGGTCTAGTGCACCCTCTCCTATTATTCCACATTCATATTCAGAGCCATCCACTTCTGTAGCTGCAATTCGTAGAGTTACGAAGAAACTTTGCATGATGAAAAGTCTAGCAAATGGGAGCTGGCCACAAAGGGTGTTACCCTTGAGAAACTGAAGTTGTGTGCTACTTCAGTTGGTCTTCTAGCATGAAGACAGCGGTAGTGAGTTGCAGAGGTGGAGGAAATCATGTTTGAGGAAGTGGGCGATGCCGTGGGTGTACCAGTCTCCAAGTGGGAGAATTGTTGAGTGGTGAAGCCTGGCCCACACCACTCGAGTTTATTTGCGTTAGTGTGTGCCTCACTCAATGGGAAAATTAAGTTTCCCTCTATCTTGATATTTATCTCTTCTGAACTGACCGACATGCACCGGAAAAATAGGGCTCCATTGGGACTTACAGAGACTACAGCGGAAGAGAAACAGACAAGCTTCTCGGAGACATCTCGATGCCGGGAGAAAAAACAGAGGTAAGCACGGGACTCTCGGTGCCAGGAGAGAAACAGAGGGAGGCTTGGGTCTCAGCACCGTGATCATTGCCACTCGACGCAGCTACTGGAACAGAGCAGGTTTGGGTCACGGAAATAAGGGAAGAGAGAGAGCTCAGGTGGCTCTCGTTGTTGCCGGAGAAGAGAGAGTCTATGGGACTCTTGTTGTTGTCGTAACCAAGCGACGTCGTTGCTATTGCCGGAGAAGGGAGAGTCGTGGAGGCTCAGGACTTCTGATCTCTTCATCGGTGTGTGCGGCAAGTGGGAGAAAGCTCGGGACTCAAATATAGAGGAGCTTTCACACCATCGCAAGGTTTTGGGGCTGTTGTTGGAAGAGATTGGCTCAGGTTTCAGCGCTATCGCCAGAAGAGATTGGCTCGGGTTTTGGCGCTGTTGCTGGATGAGATTCACTCGGGTTTCGGCGCTATCGCCAGAAGAGATTGGCTTGGGTTTCAGCGCTGTTGCCAGAAGAGACTGGCACGGGTTTCAGCGCTGTCACCTGAAGAGACTGGCCTGGGTCTTGGCGTTGTCGCCGGAACAGGGAGGCATCCCAGGTGCTGTTGGTAGAGGCAACAGGGAGGCTGTCTTAGGTGCTGCTGGTAGAGGCAGCAGGGAGTCATCTCAGGTGCTGCTGGTAGAGGCAGCAGGGAGGCGTTCCAGGTGCTGCTAGTAGAGAGAGCAAGGAGGCCGTCTCAGGTGCTACCGGCAGAGGCAGCAGGGCGCCGTCTCAGGTGCTGTTAGCAGAGGCAGCAGGGAGGCCGTGTCAGGTGCTACTGGCAGAGGCAGCAAGGAGTCGTCTCAGGTGTTGCTGGCAGAGGCTGTAGGGAGCCGTTTCAGGTGCTGTTGGTAGAGGCAGTAGGGAGTCGTTGATGTGAGAGACAATGTCGTTGCTGTGAGAGACAGTGTGACGACGCTGCTGTTGTAATAGATAAGCCTCTCTATTGTATTGTGATTCCTCTAATTTGAAATGAAATCCTCTGCAGCTCCCGTGGACGTAGGCAATTTGCCAAACCACGTAAAATTTGTGTCGTACCTTGTTACTTGTCTAGTTATCATCAGTTTTTCCCTAACAATAACCCCAACACTATAAATTAAATGCTAACAAATATAACTGATTGATAAATATATATATATATATATAACATTCTAAGATAAACTACCACACACACCAACCCTTGAGAGAACCTTGTCCTCAATGTTTTGACAATCTGGATATAGCTGATGTCATTCATTGGACCTCTGATGTTGAATGGAATGGTGGAAGCTTCAAATGGACTCTTCCATCAGTTTTGAACTCCCGTTCAATACAGTGCTTACTGGTTTGCTATGTCCTCTTACTTCGGTCCCTTGACTGAATGGAGATCAAGTCCCTCAATAAGTTACTAGAGAGCTTGTTTTGTTCCCCTTTCGATGGCCTCTCAATACAACACTGTCGAGTGGTAGGGTTGGTGCGAAGCGGAGTCCACTGCAAGTAGACGAAGGATGTGTTCTATCATGGGATAAGAAATCAACAACCCCATGTTTAATTCAGTACTCAAGACGGCGGACAAGAAAGAAAGCAGCGATAAGCAACTACGGCCCTACCTGCTCTCCTCCAGGCCCTATCGTGGTATGGCCAGCACATGGAGTTGCATCCCAGCTAACCCAGCAAGATTAAAGACCCAGCTATCCAGATTGGAGCCGATCGGTGCCTTTGGAATCCTTTTATATATACATCACCTTCTCGAGGTTTTCATTCATCAATACACCACCCATTGGAATCCCAGATCAGTCTCTCTTTCCTCCGCGAACTCTTTCTGCAACTCTTCACTCACTACAATGATGAGCCCCAAGAAGTTGGTGAAGAAACTAGCTGCGACCAGGACCAGTTCCGTCGCCGAGAAAGGTCGTTTTGTTGCATACACAACAGATTGTGAGCGCTTCGTCCTTCCTTTGACATTGCTCTGCAATCCCATTTTACAAGCTTTGTTGGCGGTCTCCGAAGAAGAATACGGACTGCCTGGAAATGGGCCAATTATGCTGCCATGTGATGGTGCCTCCATGGAATACTTACTCTCGTTGACGCAGAGATCGCTCAGTGAAGATTTTCAGAAGGCTTTGCTTGTCTCAATAACCACAGATCGGTGCTTAACATCTTCCTTGGTCCAACAACAACTAATCCAGCATACGTCCGTCTTTAGTTGTTAGTGAAAATTTTACCATGAGCTTTGTAGGACTTGGCTACAAATGTAAATATTTGTGCAATTTTGGTTCTATTCAGTTTTCCCTAATTCATTTTTCTTGCATTGAAATGTTGAAAATTCAGCGCCTTTGGGTCTTCGATAAAGTTAGCTTACGTTCCTGATCTTGTTTGAGGTTAACTGAAAGCCTGAGTCATTCATGACGAGCAATTTTCTACAGCTTTATTAGTAATTGCAAGAAAACCTCAGCACTCATTCATGGAGCTGAATAGCTTGGTTAGCAATAAAAATGGATTCTAGCAATAATTTGTTGTCTGAACAACAACATCCTGTTTTGGTGCATTCTTCAGACATCTTGTAAGACATAGTTGATGGGAAAATAAAAGGAAGCATATTGATGAAAATTTAGTATAGAAAAAATTTGATAAAATTTTTAAGTAATATAGAATACAGGTTGTATCTGGCAAGCACCCTCTATTATAAATGAGGGAAACAAAAAAGAGTTGAAGCAGGAGGAACAACCCAACATCAGCCATATACCAGTAGTGTCTCAATGTCTAGAGTCTACTACCAGTTTGTTACTAAAGTCAGATTCTCAACAATGTATGTCCTAGTCAACTCCAGAATTTATCGAGTGGACATTTTGTGCAGACCTGAAGCATGCCACCATAAAAATCTTTCCAAGGTTGACTTCTATCGACGGTTCACTATAGTTAGCACTAAGTGAAGTTCTAATTACTTTGACTGATCAGATTTGCTCATACATGTTCTACCGAAGAAGAAATCACATGTACGTACTCTTTATTGATTTAATGCTTGTGTTATTTATTCATATACCAAAGTACTGATTTTCAGTGTTTTTATTGATTACATTACGAAAAATTTTGTTGGACATTTGTGGCAAAGTAACAAATTAGGGATCCTTGGTTAATTGATATGACTCATAGA
The DNA here is from genome assembly GCF_029961685.1 of Aristolochia californica. Lineage (NCBI taxonomy): Eukaryota > Viridiplantae > Streptophyta > Magnoliopsida > Piperales > Aristolochiaceae > Aristolochia > Aristolochia californica. The sequence continues at coordinate 27,649,887 of NW_027181782.1, read as the reverse complement.
GAGTTACCCAAGGCTACCTTTATCAAATTGATTATAAAAATCAGCAAAATATTATCTATCTAATTGATGAAAGTATATGCTTGAAATTGAGGGCCAAATCCTATCCAAGAGTGACTTGATATGCTCTTTAGACACTCGAAAAGACAAGAAGCATAATTTTTTCTCATTTATGAATTCTTGTTTGAAGCTATGAAATGGTAGCGAAAGCATCAATATTTGAATATGGAAAATTACTCATTTGAAAGAGTTTCTCATCTATGTCTTAACGAGTAAGCTTTATCCCCTTAAGGACAGTTGTTCTAGTTGGGGTTTAGGGTTTAGGGTTTAGGGTTTAGGGGGTGGGTATCAGAGTGGTTCCGTCCATTCTTGTGGGCAGTAGCTTTCTGCACCTAACAGATCGATCTTTTGGGTGTATTGGCTAGCCACTATCATGGTATCATAGCTGGGCACTCCACATCCCGCATTCAAATCCCGTGACAGGCGGTCAAGAATGGGCAGGGTGGGTATCAAAGTGGTTTCGTCCACTCTTGTAGCTGGTAGCTTTCCGCCCCTAACAGATCAGTCTGTTGGGTTGTATTGGCTAGCCGCAATCAGAGTAAGAGTGGATTCATATGAATCCCTTTTAGTAATTAAGAAGGACATGAATTTAAAAATATGAGTTTAGAATGTCCATGTTAACATGAGTCAATTACTTGATCCATAACCACTCAATTTAATAGGAAGTGTGGATCAAGACTAATCCCGTTACTATGTATCATAAACAACCTTACTTAAGAACAACCATGTCATTTCCAACATATATTAACTAAATTCAAATTGGGTTTGAAACTAACTTAATCTTTCCTTAACGTATCATTGGCTAATGATAATCTAATTGTTGAAACAGTTTGAATGGTATTCTATGTAATTATGAGAATTAGTGGCATAAGTTATAATTAGTGGTTAGTTTAAGCATTCTTTTTCATTCTTATGTATTAGGGCATCCATGCCCCACTTATATAAATAAGAAAGAGAGGGGGAGGAGCTCAAATTCGTGCTCTCTCTTAACCCCTAAAGTTTCTTTCCTCAATTTGTGCTCTTGCCTTCTCTCTCTCATGTTCTATTCTCTTCTTCCTTCTTTCTTCTTCTTCTTCTCAAACCAAGTTATCCGTCGATGACACCCTATAATTCAACTTGGTATCATACATGGAATTCTAGTGTTTAAAGTAAATTTGATCAAGTTATGATAGTATAGTGGAAAGGAAACTCAATTTAGGTTTTAACCAACAAAGGGTTTGTCTAGTTTTGAAGTGGAGCAAAAGGTTAAGTCAATTCAGAAATTTCTCTCTTTAATCAGATAAGTTTCACCTTATGGTTTACATTATGAGGGATTCAATTCAAGTTTTTGATAGTCACAAAGTTGTTTTTACTCAAGCCTAGTTATCCCCCAAAAAATTTGTTTTTTCTTCATATTGAATGGCTGAAATCACTTTTTTTGTCATGTGCATGAGTTTCCTTCATTCCTTGTTAGTTTAATCTAATTTTTAGCTAAAAAATCCTCTTTCGGAATGGTAAAAGTCCTCTTGAAGCTCTCCTTATGTTATGGTTTGTTGAAGGAGTGGCTCCGTCATTAAGTTGATAAAACCCTAAGTTAGGGTTTGAAGAATAGTTTTGGAAAGTAATCACTAGTTTTAGTTTGTTTTTTTATTGCTTTCTTACCAGCACCAGTTGTTTTCTTGCCATTCTCACATCCAAAATAAAATTTTCATATCGAAAATTATATATTTCCAGAAAGATCTGAGTCTGATTTCCAACTCAAAAATAATTTTGGCAATCTAAGTTTTCTAAAGAGAAATCGACATTTGAAATAGCAAAGGTAAGACTCCAAGAGAGGTTAGCGCAGTAGTTGAAAGGTTTAAAATTTGAAACATTTTATGCCATCAATAATGAGATTTTATATGGAGAATTATATGTCAAAAGATAAATATATAAGTCTATTTTCTTAATTATTCAACTAATTCTCAATCTGATTTTTCTAGAGGAAGATATCAACATCAGAAGAGTCAATGGTCAAGCTGGCCAAATAAGAAAGAGAACTCAGTTTGACTAGATTATAAAGTTCAAAATCTACCAGATTATTTCTATGAAAATAATTATATTTTATGAAAAAAATTATACTTGAATAAAAGGTATCAAAGTCTAGTTTTATAAGGAGAAAATTTCATGTCAATCTTATCTATATGTAAGGAGATATTGGCATTGGAATTAGCAACCATCAAGCTACAAAATAAAGAAAACGTTTTGTGATTAGGTACGAAATTATCTCTGTTTGAGTGTAGTTTCTTAAATAACAAACGTTTTGTGATTTTGAGGTATATTTTTTTAGGTATCAATATCAGAAGTACCATAGATCATTTCTACCAAAAATCTCTCATTTTTTTCATATATTCTCTCCACGTGAATTGCGTTTCCTCTTCTCCTAAAATCCTAATTTTTAGCCAAATTTTCCTTCTAATCAGAGAGTTTTGGTAAGACTTAATCAATCCATGATGTGCTAATTCAAGGTATATAATATTTTCCTTCGAAGTTGTTTTAAAGTTTTGTGTTTTTGTCACTCGGCTGTGTATCTTCTACATAGTTAACTCCAAAACATTGTGGTCACCCCCAAAAAAAATTATATTTAGTCAAATTTATTTAGTTCTAAAATTGTAGTCTCCCCTAGTTTAAAAAAAAGTGATCACTTTGGAAGTGTTAGTAGATGGGCCCAAGCCCATAAGACCAAGTAAGACCCACACATCCTAGAGATGTGGAAGATGGGCTCAAGGCTCAAAGACCCAGAAGAAGGCCCCATGCCCATACAATGATGGCATGATGAGTCCTATACAATTAGAAGTCTTATAGAGCCAAAATTATTATGGAAGTAGGTCTCACAAAAGAGTTTTTGTTTAAAGGTTTTTTAGTTATGCTAGTTTTCTATTTATGTTGAGTTATTTAATTATTTTAGGACTTATCATTAAGTGTTAGAGTTTGGGTGTAATTGGGACAAGGGTAGTTTAATTGTAATTGGACTCTACTACTTTACTCTATTATAAATAGGGGTTCATGTAATTGTTACGATATGTTAAAATGTATATTAAATATAATTTATGTTCATAATTGTTGTATAATTGGGGATATGTACATAGGGGTATTTGATTAGGCTTAATGGGAAGGGTGGTATTGTCTTGGGCCCATGGGCCATTTTGTAATAGGAAAACCTAAAGCTTAAATACTTAATGAAAGGGGGAAAATCCCCAACGGAAACATTTGATTCGTTTTCGTCGTGAAACCAGAGAGCAATGAGCTCTCTCTTGTTGGTGTTTGGACTGTTCCGCCAGTCCCGTGAGTTTCATTGGATCACTAGTTCCCGTCAGATCGTTGATTTGTCATGGTATCAGAGCTAGATTCGTCCAAAGATTAATCGTCCGAAGTATTTTTTTCGACAAATTTTTTTCTTTTCGGCATTGATTTCGGGGGGTCTAAAGAAAATTTTGTTGGGCGGTTCCATTGCAGGAAAAGCTACGGGGGTTCCGTTGCCAGGAAGAGGGTTCTCGCCAGAATGGGAAACGAAAGGGGTGGTTTTCGGGTATTGTCGGAAAATATTGTCCGAGCTCAGGAAAGTTGTCGGCAACGCTCCACCGGCGGTTCCGTAGTAGAAAAAGCTCTACCAGCGGTTTCGTTGCTGGAGAAGCTACAACGGGAAGGGGGTTCACGCCGGGAAACTCACCGGAAGGGGGAACGAAGGTACGGATTTTTTTTTTTTACGCCGCACACATTTGATTAATTTTTTGGCATAAGCTCGTTTTGCAATTTGAGAAACTTTGGGGGCCGATTTGCAGTTTCTGAAGGTTGTGGGGACAAATTTTGGATTTCTAAAAGTGTAGGGGTCTATTTAAAGTTTCCAAAAAGCGGAGGTATATTTGGAATTTCTTATTTTGCGGGGGTGCATCAAGAATTTTGCTAGATTCGATCTTATCATGTCAGCAGACAAGTCAGATTTCGCTCCTATTCGGTTCATGGGCAAGAACTACGGTACTTGGGAATTTCAGTTCCAGTTATTTGTTCAGGGAAGAGGTTTATGGGGTGATATTGATGGGAGTGATCCGGTACCTGGCGATGCTGACACATTATCAAAATGGATCATCATGGATGCTAGAGTCATGACTTGGATACTTGGATCTCTTGAGCCTCACCTAGTCCCAAATCTGAGGCCCTACAAAACTGCCGCTGATATGTGGAATTACCTCCACAAGGTTTATCGTCAAACAAGCACGGCCCGTCAATTTCAAGTTGAGTATGAACTTGCAAATTTCACCCAAGGCAGTCGTTCGATTGAAGAATATTTCTTGGCATTTTCTACTTTTGGTATCTCAGGTAAACAGAACTTTCTATTCAACCATGGTATTTTGATTCTAGTGCCTCTAACCACATGACCAATAATGTGGTATCTCTTTCAAATGTCAGAAAGTATGATGGCAACCTGCACATCAACACTGCTGATGGCAGCACTCTACCTATCAGTGTTGATGGTGATCTCTCTCCATCTTTAGCTGATGTCTTTGTGTCTCCTGACCTGTCGACAAACCTTTTGTCTGTCGGTCAATTGGTTGATAAAAACTGTAATGTTCAGTTTTCTCGCTTTGGCTATGTTTTGCAGGTTCAAGCATCGGGGAAGGTGATCGTGAAGGGGCCTAAAGTGGGCAGGCTATTTCCCCTTAAAGTCTTTCTATCCACCGTTATTCCACACTCTCTTGTAATTTTTTTTGCTTGTAATGTTGTTGGATCTAGCACTAAGTTGTGGCATAGACGTCTAGGCCACCCAAACTCAGCTGTACTTCGTACATTATTTAAATCTGGTTTATTAGGCAATCAAGATTGTACTTCTCGTGACACATCTTTCGACTGTTCATCATGTAAATTTGGCAAAAGTAAAACTCTATCATTTTCGCATCATGCCTCGCATGCCTCCCATTGCTTTGACCTTATTCATGTTTGGGGAATTGCTCCTGTTATCTCGCATGCACAAATTAAGTACTTTGTCACCTTTATCAATGACTTTAGTCGATTTACCTGGGTCTACTTCTTACGGGCTAAGTCTGAAGTTTTTTTTCATTTTTATGAGGTATCTTGCCCTCATTGAAATACAGTTCTCTGTTCACCTTAAAGTACTCCGCTCTGACTCTAGAGGCAAGTACATGTGGGCAGAATTCCAGGAATTTCTTCAAAGCAAAGGCATTATCTCTCAACGTTCTTGTCCCTCGACACCCCAACAAAATGGTGCTGTTGAGCGCAAAAATCGTCACCTTCTTGATGTGGTCTGCACCCTTCTCATTGAATCATTCGTTCCTCCTAGGTTTTGGTGTGAAGGTCTCTCTACCTCCGTCCATTTAATCAACCACCTGCCCTCGCCTGTCTTGCATCATGTCTCTCCCTTTGTTAAATTATTTGGTTATTCTCTGTCCTACACAGATCTTTGGACGTTCGGGTGTGTTTGTTTCGTGCATTTACCTGATCATGAATGACATAAACTTACAGCTCAATCCGTTATGTGTGCATTTCTTGGGTATGCCGGTTCTCAAAAGGGCTATGTTTGCTATGATCCTCAGGTGCATTGAGTTCGTGTTTCTCAGAATGTGGTCTTCTTTGAAAACCAATATTTCTTTCCATCTCAAGTTACACTTCTGTCTACCTCTTTGTCTAGTTTTTCGAGCTTTGATGAGCCTCAACCCCCTGCCTCGCTGCCCTCTCTTCATCCTGACCTAGCGCTTGCTCCTGATCCTCCCTCTGCTCTTGCTCCCCTCAATCTTTGCAGATCCACATGTAGTTCCCACCCTCCTGACTGGTATGGATTTCCCTCCCCTGTATCTCTGGTAGCTACTTTGTCTTCTATTTCCATTCCTTCTGGCTATAAACAGGCTATGGCACATGAGTGTTGGCAAAAGGCAATGCAAACTGAACTACAAGCGCTAGAGGAGAATCACACATGGGACATCGTGGCTTGCCCTCCTACTATTTGGCCTCTAGGAAGTAAGTGGGTCTTCTCTGTCAAGCTGTGTTTAGATGGATCGTTGGATTGATACAAAGCCTGCCTTGTGGCCCTGGGGAACAGGCGGGAATATGGGATTTATTATGAGAAAACTTTTGCCCCAGTTGCCAAGATGACCACAGTCCGTACTATCTTAGCCATTGCAGTCTCTCAATCTTGGCCATTGCATCAAATGGATGTGAAGAATGCCTTTCTCCATGGTGATCTGCAAGAAGACGTCTATATGAAGCTTCCCTCGGGTATGTCTACATCCTCTCCTGATCATGTTTGCAAGCTACGACATCCTTTGTATGGGCTTAAACAAGCCCCCCGAGCTTGGTTTGAGAAATTTTGTAGCACACTTATCCTCCACCGGTTTACCCAGAGTCCGTATGATTCATCTTTCTTTTATCATACGTCTGTTGCGGGCATGATCATTCTCTTGGTTTATGTGGATGACATCATCATTACTGGCGCTGACTCTGGACTGATTACCAAGCTTCTGAAGGTGTTGCATGCCACTTTTCATATGAAGGATCTTGGACGCCTCACATACTTCTTAGGGTTGGAGGTACATCACACACCCAAAGGTATTTTCTTAAAATAACATAAGTATATTCAAGATCTTATCACACTCGTTGGGTTGGAGGACACATCTTCGGTGGCTACCCCTATGGAGATCAATGTCAAATATCAGAAATATGAAGGGGCTCTCCTTGATGATCTGACTATCTATCGACGACTGGTCAAGAGTCTCATATACTTGATTACTACTCGCTCAGACATTTCCTATGTTGTTCATAAGGTCAGTCAGTTTATAACATCTCCTCGACACCTTCATCTTGCGGCAGTTCAGCGCATCATCCACTATCTGCGTGGCTCCCCTTCTCGTGGTTTATTCTTTCCTACTGGCTCCGCGCTACATCTGGTTGCCTACAGTGATGTTGATTGGGTAGGGTTCCCCGATACCCGTTGCTCTACTACAAGTTGGTGTATGTTTTTATGCGATGCACTGATTTCTTGGAAATGTAAGAAACAAGACCGGGTATCCAAGTCATCTACCAAGGCCGAGTATCGTGCTATCTCTATTGCGTGTTTTGAAGTTATTTGGCTCCGCGGTCTTCTTGTTGAGCTCCAATTTCCTCAGCCCTCATCTACACCGCTTCATGCAGATAATACAAGTGCTATACAGATTGCAGCTAATCCGGTTTTTCATGAGCGTACCAAACATATTGAGGTTGACTGTCACTCCATCCACGACACTTTGGAGCGCCGGGTAATATCTCTTCCATACATTTCTTCAGATCTTCAAGTGGCCGATGTCTTCACCAAAGCATTGTCTCAATCCCGACATAATTTTTTGGTTGGTAAATTGTTGCTGGTTGACTCACCATCATCAATTTGAGGGGGGATATTACGATATGTTAAAATGTATATTAAATGTAATTTATGTTCATAATTGTTGTATAATTTGGGATATGTACATAGGGGTATTTGATTAGGCTTAATGGGATGGGTGGTATTGTCTGGGGCCAGGAAAGCCTAAAACTTAAATACTTAATGAAAGGGGGAAAATCCCCAACGGGAACATTTGATTCGTCGTCGTTCATCTGCTTCATTTTCACCGTGAAACCAGAGAGTGTTGAGCTCTCTGTTGTTAGTGTTTGAACTGTTCCGTTAGTCCCATGAGTTTCGTTGGATCGCTAGTTCCCGTCAGATCGTTGATTTGTCAGTACTTTGATTACATCAAGTCAATGAAGTATTTCTCTTCTCCATAAATTCAACATGCCATCAGATCAGGTTCTATAAGTTGACTCGGTCACCCCATAGAGATAATGTGATCCTTTTCTAATCTATGATCTGTAGCAGTTTAGGTTAGTATCTATCTTTTTTTCTCTTTTCAGTCCCTATACTCGTTGCTTGGTTTACCTTTCTTCTTACCCATCAAAACCATAGACTCTTCCCTTTGACCTCTGCGTATATTCTGAAGTTGGTCTCCAACCAACGTTAGCCCCATACTCCAAAGTCAAAACAAGTTTTAAGACTGCTTCTTGATCAATAGAGAGTAGTAGAAAAAGTCAGGAACACTATCTCTATAGTGAACCTGATTTCAAAAAAATCAGATAAATTCTCATCGTGAAAATCTCCATTCCAGCATAGACAATTTTGGCTCCAACAAATTTCTAGCACAGACAACTTTGTCTCTATGATCATTCAGGAAAGATTTTTCCTATCGTATAATCTATTTTCAAAAAGTTTCCTTTACTGCTCGACATTCACCGGCCTAGAAAGTTGCCATTTTTTGGAGGACGAAGACCCATCTATTTCTAGTTCTACCAAGTTGATCTGTCGGATGTTCTATTTTCGAAAGTTGTTGATCACAACCCGCTACTGGTTTTGGAAATTCCTCTGGTTGTCTCTTTCACTAGTTTTTTTTCACCACAAAAATAGGAGAGAAGCTGAGAATACTATTTCTGCTGGGAAGATAATTCTGCTATCTCTATTGTTCATCATTATCCTTGGTTGCTAATTAATCTCGAGTAATTGCTGCTTGCTCAGGAGAATAAGCGTCATCGACGAATCAGCCAGTTGTTCCCTTTTTGTTGTCAGAGAAGAAAACTCTGTTGAGATTCTGTTCTGCCAAGACTTTTCTACAATTTCTCTCTATTGGGCGCCGCGAGAGGAAGACAAAGACAACTGAATATCAAGTTTCCTAAGTTAGGAAACTTGTTATGATCCTGGGTGAAGTGTTTGGGTTTCTGCTACCTACCAGGCCGGTCTTATGGGTAGTATTAGCTAGGTGCTTAACATTTGGTATCAGAGCCACTACTTACATTGCAAGTTCGAATCTAGGAGGGGGTGACCTAGCGATGTCACAAGACTGGGCCATCGCTAGAGTGGGCCGCCGTGGACTTTGGCTCGTAACGGAGGAGCTTGTTGAGCGTTGGCTCGTAAGAGCTTGAGGGCAAACTCTTTTTCCAAGGGGTGTGTGATGTTATGATCTTGGGTCAAGTGCTTGGCTTTTCGCTACCTACCAGGCAGGTCTTTTGGGTAGTAATGGCTTGGTGCTTAACAAAACTTGATTTAATCAAGCGTTGGGTCGAGAACCTGACTCCAACTCAAATCGGGTCGAGCTAACTTAGCGACGCTGCCAACCCAAGTTCAGCCTATGTTCTACCAAGTTAACTCGGCTCAACCCCTATTCAGGTCAACTCAGGTCTGAATCAACCTAACTCGGATCACTTATTTTCTTCCTCGGTTATACATGTTTTTGTTTCGAGTTCTATACATATTTCTTCTATGACTCAGTTATATCAGTCTACTATTTGACTCAGTTTGACTTGGTTTGACTCGGTTCTTGATCTCCGGCTGAATTATTATCTTGGTTTATTACTCGATTCTAACATACTATTTTGTGCAACTTTCTTATTTACTGATGGACTCATTGCAAACTATTTCATGTGTCCTTATTACTCTTAAGGACTTTCATTATTTACTGGTTAACTACTACTATACTACCGCAAATTTATTACATGTTATTTGGGCATTGACCCATTTGAGCTGCAGCTATTGTGTCTCTTTGGATGAGACATTATTATTGAAGAAGGACTTCTCAGTTGCTGATTTTTATCAGCATTGGCTATTCTGATGAATGATGAAAGCCAAGGTGGCCCCAAACTATTATCTTTCGGGTAAGTACCCATTACCTCCCTTAATTGGCATTTATTACTCCTATCACTTGAGAGTTGGTGTCCCAGGTTGGGACATGGTGATGGATAAGTTTTATTACACTTTTGAGCACTACGTATAGACCCACTACCTGCAAAATATAGGAGTGTGCCCTACATCCAGCATGGGTTATGACTAGAGTGTGGAGTGATGTCATACGACTTGAAGTGATTTTACTCTCACTTATCTTATGCCAGTTGGGCCTCATGGAAGAGACCACCAACGTGAGGGGGGAGTGTTGGAAGATATGGAGGACTTCCATTTTATACGAGAAAATCTTATACACCATATGGAGGACTGCCATTGTATACGAGAAGATCCTATATACCATTTGCACCAAGCTAGGAGTTCATGATGTTCTCTCAATCCTAGTTTGAGGGGGAGTGTTGGAAGGGGCAGCAGTAAACGTCATGGTAAGTGATTTGAAATCCCACAAGATACACCCCAACATTTGGAGCCATTTAATTCCGAGTACCAAGTCAAACTCTGCCAGTGGAATGACAAAAAAATCGGCTACAAAGGAGTGCCCCTCGATACAAAACGGTGTGCTGGTAGAGATACCCACACTGGAGATTTTGGCCCCATTGGCCACTGAGATGGATATGCCAGTGTTTTTCTATATTACCAAACCAAGTTGTTTTGCGGTTGGCTGACTTATGAAGTTATGGGTGCTGCCGGAGTCAACTAAGGCCAGTAACTGGAGGTGTTGCAAACCCACCTGAACTTGCATTGTGTTGGAGCTGTGCATGCCAGTCATATCATGGAGTGAAATAACAGGTGCATCTTGTTCGGTCTCAACATTGTCTTCCACTGGTTGACATTCCTCTGGGTCATCGAAGACCTCCAAACAGAATAACCTCTTGCATAGGTGACCCTAAACATATTGTTCATCACAGTTATAACAAATGCCCTTGGCCCACCGCTGTTCCATCTCCTGCTTGGACAATTTTTTAATGTATGGAGTTGGTGGCGTGGAGGTTGAAATGTCTGCATAGGGTGCTGAATTTGTCCCTGGGCATGTAGTCCTTGAATAGGATGAGGGGCCATTGGTGGGCGCCCTGGTTGGCCAAGAGGGTCTTCTGACCAGGGACTCTTTGAGGACGTGCTATTTAGCATCAATGGTCCTGGCCAAGTTCATAGCGTGGTCCAAGTCTCGAGGGTCATGTAATTCTACCTCCAGAAGCAGGGCCTTTGTCAAGCCAGTAGTAAAGAGATGAACATACTATGAGGGCCTGACAAAGTTACTGGCTCAGGCCAAGCGTTCTTGAAAGTGCTTTTGGTAAATTCAATAGCTCCTGTCTATTTTAAATTCATCAAATCACCCAAAGGATTTCTACGAGCAGGAGGACCAAACCTCAACATGCAATATTGTTCAAATAAATCCCAATCCTGAACCAGATGTTTATTCTTAAACTGGTGGAACCATATAAGCGCTTCTTCGAGCATGTGGTATGCGGCTAATTGGACCTAGTCATCCGTAGGTGTTCTTTGATTTTAAAAGAACTGGTCACATCAGTGTAACCAGATCAAGGGATCTGTAGACCCATCAAATGTTGAAAAATCCAATTTAACATACCTCAGCACCAAAGTAGGAGCATGTGTGTGGGATGTGGGGGGTGCAGCTGTGGTGGTGGTGGTGGCGGGTGGTGATGGTGGTGCACGGCCGGAGGAGTGTAGCTGTCGGGCGGTGGCGGCCCTCTAACCACACCTTCATCCATTTGCCGAAGAATTTGCTAGACAGAATCATTCAGGGTGGCCAGTGTCGATTGAAGGTCAGTAGTGTGGTGGTGATTATCGTTAATGGCTTGATGTTGTGCCTCTGACCTTTGACGTTGTTCCTCTATAAGTTGACGCAAATCCTCTAGGGAAGAGGAATCCCCAAGGGTGGACCTGTCTGATATCAAGATTTTGAGATCTTCCCGGGCCATGGATCTTGTCACCCTTCTTTCTTCTCTTCTCTCCAAATTTGCCCTTGACGTGGGAAGGAGATTTCAGTGTTTGGAACGTGGAATGGTGAAAACGAATTGAGCCTTGAAGGAGGCTCGACCTAGACCTCAAGAGGGAGAATTCGACCTCTAACTTTCTACTTGATTCAATGCTTGATCTCTCATTAAGCCCTTCTCCCCTATAAATAGGATTAGGGACGTGAATGACAAACCTGACCCATGGGTCACTAAGTTCATGGAAATTACAATCAAACCAACCCGAACCAAAACCAACATACATAAAAAGGAACATTCCATAATTTAATTTCTACGCTTATTTATTACCCGGGATGTTATGGAGTCCATAACGGGGCCCAAGCCCACATGACCAAAGAAGGCCTACATAAGGAAGGCCCTCAACATCCAAGAGATGTGGAAAATGGGCTCAAGGTTCATAGAACAAGAAGAAGGCCCCATGCCCATACAATGATGGCATGATGAGTCTTACACAATAAGAAGTCTTACAGAGCCAAAATTATTATGGAAGCAGGTCTCATAGAAGGCAGAAGGGTTTCAGTTTAAAGGTGTTTTAGTTATGCTAGTCTTCTATTTATTTTGAGTTATTTAATTATTCTAGGACTTATCTTTAAGTGTTAGAGTTTGGGTGTAATTGGGACAAGGGTAGTTTAATTGTGTTTGGACTCTACTACTTTCCTCTATTATAAACAGGGGTTCATGTACTCTGATTACATCAAGTCAATGAAGTATTTCTCTTTTCCATAAATTCATCAAGTAGTATGAGTATTGCATAACCGCCTCCTTCTGGTTAACGTTGTTTTCATCACTTCATAGAAATGTCTAGACCTACTACCTAAAAGGTATAAGAGTGTGTTCAACATCACCTTGAGTCAAGTCTTTATTCTTCAGCCATGAGGTGATTTGTGTTTGTGCTACCTTTAAAAAGTGAATATTCTCTTTGTTAAGCCCTAAAATTGGGCCTTTTTTTGCCTTTAAAAAATGGAATATGTTTCAGAATATGACCATTTTAATTGGTGTATGGAGCTTTTTTGTACAACTAGTTGTGATTTTTTTCTCTCACATTGTGTTTTGTCTAACTTGGGTCTCTATGAGGAGGAAAAAAAAAGTACAAGAAAGAGGTAATTTTTCAACATGTTGTGGTAATTTTTATGTGACCAAAATATTCAAGAAAGTGGGAGAGCAAATGATGAAGATTTAATATCTATGAAAAAGTTTTAGACAATGAAGATTGAAGACCAAAAATTCTTTTCATTGCAAGCTAAAGTTATAAACTCCAACTTGAAGGGAGAGGAGTGGAACGGGGGGGGGGGGGGGGGGGGGGGGGGGGGGTGCGCGTGTTGGGGGTGTAGGCGGGGAGAGTGGTGTTGATGAGCAGATATGGAAGAGTCTTAATGAATCTCACAGTAAGAAGTCTCATAGAGCTAGAAGTAATATGGCTGAGTCTTACAGGAGTCTCATAGGAGAATGTCTCACAAAAGAGTCTCAATTAAAGGTGTTTTAGTCTTCTATTTATGTTCAGTTGTTTAATTATGCTAGAACTATTAGGAATAAGATGCTCTAATTCCAAACTAATGAGAGCAATAATAAACACAGAAGAGAGGAAAAGTAAGTACGAAAAAACACAAAAAGATTTATATACCTTCACCTGAAGGTGAGACTACGTCCGGTCTTCCACCATTGTAGTAATCCACTATGAAGATAAAACAGTTTACAAGAGAGATCACACACACTTACACGTATTATTTTTCTCTAACCTCTCTTGTCCAAAACTGATTCTCCTAGAATGATAATTAAAACCCTAATAGCAGTGCTCCCAAACATAAAGAGAAAAACTAGGGTAACCACTTTACAAGAGAAAAACTAGCATACCGAGTCAATGTAGGGCATTGGTTAGGCTCCCCAACTTAACAAGAAATTATCTTTAAGTGTTAGAATTTGGGTGTAATTGGGACAAGGATAGTTTAATTTTAATTTGATTCTACATGTTTCCTCTATTATAAATAGAGGTTCATTGTACTTAATGAACAACAAGTCATTGAAGTTTTTGTTTTTCCATAAATTCAACAATAGACATCAACAAATAGATAAAATACATCGACTGAGAAATATTTGAAACGTTTAGCGGTCGTCATACATAAGTATGAACTAAAGAAAAAGGGGTAATACACATAATCTCTGATTACGAAGAAAAAATACTTTTATGAAGCTTACTCAAATGACACAATTCACAATGTAAATAAAAATAGATTTAAGTGAGGGAAATATTCTCAAGAAAGACTTAAGTGAAGGGTGTTTCAATCTATTGTGTCATTGTAGAGTCTTTTTTGGCGAGCTTGTTGTGTCAACTGCTGGTGTATCTAAATAATATAGGCCCCCTTCTCATGGTGGTCTCCAATCATCTGTTAACTTTGAGATCCACAAATACACAATGAGTGGGATAAAAAGTGATGGAAGAATTAAAATTATTCTTTAACTAACTAAACTATATTAAAATCAAGGAAAATTGTGGAACAAAAAGAAAACCCTCTAGGTGAAGAGAGGGTACAACATCGGTAGATTTTTGAATTTTTGGAAAAATGAAAAACCTCATTGGCTTGATGCAATTAGAATACAATGAAGTCCATTTATAATAGAGGAAACAAGTAGAATCCAATTACAATTAAAATAACCATATCCCAGTTACACCTAAAATTAAATACTAAAAGATATATCCTAGAATATTTGAACAACTGAACATAAAAAAAAGACAAACATAACTAAAACACCTTTGACTGATACTCTCATGTGAGACCTCCTTCCATGAGACTCTTCTTAAACTCCACCATATTAATTCTCACTCTGTGAGAATTCTTACTATAAGAGTCATGTAAGACTCTTCCATATCTGCTCTTCTACACTCCCACACAAGCTGGAGTTAATAACTTTAGCTTGCAATGAGAAGGATTCTTGGTCTTCAATTTTCTTTTGCAAAAACAAATCCTCATAAATACAAAAACTTAATATTTATGAAAAAAATTATCTTTTATGTTCCTTCTTTCTTGAATATTTTAGTTACATAAAAATTACCATAACATGTGGAACAAAATACGTCTTTCTTGTACTTCTTCATCTACTTCTCCTTCTCAAACTTGGGATAAAGGAAACATAGAGATCTAACTTGGATAAAACACAATATGAAAGAAAAAAAATCACTCCTAGTTGTATGGCAAAGCTATATACACCAATAAAAAATGGTCATAGTCTGAAACACACTCCACTCAATTTTAAAGGTAGAAAAATAGCCCAACTTTAGGGCACAACAAAGAGACTACTCACTTCTAAAGGTAGCTCAAACACAAATCACCACTTGGGTGAAGAAAATAATACCTGATTCAAGTTGGTCGACGGGCATACTCTTATACTTTTTAGATAATGGGTCTAGGCATTGCACTAAAGTGATAAAAATACAAGATGATAAATTGAAGAAATAGTAAAGGAAAACAAATTTAACAAGAAGAAGGCGACTATGCAACACTCATACTTTCAAAGTGACCTTTAAAAAAAACTAGGGGAGACTATATTGGTAGAGCATAATAGTTTTACCAAAGTTTTTCAGAGTTAACTATGTTGAAGAGACACAACCAAGTAAAAAAAATGTGAAACTTGAAAACAACATTGAAGTAAGATGTTGCATACCTTGACCATTAACTCTTCTGAGAAAAATATGTCCCTCAAGAAAATTCAGATTGAGAATTGGTTGGATAGGTAAGAAAATATACTTATAGATAATTCTTTTGATATTTATCTTTCTTCATATAAAGTCTCATTCTTGATTGTATAAAATGTCTCAAAAGTTTTCTGTTGCCATTTGAACCTCACTTGCAATCAAACCTTGGCTGCTGCTTCAAATAACAATTATCTTTGTGGAAAACTTTGATTGACAAAATTATATTTTTTAGGGGAAGTAGACTCGAAGATTTTGCTGTCAATATGTATGGAGGCGAACCAGCCGATAAACCAACGGGTACTGAGACTAGATAGAAAGATAAAAGATAGAATACGAAAGTAAACTACTAGAGATGATAGATAAAAAAATGATCACATTATCTTTGTGTGTTGACTAAGTCAACTTACAAAACCTGCTCTAATACCATGTTGCATTTCTAGAAAAGAGAAATAATTCACTAACTTGTTGTAATTTGAGTACAATGAGCCTCTATTTATAATAAAGGAAACAAGTAGAATCTAATTACATTTAAACTACTAGTGTCTTAGTACACCCAAAGTTAAGAACTAAAAGATAAGCCCTAAAAATTTGAACAAATGAACATAAATAGAAGACTAACATAACTAAAATACTTTTAATTGGGACTCTTTCTATGAGCTCTCCTTCCATGAGACTCTTCTTAGACTCCACCATATGATTTTGGCTCTGTGAGGATGTTTAATGTAAGAATCTTCCATATTTGTTCTTCAACATAGACCTCATCCTGTTTACCTTGGTTTGGGATCCATCGGCTATAGATATAAATTTCTCTTATTGACAAGGGAATAATGAGTTTAAAACACTATATGACCAGTCAAATGGTTGGAGGCCCCTGATTAAATGATCTAAGGAGATGAGGCAAGAGTGCTAGTAGAAAACGTACCTTTAAAATTAGTTGCAAAGGTGGTAGAGGTGGAGTCTTTTGGAGGTAGTTTGGAACATAATGTTAAGTTTCTAAAGTAAATCAATATCTTCATCTCTTAAAGTTTGTTTGTCGTTAGAGGACTCAACATGTCCTATAGTTTTCATTGTAGAAATAGAGGAAGCTTGATTTGTGGTGATCCATTCTAGTTTTTCATGTATTTTCCAACTCGTGACAACCATATGATTAAGTCCTTCAAAAGTTTTACACATCTGATTCTGAAATTTTGTTTTCCAGGGGGCTTAGCCTATTCCAACACCTCTTCCTTTGCAATTCCTATTATTTTTTCCTCGTTTCCTATTATTTTTATTTCCTCCTTTATTTTGGATGTACATGGTTGATGATGTATCTGAAGATGTAGCTAAGAATGTGCCTTGATGTGGAGCCTTGTGGCATACATATCATCAAAGAGCACAATGTCACAAAGCTCAAAATTTGTGTCTTACCCATTTCAAGATATGGTTTGAAATTTTCAAGATATATAGCAGCCACTAAAGCTTCCTTTTATTTTTCTTGAACTACAATATCGGTGGAAAAAAGTTGGGCAAGCTTCTATTTTTGCATAAGGCCTCTGAATCTAGCAAAATAGTCATGTAAATTATCCAATTGTCTAGTGTTGGCCAAGGTGGCTACTCAAGGGATGGGGGTAGTTGGGATGGGTGAATTTAGTTTTTATAATTCAATTCAAGTATGTAAAAAATTAAAGAAAATAATGCAAACAATGAAACAAATCAATCACACTCCACAATAACACCATATTTTTTTCTATTGATGTTCCTCTATTGGTTTTCTCAACCCAAAGAACCCGTGCTTGGGAAATTCTACTAATATAAGCTTTATTGGCTTGAGAGTGCACAACAGATATTTTGGCTCTCTTTTAAGCCAAAGTATGCTCAAATACACGATTAAAGAAAATCTCCCATAAGATTGAGCTAGGTTTTAGCCCTAGCAAGTTCTTCAATCTAAATTCAAGGTTCTAGATGAACCATTCAAATAAAATAAAAAATTACAAGGAAAAAAGAAAAACTTACTCCCTGTGAACTTTGTAGAAACAATCTTCATCTTTTATTTATCCAAGCCTCCAGCCTTGATGCACACTTTCAAATGATTTTTAAGCTTGACTAAATGAATTCTAGGAGTTGGAAATGAGAGTGGTAGAATGAGTTGCAAGTTGTCTTTCACTAAAAAATGAATTTAAGAGGGAATTCCAAGATTGAATGCTAAGATTGCAGTAGGTATACCAATAAATGCTTATTGACTTCTCAAAAGAACATTTGGTAGGGTATTTATAAGTTCTCCAAGCAAAACTATCCGTTATTTACCCTTTTCAAAAACTTGGGTTTACATTGATCGATCAGTGCATTGTATCGATCAATCAATTCACTGTAAAAAGAAGATTTCTTGTCAAGAAATGGCTTATTAATTAATGGTATGATAGATCAATATCCTACCATTGAGTTTGACAAGTTATGTTGATCGATCAATGTCCATGGATTGATCGATCAATTAGAATTCCTTCTAGGTGTGCATTGCAAGTATGATCGATCAGTGGTGTTCCTAAGATCGACTATGCTTTATGCCCTTGCTTGGAAAATTTCCATATGATAGATCAATATCAAGTGGTTGATTGATCATTCTTTATAATTTTTCATTTCATGGACATCATTGCTCAATCAATCTAAAGAGAATGATCGATCATGCTATATAACTCAGTTTGGCCATATTTTGGTTGATTGATCAATCACCTTTAATAGATAGATAATGATTTATATTTTTGGCCTATGCACATTTTGGCTGATCGATCATTGGCAGATACAGATCGATCAATCCAGTGTCAGATCTCTAAGTATGTTTTCAAAGCATGGTTAAAATTGATCCTTAGTGATTTTAACATGTTTAAAACATATGCATGCATCAATAAAACATATATAGACTATGCAATTTTGTCCTAAGACACCAAAAACTTCCATTGTATCTCAAGTTTGAAGCTTTGGGGCTGCTATCTTACATAGACTAAATTTTTATGATTTTTCTAAACTCTAGTCTTCAATTCTTTGCTTCTTATTTTTGAAGGTGCTTCTTTAAGATGAGTTTTACATGGTAATGTAACTCGAGGTCTTTGAGAAGCTTTGTCGATCCTTTGCATTGACTTTGACATTTGTATCTCTTGAAGGAATTGCAAATGAAATGCTAGAATTACCAATTTCAGATTAATTAAGTTTTGTATCATCAAAATCGAGATAAGATTCAATGCTCAATCAACATCTAGTATTATACATTATATGAAAAACATCATACAAGTTCAATAAACTGTTAGCATAGGAGTAATGTAGTAATGTTTTGCACAACTATTCGAAACTAGTTTGACAATTTCAAGATGAATAAAATTGCTTTCTATGCTGTTTTCCATAGGATTAATCAGCCAACTAATGATAAGAGTATCTTCTTTAAGCCATCTTTAATACATAATATCAGCCTCATAAAAAAGAGGAGGTTTGTTATGACAAGCATGTTAACAGACCAACTCAAATAATTTAACAAAAACTTCAATGGTATGGTAGTAATTTTGAGAACATAATTTTCCCAACTAAATTTGAGAAATTTTCTTCAGCCACGAGTCCTTCTAAATTGGCTGGGCTAATCACAAACTTATAAATCTTGAGTAAATATCACTCAAGGTATGCAGAACACCCCAAAGAGGTCCAACAAAAATAACTTAGGATTCAGTAGTTTGAATAATTAGTAGCTTAATGAGTGTTTTGTACCTTTAATAATCAATAGTTTGAAGGATTCATATCTATGATGAGCACAACAACAAGCAAAATAAGATGAAGCACAAATAAAGCCTTCGAAGTAGAACAACAACCAAGGTACATGTTTTCATGGTAGTAGAGTGACCAGAGAAATATGACAAAAACGAAGGGAGATATACCAAATAACATGAGTTTGATTTTCACTTATAAATAATTCCTCAAATTCTTTTCTAAAAAGGATTTGGTTCAAAAAGAGAACATGAAGCACCCCATTGAGAGTTTTCTAACTGTTGTTCTTAGCCTATTGTTCTTGTCGGGTTCATCAAGGTTATTATCCAACCTCAAGAAAAAAAATTATCAACAAGGATTTAGTTGAAAAATAGGAAGGAATGTGGTTAAAATCCTTCGCCAACCCATTGTTCTTGGTCTCTTAATCAAGGTAGACCTTCTTTGACCAGAACACGTCTTGAAGAAAGTCCTTTACCAACAAGACATTTTTTTTAAAGAAGTAAAAAATCTTGCTCATAATCCTTTACCAATAAGGATTCAAGGGATTCCTTTACCAATAAGTATTCTACCTCAAATAAATCAAATAAAAGCAAGAGATGCACCTATTGTTTTACTTGGAATCCTTCAACAATAAGGATTCAATTTCAAAAAATAAGAATTGCCATGCTCCACCAGGAACCAGCTTTTCATTCAGGCCTCAACCTAATAGAACATCAAGTAAGCAATTTTGAAAAAAACTTCTTGTATCTTTGCCAGGTCTCAGCCTAGCAAATTATCGATAATCCTTCTTATATTGTCTTCCTACGTGTTGTTTGCTAGCATCATCAAGATGCTTCAGGATTCAACTAAGGTTGACATTGAACTTCTTTCTTTACCAACAGGGAAGCAAGCAAGGAAGGAAAAAAACTAGTGATGTTGTTTCTAACTTAGGAGGTGGGAAGACCAATACCTTGAGGGCAATCGGCTTAAACTGATTTGCATGCATGGGTAGAAATCAACCACATCCCCATTCCATAGGCTTCCATAATCAAGCCAATAAACCGGAGTATACACAAAGTGTGTTTCAAACATCAAGTTAAGAAAAGGCAATAAGATATTAAAATAGGTAAATATTTGTTTTTCCCATGCAACCTCTATATAAAATAAGCAAAAACAAGCTCTAGAATCATAATACCTCTCCTCTAATACCATGTTGAATACTTGGAGTCCTTTATTACTGCTTTATGAAACCTTTGAGTATGAAGAAGAAAAGGAAGAAAGAGAGTGTTGAAGGAGAAAAGAAGAGAATTCAAAGTTGTGAAAGAGCGTATGATCCCCTAATCCTCCCCCATAACCTTTATATCATTAATTAAATCAAAAAATTACATAATTGCCCTTTAACCTAATGACTAAAAAATAAGGAGTTGAATATAAGATGATTTACAAGTGTGTCATTCTTTTCTTCTAACATAACTATCACTCTTTGAAATCTTATCTCTATCTGAGACGTTTTCCAACTAAGCATGGGTGCATAATATCTTTGATGCCTATAATGTCCCCGTGTATAGTGCACTTAGAGTGTGTAGAGTCACATTCAATGTTCCAAAAAAAAAAAAAAAAGATTCTAGTTTATCCCATAAACCCTTAGCTGATTTATAAGATACAAAAGAATTTACCATTTCATCACTCAGGGAACTAGGAAGTATGACTTCATAGACATGACATCAGGGAACTAGGAAGTATGACTTCATAGACATGACATTGCCATCAACTTTTGCAATATCTAATCTCAATAACATACATGTTTAGGAATAATCATTACTTTGAGGTTTTGAAATGGCATGAAGGGTTCGTTAATGATTGCATCCCATAAAGGAAATTCAATGGATAGTATGAAAAGCTCATTCTAACTTTCCACCATTGGTATTATGAACTATCAAGCAAAACTGCAAAATAGGGATCAAAAAGAGAACATGAAGCACCCCATTGAGAGTCTTCTAACTTTTGTTCTTAGCCTGTTGTTCATGTTGGGTTCATCAAGGTTATTATCCAACCTCAATAAAAAAATTTACCAACAAGGATTTAGTTGGAATATAGGAAGGAATGTGGTTAAAATCCTTCACCAACCCATTGTTCTTGGTCTCCTAATCAAGGTAGAAATTCTTTGACCAAAACTCGTCTTGAAGAAAGTACTTTACCAACAAGACATTTTCTCTAAAGAAGTAAAAAATCTTGCTCATAATCCTTTACCAATAAAGATTCAAGGGATTTCTTTACCAATAAGGATTCTACCTCAAAAGAAATCGAATAAAAGCAAGAGATGCACCTATTGTTTTACTTGGAATCCTTCAACAATAAGGATTCAATTTTAAAAAATAAGAATCGCCATGCTACACCAGGGACCAGCTTTTCATTCAGGCCTCAGCCTAATAGAACATCAAGCAAGAAATTTTGAAAAAAACTTTTTGTATCTTCGCCAGGTCTCAGCCTAGCAAATTATCAACAATCCTTCTTATATTGTCCTCCTATGTGTTGTTTGCTAGCATCATCAAGATGCTTCAGTCTTCAACTATGGTTGGCGTTGAACTTCTTTCTTTACCAATAGGGAAGCAACCAAGGAAAGAAAAAAAAGGGTGATGTTGTTTCTAACGTAGGAGGTGGGAAGACCAACAGCTAGAGGGCAATCGGCTTAAACTAATTTGCATGTGTGGGTAGAAATCAACCACATCCTCATTCCATAGGCTTCCATAATCAAGCCAATAAACCGAAGTATACACAAAGTGTGTTTGGAACATCTACTTAAGAAAAGGCAATAAGAGATTAAAATAGGTAAATATTTGTTTTTCCCATGCAACCTCTACATAAAATAAGCAAAAAAAAAAAGCTCTAGAATCCTAAGACCTCTCCTCTAATACCATGTTGAATATTAGGAGTCCATTATTAATGCTTTATGAAACCTTTGAGTATGATGGAAGTGAGAAGAAAAGGAAGAAACAGAGAGTTGAAGGAGAAAAGAAGAGAGTTCAAAAGTTGTGAAAGAGTGTATGATCCCCTAATCCTCCCCCCATAACCTTTATATCATTAATTAAATCAAAACATTACATAATTGCCCTTTAACCTAATGACTAAAAAAATAAGGAGTTGAACATAAGATGATTTACAGGTGTGTCATTCTTTTCGTCTAACATAACTATCACTCTTTGAAGTCTCATCTCTATCTGAGACGTTTTTCAACTATGCATGGGTGCATAATATCTTTGATGCCTATAATGTCCCCGTGTATCACTCAAAGTGTGTAGAGTCACATTCAATGTTCCAAAAAAAAAGATTGTAGTTTATCCCATAAACCCTTAACTGATTTATAAGATAAAAAAGAATTTATCATTTCATCAATCAAGGAACTAGGAAGTAAGTATGAATTCATAGACATGACATTGCCATCAAATTTTGCAATATTTGAGTCATCTCAATCACATACTTGTTTAGGATTATTCATTTCTTTAATCCTTTAAAATGGCATGAAGGGTTCGTTAATGATTGCTTCCCATATAGGAAATTCAATGGATTGTATGAAATTTTCCATTCTAACTATCAAGCCTAGGTGCAAAATAGGGATCAAGACCCTCTTGCAACATAATGTCTTTATGAGATGCCATAAAATCAATTGAATGAAATCCAATGTAATTTTAGATTTCAAATGATTAAGGCCTAATCTAATACCAATTGTTGGCCCAGGTAGCACCTCAAGGGGAGAGGAGGAATTGAGATACAAAATAAAAAATAAAAAAATATTTTGGTGCAATTAAAACTACAAATATAGACAAAAATAAAAACACATGCATACAACCACTAGAAGGCAAAAAATTTATAATGAATATTCTCTAAATAAGAATGGAGATAGAGCTTGTTCATCCACTTAGACCACAAGGAAGGTGGAGTAGTCAAATTCGGAAATGGACAATGCCACATCAAAGGGAATGGAACTAATGCTCTTATACCAAGTAAATTTCTAGGTTTCATGTCTTTTAAGGATCTAACTGATGCAACAAAGGTGAGAAGCGAAGAAGGAGCACAATTGAGAGGAAGGAGAAGCGAGACGAAGAAAAGTTAGGGTTTACTACAAGAAAATTGACATTTCTGGACGAAATTTTGAGCCAAGAAACCTCTTTTTTTTCATGGAGAATTGTCTCTCCGATTATAGATATTTTTTTACAAAAAGAAATTGTGTCAATAATAATAAACCATTTCTTAGTGATATTTATTTTTTGCGAATTAATTTTAATTAATTTTTAAAATGTAGTTCTTGGTGAAATAATGTTTTGAGAAATATTTTTAGTTAATTTTAATAATTATATATAAAATATTACTATAGATAATACTTGTATAATATATTTATATGTTTGTCTAGTAATTGGGTTTAAAATTTAAGAGCTCCAGTAATATAATTTTACATAGTTTTTTCTTATTCAAGGAAGAAATCACATGTGGGTGCTCTTTGTTGATTTGTAATATGCTGGTGTTACTTAGTCATTAAAATAGTACTGATTTTGATTTTTTAATTGATTACCATTACTAGAATTTTTTCTAAAATTTCAAACCCTGAGTGAGAGTATTTTCATGAATTAAAGAGGGGAATGAACGAAGTATGAGGGACAGATGGGAGTCTTAAATTTTTTTACTTACCCTCCTTTGCTCTAGGGTCTTATGATTTGAGTCTCTTGCTTTCAATATTTCTAGAAAAAAACCATGTTGTCCGCAACTGAGATCGGTAGGGTTGAAGATAAGGACAGAACAAAGGATAATTTCCATCAATGGCAACTGGCACCGACCCAACTCGTAGATAATATTGTGATGGAATATGATAATAGGACGGAGAATTTTTATCAACCATTCCTTTTTGCAAACTCCTGTCTTTAATACGACTAGTCTTGTTCTGCAGTAAAGACAGCGGCATGAACAAAGCAGGGGACCAACTATGGCCCAACCTCCTCTCCTCTCCATTCTTTTTTGCAAACTCCTGTCTTTAATTGAGCTGATAAGTTAAGACTAGTTGTGTTCTGCTTTAAAGACAGCGGCATGAACAAAACAGCGAACCAACAATGGCCCAACCTGCTCTCCTCTCCAGACTCTCTCGTAGCATGACCAGCACGTGGCTTTGCAAACCGGGTGAGCCGACATGATTAAAGACCCTGTTTTTAGTTTCTTTATATGTCTTCAATCAGCAATATCTCACCCTTTGGACTCTCAGATCATTCTAACTCTTTCCTCTCAGAGCTCTTTGTTGTTGCATTCATTTTTACCAGGCAAACGTACGTGCTTCAAGGAAAGAAAAGAAACAAAGAAGACGAAGAAGAGCTTCTGAAAAGAGAGAGATCGTCAGGAAGAAGATGGTCTCGCGAGCAAGAAGTTTGACACATGAAGGGAATAAAATGTTCCCTCTTTTTTGCTATTTTATTTAGAAAATATCACTTACAACCAAACAAGGCCAACTACCTTACAGCTATAAAATCCTTCTGCTACTTTAACTCTAATAACAGTCTCAAAATATAATACAATCACTTGTTGATTGACAGACGACCAAGAGAAGAAACCTGGTGATCCAAAAACTTGCCAGTAGTACGTGAAGTTCACCTTTACACCACTCCCATCCTTGGTCAATTTTAGTCTCTCCTCCATGGGTGTGCGTATGGGGTTGCATGTGAACATCTGAAAGTATGCAAGAGTTTCATTAACATATTTTTATTGTGAAATGAAGCTCCCCATCTAATTCCTTCACCTCAAATTCAAAAAATAAGAAGTGATGCCCATATATGTCATCCTCCCAAAATCTATCAATCAACACCTAATTGTTTCCAGTAAAGATGAGATCATGCATATATACGCAAACAAGTAATAAACTACTATCTTTCTTTGTCTTCACACATAAAGAATACTCATGAAGCATCTCACTAAACCATTCTGCAAAAAAACACATTTCAATTTGGGAGTTACCACGCTTTATGCCCTTCCTTGAGCCCATAAAGTGGCTTCTTTAATATGTAAACCTTGTGTTCTTGATCAACCTTGACATAGCTATCAGGGTGATTCACATATACCTCTGCCAGAAAGCCATTGTAAAATGTGGATTGGACATCTATTTCCAATCTTCTTGTTGTATACCTTCACCACTAAGTCTTCCTTGAGCTGGTTAACATTGTTGTTCGACTTGTACTTAGTCTTGTTCATCTACTTGTCACCAATACGGTTATTCCCAATTGGAAGAGTGGTCAACTTCCACATGCCATTCATCTCTATGGCAGCAATCTCTTTATTCATTGGATGAATCCACTCTTCATCATTGACTTCTTGGAAGGTCTATGGATCATAGTATCCAAGCAAAGCATAGTTGATGATTTCCTCATCAACGTGGTCAATATTTAAATAATAACTCATTCTTGGAACATGGTTTGAAGATATGTTTCTCAGGTTCGCTAAAAGACACCAACATGTGTAGAGGTGTCATGGCTAGTAAATATAGAATTGTAATTATGCAAGTTACTGTATGTCCTGTTCTGTCATTTCCTTTTGAGTCATGCAACTTTAAGGGTATTATAGTCATTGTAAACACCTTCCCACAACTATAAGTAAGGCCTCAAGGTATGAAGTAGAGCATTAAAGTCTCTTCCTTTTGGCTCAAATTTATCCTTACACCTCTCTCTTTTCCTCTTCTTTCTCTCCCTTGTTTTCTTCTCTCCTCTCTTCTAAGAGTTAGAGTTCTTCTCTTCTCTCTTCCCTTTGAGATATTTTGTGTTTATGTGTTAGCCCTAAAAATCAAAATGGTATCAGAGTAGGCAAAGATCTGACATGGAAAAGAAGAAGAAGGTGGAGAGGAAAAGAAGGAAGAGGAAGAAAAAAGAGGAGTTTCTCATTTTTCATTTAGTTCTCTTTCAAAAAACAATATTTTCATTGGAATTTTCACTCTTTTACTGTATATTTCATATATAATTTTTTTTCAATGGGAAATTTCTTTGATTCTAGTTTTCAACTCAAAATAATCATTGAAGTCAAAATTTTCTAACAAGAGAAATCAAAATTATAAGCATCAAATGTCAAGTAGCAAAAAAGTTATGAGTAGAAGCAGAAAGCCTTAATTTTCTTAAAGATTTGTACCAACATGACTAAGAATTTATATTGAAAATATGTCTCAAAAGAAATCTATGTGAGTCTACTTCTAATCCCAATAAATTGTTTCTCAATCTTATCTTTCTAGAGAGAGATAACCACATTGGAAGAATCAAAGGTCATGCTAGTAACCTCATGCATGTGAGAATCTGAAGCTCACTTTTCATCAACATACACAATTAAAGTTGTTACTTTTCCTTCTTTGTGTTTTATAAACAAAGTATGATTTGAGTTACTTTGCTTATAGCCGAACTCCATTGTAGTCGAGAATCTCCCAAACCATGCTCTAGGTGATTGTTTAAGCTCGTACAACGACTTCTTCAATTTACAGACTTCACCTTGACACAAAGAGCCACTTTTAATTCTGGGTGGTAGCTCCATGTAAACTTCTTCTTCTAAGTCTCCATTGAGAAAGGCTTTTTTAACATCAAATTGTTGCAGAGGCCAGTCTCGATTTGCTGCTATAGATATAAGAATGTGAATTGTGTTGATCTTAGCTACTGGTGCAAAAGTATCCTGATAGTCTATCCCATACCTTTGCGTATATCCCTGTGCAACTAGTCGAGCTTTATATTTTTCAATACTTCCATCCGGTTTGAGTTTCACCATGAACACCCATCAACATCCAATTGTCTTCACTCCTTTAGACTGTGAAACAAGTTCTCACGTGCCATTCTTTTTTAGAGCTTCCATCTCTTCATTCATCACCTTTTTCCATTTTGGATCAGCTAATGCATCCTGCATATTACTAGGAATAGAAACCCTAGATAATTGATCAACAGTAACTGCATACAATTTAGTCAACCTATGGGAGAACAAATAGTTGTTGATTGAGTATTTGGTCTTGGCTTCAAGATCAAGTTCATACTGTTTCTTTGGAGCTCCCCTATTGAATATTTGTAGATATCTAGGAGTTATATTTTCTGTAGGAACACATGTTTCAATAGATTCATCAAACATAGGATTATTTTTTACTTGAGGAGGAACATTCTGGGTTGATTCTTCAGTTGATGGTGCAGACGGAGGCAACTCTGAGGATTCTTCAAGAGCAATTAATGATTCACTCTCGGCTTCATGGTTGGGAGCATAGTCTTGTTGCACATCATGACGACCTGGTTGGTTAAAAAATTCATTCACCGCTTCTAACTCAGCACCTCCACTATTCTCTTGTTGATTAAACAATTTGTTCACCGCTTCTAGCTCAATAAATTTAGCCCCTCCCCTATTCTCTTCACTTGAGCTCTCCCCTTGAAGAGAATTCCAAAAGACTTCTCCTGAGTAATAAGGTTTTAATTCATGGAAAGAGACATCTAGAGTTACATAGAGCTTTCGGGTGTGTGGATCATAATACCATATCCTTTTTGAAAATCAGAATAGCCAACAAAAACACATCGTTTGGCACATTGATCAAGTTTATTTCGCAAAACTTTTGGGATATGAACATATACAGTACACCAAAAAACCCGAGGTTCAAGATTCAGAAGATGGGCAATGGAAATTAGGGAGAGTAATTTTTTTGTTGAAGAGTGTGAAAGTCTATAACTCAAGAAGGTGTTCGATTGATAAGGTAGACAGCAGATTTGACAGCTTCACCCCAATAAAATTTAGGCATGTTCATGCCAAAGAGAGAGGCACGCACTACTTCCAAAAGTTGTCTATTTTTCCTCTCTACAATCCATTTTTTTGGGGAGTATAGGTGCATGAGGTATGATGACAAATTCCATGATTGTTCAAAAAATTACCAAGAGAAGCATCGACAAACTTAGTACCATTGTCAGATTACAAAACACGAATCTGCTTCTAGTACTGAGTGTGTACCATTTGGTGAAATTTATGAAAAGATAGACATATATCACTCTTTTGTATAAGTAGGGATACCCAAGTCATTCTAGTGCATTCATCAATAAATGTCACAAAATACCGAGCTCGAGAAATAGAGGGAACCTTTACAGGACCCCAAACATCAGAATGAATAACCTTAAAAGGTTTAGAACTCTTATTCAAACTCGGTAAATAAGAGATACAGTGGCACTTAGCTAGTTCACAAGTGTCGCAATGAAAATCCAAATTATTCAAACCTGAAAAGAGTTGTGGTCACAATTTCTTAAGATAACCAAAGGAAAGATGACCGAGTCTTCTGTGCCATAACCATATAGTTGCTTGAGCACTTTATTGACTACTAGCTTGATGTGCCTGATTGATTTTCGATCCCCCATTCTTTGTTAACTCCAAATAATAGAGTTTTCCCCGGCTAACACCATAACCAAGAATCTTTTGGGTTAGAATATCCTGAAAGACACAAAAGGAGGGCGAAAAAGTTAAAATACAAGCAAGAGTTGATGTAATTTGGCTAACAAACAATAGATTGTATTCAAGAGATGGAACAACAAGGACAATATCTAATGTAAGATTATTTGACAAGATAACTGATCCTTCCTCAATAATAGGAGAGGTACTATCATTGGCGGTGGAAATAACAGATTGAGGAGAAGGTAGGACTTATTGTAACTGATTGGAATCCCTTGTCATGTGATCGGATGCACCTATATCAATAATCCAATTTCTATTCTTAGAATATGTAGAGAATACTGATGCTTTACCGATAATACCTGGATGGGCAACATTTTCCGTAGGCAACAGCTTTTCCCCAATATTTTTTCGAGGTTTTTTTGAGAAGTCCCACCATTTTGGATAACCAATAATCTCGTAACAACGTTGTTGCGAATCAACTTTTTCCCCGCAGTGAGTGCATACTCAGTTGCTGGCTTTTGTAGAGATTTGACAATAGCTCCCCATTGCCTGTCTCTGGGTTGATTCGATTTTTTCTCGTCCGGTCTAGAAATTCGGTTTGATCCAGTTTGGTTCAGTTTGGTCTGGTCCGATTCCGGTCCGGTTCAGTTCGATCTGGTCTTGTTTGGGCCCGTCTGGTTGTGCTCTGCTTCGGTTTGGTCTGGTCCGATTCTGGGTCCGATCCGGTTCGATTCTGGTCCGGTACGATTGTGATCCAGTTCTGGTTCGGCACTGGGTTGACACGCAGATAAATAAAGGAATAGTAGTTCCTAAGTTAAAAAAAAAAATTCACCTTTCTTCTTCAACGACGGCGGCGTCGACTTCCTTCAGCACAGTGGTCGACAGCGACAACGGGGCCAGTGGTGCTGTCATTGGTGGTCATCGGCAATCGTCAACGACGAGGTTTCGGTGGGACCGTCGGCAGTCGCAGAGGAAAAAATTAGAGGTTGTTGGGTTCCTCCGGTGACAGCAGTGATCCGTTCCGACGATGACACAGTTTGCTAGAAGGTCGAGCAGTGGCTTGGCATCGGCAACTTTCGGAGCTTTTGCCGGTCTTCTGTGACAACAATTCTATTCACGGTGACAGCAAAGGAAGCTCTTCCTCTTCATCGGGCTGGTAATGCGCCGAAAAGCCGAGCTGGGATTCGGCGGCAGTTCGACAACAATTTGGTGGGTTCCAGCGGAGTTTGGGTGGCAGAATTCGGTGGTGTTATGCGACGACTGGAGCAAAAGATATAAAACATACACTTTCTTCTTCATTCACGGTGATAGCAAAGCAGACTTGCTCTGCTTTTTTTTTCCTCTCCTCCGACGACAAAGTTGTTGCTCTGGTCTTCGGCTATACGACAACTTCTTTGTCCACGACGATGGCAGAAAACTTCTCCCACTCTGATACCATGTTAAATCGAGACACAGACATATGAAAATGAGACACAAAATTGTTTCAAAGAATGCTTTTCGACAATGTATTCTTTTCTATTTAGAAGGCAATTTATAATACATTACATGTTGATTTTAGGATCAATTTAGATCCAAAAATCATGGAATAAAAACACAGGATCAAGGAAACAATCTGTTTCCTATAATCATGCTAATCAATTTACATACAATTCATTACAGGCTTGCAAACAAATACAACCACTTGTTGATTCACAGACGACCAAGAGAAGAAACCTGGTGATTCACAAACTTGCCAGTAGTATGTGGAGTTCACCTTTGCACACTCCCATCCTTGGTCAATTTTAGTCTCTCCTCCAAGGGTGTGCGTATGGGGTTGCATGTGAACATCTGAAAGTATGCAAGAGTTTCATTAACATATTTTATGGTGAAATGAAGCTCCCCATTTGATTCCTTCACCTCAAATCCCAAAAATAAGAAGTGTCATCCTCCCAAAATCTATCAATCAACACCTAATTGTTTTCTGTAAAGATGAGATCATGCATATATACGCAAACATGTAATAAACTACTATCTTTCTTTGTCTTCACACATAAAGAATACTCATGAAGCATCTCACTAAACCATTCTGCAAAAAAACACATTTCAATTTGGGAGTTACCATGCTTTATGCCGTTCCTTGAGCCCTTAAAAGTGTCTTCTTTAATATGTAAACCTTGTGTTCTTGATCAACCTTGACATAGCTATCATGGTGATCCGCATACACCTCCGCCAGAAAGCCATTACAAAATGTGGATTGGACCTCTATTTCCAATCTTCTCGTTGTATCCCTTCACCACTAAGTCTTCCTTGAGCGGGTTAACATTGTCATTCGACTTGTACTTAGTCTTGTACACCTACTTGTCACCAATTGGGTTATTCCAAATTGGAAGACTGGTCAACTTCCACATGCCATTCTTCTCTATGGCAGCAATCTCTTTATTCATTGGATAAATCCACCCTTCATCATTAACTTCTTGTAAAAAGGTCTATGGATCATAGTATGCAAGCAAAGCATAGTTGATGATTTCCTCATCATCAAGGTCAATATTTAAATAATAACTCATTCTTGTAACATGGTTTGAAGAGATGTTTTTCAGGTTTGCTAAAAGACATCAACATGTGTAGAGGTGTCATGGCTAGTAAATAAGAAGAATCTCCATAGAAAAAATATAGAATTGTAATTATGCAAGTTACTGTATGTCTTGTTCTGTCTTTTCCTTTTGAGTCATGTAACTTTAAGGGCATTATAGTCATTGTAAACACCTTCCCACAACTATAAGTAACACCTCAAGGCATGGAGTAGAGCATTAAAGTCTCTTCCTGTAAGCTCAAATTTGTCCTTGCACTTATCTCTTTTCCTCTTATTTCTCTCCCTTGTTTTCTTCTCTCCTCTCTTCCAAGAGCTAGAGTTCTTCTCTTCTCTCTTCCCTTTGAGACATTTTGTGTCTATGTGTTATCCCTAAAAATCAAAAATGGTATTAGAGTAGGCAAAGATCTGACATTGAAGAGAAGAAGAAGACAGAGAAGAAAACAAGGAAGAAGAAGAAAAAAAAGAGGAATTTCTCGTTTGCCATTTAGTCTTCTTTCAAAAAAAAATTATTTCATTGGATTTTCACTCTCTTACTGTAAATTTCATATATAAAATTTTCGACCATTGGAAATATCTTCGATTCTAGTTTTCCACTCAAAATAATCATTGAAGTCAGATTTTCCTAACAAGAGAAATCAAAATTTGAAGCAACAAAGGTCAAGTTGCAAAACATTTATGAGTAGAACCAGAAAGCCTTAATTTTCTTAAAGATTTGTACCAACATGACTAAGAATTTATATAGAAAATATATATCAAAATAAATCAATGTGAGTCTACTTCATATCCCAATAAACCATTTCTCAATCTAATATTTTTAGAGAGAGATAACCACATTGGAAGAATCAAAGATCATGTTGGTAACCTTATGCATGTGAGAATCCGAACCTAAGCCCATTTTTTTATTCACTTTTTAGTTTCTAATATTGGTTAAGTTTCCTATTTGTTTTCAAACTCTAGTGAAGATTTTACCAACTTGAGTATTTTTGCTTTCTTTCTTCTTTTATGTGATCTTACATTACATTAGTGTGATCATATTAAAGAGTCTGGAGTATATCAGATTCTTTATTTCAAAATAAGTATATATAAAGACAAAAAAATATATTTTTATGGAAGGTATCAAAGTCTAGATTTATAAGGAGAAAACTTAATGTCAATCTGATCTATATTTAAGCAGATATTCACATTGGAGTCAGAAAGGTCAAGCTATAGAATAAAGACAATCAGGTCATAAAAAATTTAAGAACGAAGATTTATATGTCAAATTAAGAATCATTCTAAACCTCCTTGAGTGTAGTTTCTTGAGAAATAAAAAATTTGTGATTTTGAGTTATTTTTTTAGAGATATTAATATCAGAAGTACTAAATATCAGTTCAACTGAAAATCTCTCATTTTTCCCATTTTCTCTCCTACTATCTCTCCACACATTGGCATTAATTGGGTTTCCTTTTCTCCTAGAATCCTAGTTTTTTAGCCAAATTTCTCTTCTAATCACAGAGCTTTGATCGGAATTAATCTCTCCATGATGTGCTCGTTCGAGTTATGCAAAAAATTTCTACTTCGATGTTGTTTTCAAGTTTGCATTTTTGTTACTTGGTTGTGTATCTTACGCATCGTCAACTCCAAAAATTGTGGTCAGCTACAAAAAAATTATAATTGGTTGTGAATTAATGAGCAAAGAATGGGAGAACTTTAAGACACTCAAGACCAAAACCCAAGAGAGAGAGCCAAAGCAAGGGGACACAATTTTTTTATGTATTGAATGAATAAATGTAGAATTACAAGGGTTTATATAGGTTTAAAAAAACACTTAATTGAGAAATAAAATATCAAGGATGTCCTCTATCTACATGCCATCTAGGTGATTGGTCATGCCTGGATAGGCTATTCGATCATGTTTTATAACTTTTGCCTATAATAATCTGGTTGATCGATCATGCCCAACGGGGTATATTGATTACGCTTTAGAAACTTGCCTATCTTAAAATTGGTTGATTGATTATTATACAGATGGTTTCTACCAAGGTATGATTGATCATGCCATAAAGAGGTTGATTGATCATGCTGATTTGTAGTTTAAACCATAAAATTCAAAGCATGACTAAAGCCAAAAAGTATTGATTCAAAGGTTCCAAAACATTTATATGCATTGGTAAAACACGGTTTTAGAAATAATTTCTTGTTCTAATGCTATAATGAAAGTTTGTGCTTGAGAATCAAAATTTGGTTGGCTATCTAGTTACGTAGCTAGAGTTCATGATTTTTCTAATGATTGCATGGACTCTAATCTTCAAATCTTCAATTTTCTTCTTTATGTAATTTCTTTAGCAATAATCTTCAATAAATGTTTACTTCAGGTCTTCACTAACTTGATTGATCATTCTTTTGTCATGAGATTTTGCCATAGGCCTCATAATATTTGTGTGTGAAAGGCATGTGTTTAAAATAAACTAATAACACCATTAGTAGCACAATTTTAAGTTATCTATTTCTTTATTATCAAAATAATGGAGATCAATACGATTTTACATTGGTTAAAATGTCCTTATGCACCTACTAATTTAAAGTCTACTAATAAAAATATAAATTAAAAATACCCCCTAATACAAGAAATTAAATGTTAAGACATATAACTGATAGTGTAACACTTGTGGTTGATTTCTAAGATATATAAATGTATCAGAAAAAATCCCACATCTAAAAATAAATTGGGATTTTACTCGCTTACAAAATAAGGCAATATTAGATCTCATAGAGACATGTTTTGTCAGGTAAATCAAAAAACATACCACCATTGACGCATGGTGTTTGTCTCCCTCAACTTTGGTGATTGTACGGTTGGTGTGAAGAGGAGTCCTCTGGAAGTAGACGAAGGATGTGTTCTATCATTGGCACCGGGCCAATTTGCAGACAATATGTGATGGGATAAGAATTTAACCATTCCTTTTGTAGGTTCATGTATTTAATTTAGTGGAGGAGTTAGGCAGGTCATTTCCTGCAGTAGAAGCAGCTATATTAAAGACCTAGCTATCCAGATTGCAGCCGATGTCAACCGTCTGTTATTTTATATATTCAGTGGATTGAGTGGAGTTAGGCTGGTCAGCAGTCAAGCCGGCGGACAAGAAAAAAGCAGCGATAACCAACTATGGCCCAACCTGCTCTCACCTCTAGGCCCTATTGTGGTATGACAGGCACATGGGATTGCATCCCAGCTGACACGGCAAGAGTACAGAGACCCAGCAGATAACGAACTACGGTTGCTTTAGATATATATATATATATATCACCTTCTCCGGCTTTTCATTCATCAATACACAACGCATTGGAATCCCAGATCGGTCTCTCTTTCCTCCGGGAGATCTTTCTGCAACTCTTCACTCGCGGCAATGATGAGCCCCAAGAAGTTGGTGAAGAAACTGGCTACGACGAGGACCAGATCCGTCGCTGAGAAAGGTCATTTTGTTGCATACACAACAGATTGTGAACGCTTCGTCCTTCCCTTGACATTCCTCTGCAATCCCATTTTACAAGCTTTGTTGGCGGTCTCCGAAGAAGAATACGGACTGCCGGGAAATGGGCCAATTATGCTGCCATGTGATGGTGCCTCCATGGAATACTTAATCTCGTTGACGCAGAGATCGCTGAGTGAAGATTTACAGAAGGCTTTGCTCGTCTCAATAACCACAGATGGGT
The DNA here is from genome assembly GCF_029961685.1 of Aristolochia californica. Lineage (NCBI taxonomy): Eukaryota > Viridiplantae > Streptophyta > Magnoliopsida > Piperales > Aristolochiaceae > Aristolochia > Aristolochia californica. The sequence continues at coordinate 27,615,072 of NW_027181782.1, read as the reverse complement.
GCTTAACATCTTCCTTGGTCCAACAAGAACTAATCCAGCATATCTCCGTCTTTAGTTGTTAGTGAAATTTTTACCATGCGCTTTGTAAGACTTGGCAACAAATGTAAATATTAGAGCAATTTTGGTTCGATACGATTTTGCCTATATCACTTTCATGCCTTGAAATGTTGACAACTACTGAGTCATTCATGGTGATCGATTTTCTACAGCTTTTTTAATAATTGTAAGAAAGCCCCAACACTCATTCATGGAGGTGGATAGGTTGGCTATCAATAAAAATGTCTTTGGGACAAGAAAATTCTAACAAATGTTTTGGTTGACGAACGTCGGTTTGTGTAGGGTATAGACCATGTGATCATTAATTAGTGATCCATGTTGGAGCATAGGTCGCCTCCATCCAAGCAATGCTTGAGATAACAGAAAGTTGGAACTTCATATTTTCGCTTAGAAAATGCAAACAGAATGACACAAATATTTGCGTTTTTTATCACATGTGTTACACGTAGTAGTTGCCTAAAAATTGAGGCAAACCATTATTTCCCTGCAACTATTGTGAAGAAACAAGCACAAGACATGTTAGACATCCTTTTCCATGCAAAGAAGGGCGTCCAAATCCATGTAAAAATATGAGAAAAAAATGATTTTATTGAGAAGGCCCTCTAAGAGAGAGGCACCTACGTCGTGCTCTACAAACCTATGAGAAAAACTGATTTTATTGATCATCATTGAACGGTCACATTAAAATTTTTGAAGGCATTTGTGATGCCTTAGCAGGCATCCAATGTGCAGTTTCTAAAGAAGACAAGGCCTTTTTGTTAGCAGTTATTGTTTTTACAAGGATAACCCTTAAGGTAGGCATTGTGAAACCTCCATCTTTTGATGGAAAAATATGTATTTATGAACAACAGATCTGGTCTAACAGAGCGCTTATGACTCTTCCATCGAGGAGCATCTGAATAGATGAGACGATATTCTGCTTCGGGAATTTGATTGTCATGACTGGAGGTAAGCATTCTTTCATGCTTCCGTTTAATTCTATTTCATGAATTTCATAATGTTGTATAAATTCATATTTAGGCTTAGATTTGGTATCAGAGTGATACCTCTAGCCTGCCTTCAATTCCATTATTAAAGGTTGAGTGAGTTCTTACGCTTATTGGAATGGCACTGAAAGCCTGTCCGCAGTGCTACATGCGCCGTCATCGAATTATCGACTGAACCACAGTCCATCACTTCCCGATTATCTGCTACATTTTTTGCATCTGAATCAGTGGCCACCCATTTGACCTTGTTGGCTTCTCGACACTATTTGCAGCCAAGAGGCAACTACGTAGGAACATAGGGAGCTCGACAATTGGTGCACCGTGTCGAGACTGGCATTATGTGTGTTGTTGTTTAAGTGGAGTGATGGCCGGTGAGGGGTGAACTGTCGAGGATTATGACGCCCATTTGGTATCGGTGCGCGGAGTGATGGGTGGCACGGGATGTGCTGACATCCTACCTTGGAGGTAGATGACATGCGGGATACGCAACAACAAGAAATCTTCCTATGGGTAGTAAGAAACGTGGCCAGGAATGACCTGCCGAAGGCGCTCGAAGAGGAGAGCCTGAGCTCCGGCATCCCCATCATCACCATCCCACGGTGAGGAGACCAGACCACAGATGCCAAGTTCCTTGTCATCATCTCGGTATGTTCTCAGTGGAGTGATGGCTGGGGTGGAGTGCACTGGCAAGGATTACGATGTCGTCCGACATCAAAGTGGAGACGGGGGATGGCAAGGGCACTCCCTCTCTACACATGCCTGGAGGTTGAAGATGACCTCCAGAGCGTAGAAAAAAAAATCAAAATCATATTGTAACCCGATTTAATTTCTGAGTCGGATCGGACGGGTTGAGTAGGCCTAACTCACCCGTTCCTACACGTCCCTCTTGGACGTCTAGGCCTTCCTTCGTCATGTGGGCTTGAGCCTATCTTCCAACACCAATACCTTGAGGTGGCTAAATCACAGCTTTGTCCTTCCACTGCACTTCCATCATTTGATAATATAAGTGCCACATTGCTTTGAATCCTAGACCCCTCTACCATTGCTCAGGTTGAAATATTCTCAGCTTTGTACTCTAGTAACAAAGTTACAACTTCAACCAATAGAGGCCGCGGTGAGAACTCTAAAGGAGGTAATGAGAGAGGTGGTAAAGCTGGTTCCAGCTCCTCGAGGACTAACACATAGCTTATGCACTTATTGTGGAGGATTCAATCATCTAATTGATACTTGTAAAAAACTTGATGGTAAGCCGGATTGGACTATCGCTAATCAGATCTTGGTAAATAATACTGAAAATAATGAACAGAAATCCAAGTCACAGAAAGGAAAGAAGACAATCTCAGATGATGACTTTGAGCTATTTCAGAGGGTGAAAACTTTGATGACACCTACATCCTGTTCCTCCTCCACTATTGTTGCTGCTATTACTATCTTAGGTATGATTTTTGCTTCTTCCTCCTCTTCAGGTAATAAAAGTCTTTTACAATCTTTGTCTCCATGTTTACGAGATAAATATTTTACCATAGTAGATGGATCTCAAACCAAGGTCTTTGGGATGGGCTCCTCCTCTGCTAGTCCTACTCTTCAGCTTCATGATGTTTTATTTGTTCCTCAACTTTTGTTAAATTTATTGTCTGTAAGCCAGTTAACCAAGAAGTTTAATCACTCTATCACTTTTTCTCCATCTTCTTGTGTTTTTCAAGATTTGGGGACGAAATAGGTGATTGGTGGAGGCGTCAACTTGTTTCAAGTTACAGTGGCTTTTATTTCTTAGCCAGATGCATGACAATGACACAACAAATTAGGGCATCCATCATTGTCATCATTTCAACACTTGTTTCCTTCTTTAAAGTCTATTTTCCGCTTAAATTGAGAGGTGAGTGAATTAAACAAACACCAATGAACTGCTTATTCTCCTCAAGCTGAAGTTAAAGGTGTTGCTCTTTGTTCATTGGTCCATTTTGATATATGGGGACCATTGAGTATTTCAAATGTTTATCACGTTAAGTACTTTTTTACTTTTATTGATGATTTTATTAGAGTAACATAGTTGTTTCTATTTAATTATAGATCTGAAATTTTGTGCATATTTAAATCCTTGAATGCCATGGTCTCGACTCAATTTAGTCACAAATTATAAGTACTTCCCTCTGATAATGCCAAGGAATATATGTTGGGCGAATTTCATACAATTTTGTATGGATAATGGCATTTTTCATCAAACCTTGTATGCCTACATTCCTCAACATAAGGGAGGATAAGGATGCCGGCTCAAATTTTTATTATTATTTTTATTTCAAAGGAGGATATGGATTTACCTAGTAGCAACAATAATTATTCGTTATCCATTTCATTAAAATTATTACTCTCAAATGTCTTATCTCTATCGAAGAGGATTTCTCCAAAAAATCATGAGCATCTACACTTTTCAATGTCTGCATTATCTCAAAATTTAGTGCACAGAGAGTGAGACAATATTTTGAGTTTCTATAAATGTTTGATTGGAATTTTTCTATAAATCCTTTGCATATTTACAAGAAGAAAAAGAATCTACCATCTCATTACTTAAGGAACTAGGCAATAGTGCCATGACCTTTCCATTGTCATCTACCTTTGCAATGTCTGATTCATTCCAATGAAAGACTAGTTTAGGTGTAGTTTTTCCTTTTATATTTTGAAATGGGAAGAAGGGTCTATTTATGATTGCATCCCAAAATTTATACCCAATGGATTGTGAGAAAATTTTCATCCTAAATTTCCACCATTGGTATTATGAACTATAAAATATGGGTGTAGAATTGAGATTGTGACCCTCATGGAAGATAATGTCTACTTGAGATGTCATGAAATCAATTGTGTTATAATTTGGAAAATCTTAACACAACTATTTCAAGCCTTCTCTGACATTAATTGTTAGCCTAGTTGGTGTCTCGAGGGGGCGGTGAATTGAATCTAAAACTAAAATTTCAAGTGCTTTGAGTGCAATTAAAAGTAAATAAAGAAGAAAAAATGAAAGCACATGCACACAACTACAAAAAGGAAATTTTTTTTGTCCTTGATGTTATTCTGGTGGCAATCACTACACCAAGAACCCTTACTAGATAGAAATTCTATATTTTTCTCTAATAAAAAAAAGTTATAAAAGAGATTTTGGCTCTATTTAAGGCAAGTGTATAACCCAATTACTTTATCCCAATCTCTCCTAAGGAGTTCTTCTTTCAAATAGATTCCGGCTCCACTTTTTGTTTCCTTCTAGATTGAAGGTTCTAGAAAGCTTCTAGAAAGAAACTAGAAACACAAAAATAAAGTAGAAACTTGCACCTTCTTTTGGAGACATAGTAACTTCTAGTGCAAGGAAGTATATGGATCTTAAAGAAACAAGGACTGCCAAGAAAATGCATAAAAAATTGAAAGATTTGGCAAGATCGATGTTTTCCCTCATTTGGCTAAAAAATATATATCAAAAGCTTTGGTATTAATATAAATGCTCATTCAATGCAATATAAGGATAAGATTGGGTCCCTATTTATGAGTTTCTTGACTGAACTAGTCATTTTAGATTATTGTATGAAAAACTTACACAAGAAGGTTAATACATCATACATTTTTATTGATTAAACAGTCCCCCACAATGACTAAATTGTTTTAGTTCCTATGGTGTTATGATTGATTATATCATCGATCAACAAATTTTAAAATATTTTTCAAAGAGAAGATGATCGATCTTGCTTTATATAATTGATCTACCATGCTTTAGATACTTGCCTAGAAGGATTCTTGATGATTTACCAATCTTATAAAGGATGATTGATCCAGTTGTATAACATCAGCCTAGCAGCATTCTACATGATTGATCATGCCCATAAGGTTTCATCAATAAAGCATTATAAGCCCTTCCTCTCATGACACTATATGATTGATCATGCCAAAAAGGTTGATTGATCATGTTTTATGCTAAAGGTCTATTGCATTCTGGATGATTAATCATGCAGCTTAGTGAACGATGGATCATGCATCTCGCAAGTGTATACCACTAAGTTCTAAGCATGATATAAGCTATAACTAAAAGATTTAGTGGCCCTAAAACATTTATATAAGGTTGAAAAACATGGTTTTAGAAAACATTACATGCCCTCATGCTCCAAAACATATTTTTACCTAGGAATGGGAATTTAATTGGCTATCATTTCAAAGCTAAAGTTCTTGAGATTTTCAAACTAACATAGACTCCTGGTCTTCAATTCTTCATTCTTCCTCATAGGTGCTTCTTCAAGATAATTCAATCCTCATTTTGGCTCAAGGACCTTCTTACGAACGTGACAGTTAGACATTGTAATTGGTGTAATTGAAGGTAATACATCCTAAAAGTATTGAATTGCAAAATCCGTTCACTAGCTTAAGTTTCGATATCATCAAAATTTGGGACTAAGTAAACCTAGTTCAACATATCAACTGTAAAAGGTATCTTCACAAAATTCTTAGGACTTGTGCTAGTGTGGGTGAATGGGCACATCTTAAAATGATTTAGATTTTGTTCACCAAAAGGTTGCTAATAATATCTTTAATTGATGAATTTAGGCCATTGTTAACACTAGTTGTGAAATTTTTTTTCTTGTATTAAAGGCACATATATGGCCTTAATCTCCATAAAAAATTGAAGGTACTACATCCAATGCAAATGGGTAATTGCTTTTATATTAATTTAGCCAATGTCTTTTGCTTTTCTTTCAAAACTAGTTTTGTAATTTTCTTTTTGTACAAAGACTATTTTCTTTCAGAATTTGAAACACATAGTGAGTATTTTATTTTTTTTACTATTTAGAGGGTTGCATTTTTGGAAAAGAGAAACAATTCACTTATTTTTTGTGATTTGAGTAAAATGAGCCTCTATTTATTATAAATGAAACAAGTAGAATCCAATTACAATTAAACTACCCTTTTTATAGTTACACCCAAACTTAAACACTAAAAGATGAGTCCTAGAATAATTGAATAATTGAACATAAAAATAATACAAATATAACTAAAACACTTGTAACTGAGAGACTTCTAAGACACATCCTCCTGTGAGACTCTTGTAAGAGTCTACCATATTAATTTTGGCTTTGTGAGACTTCTTACTGTGAGAGTAATGTAAGACTCTTTCATATATGGTCTTCAACACTTCCCCCTCAAGCAAGAGTTTATAACTTCAGCTTGCAATGAAAAAGATTCTTGGTCTTCAATTTTTTTTTTCAGAAAAAAAATTCTTCATGGATGCCAAAACTTCATATTTTATGCTCCCTCTTTCTTGACTATTTTAGTCACATAAAATTTATCACAACACGTGGAACAAAATACATCTTTCTTTCATTTCTTATTCTACCTCTCCCCCTCAAGTTGCAGATAAAAAGGACATATACAGTCAACGTGGAAAAAACACAATATGGGAGAAGAAAATCACTTCTGGCCATACGACAAAACTCCATAACCAGTCAAAATGGTCATAGTCTAAAACAAACTGCTCAATTTTAAAGGCGGAAAAACAATCCAAGTTTAGGGCTTAACAATGAGACTACTCACTTTTTAAAGGAAGTTTGAACATAAATCACCTCTTGGGTGAAGAAGAAAAGACTTGACTCAAGATGGATGTTGGACAAACTTATACCTTTTAGGTAGTGGATTTAGGCATTAGTCTGAAGTGATAAAAATACTAGATGATAAACTGAAGAAACACTTAGGCAAAATAACTTTGACCGAAAGGAGGTGACTATGCAACACTCAAACTTCCAAAGTTACCCTTTTTTTTAAAAAAAAAAAAAAAGTAGGGGAGACTATAATGGTTGGACTTAATGAACTTGACCTCCTAGAACAATTGAACATAAATAGAAGACTAACAGAGAAAAAACATCCATTACTGAGACTCTTCTCTAAGACCTTCTCTTGTGAGACTCCTGCAAGACTCCACCATATTAACTTTGGCATTGTTAGACTTCTTACTGTGAAAGTCATGTAAGTGTTAAGTTGTGGAGCCTAATCAACGTCCTATGTTGATTTGATACGTGGGTCGACCTTCATAGTAAGGTTGCCATGGGGATTGGAAGGGGGTGGGGAGCCCCCACCAGATCTAGATATATTGAATGTTGTTTCATTAAGGGTAGTTTTTGGATTTCATACTTGTAATCCAGTTGCCCTAATGTTCTCTTTATGTTTGGGGCCACTGTTGTTAAGGTTTTATCACTCGGAGTATTATCATCGGAGTAGTATCATCTATTGCGGCCAAAGAGGTTAGAGAATTGATTTTTCTTGTAAACTATTTCATCTTTATAGTGGATTACTACAACGACGAAAGACAAGATATAGTCTCACCTTGATTATTATTTTTGTGGCCATTTTTCTTGTATTTTTGTGCTGGATTTTTCCTTCTTCCGTGATTATTATTATTTCTCTCATTATTTTTGAATTAGGGCATCTAATTCCTAGCAAGTGGTATTAGAGCTTTGGTTCGTGATTGAGAGAAATGACTGGCAGAGAAGGATCGACATTAGGAATCAATTAGTTCAATGGTATGGATTTTGCACTTTGGAGGATATAGATCGAAGATTATCTATACAATAAAAAGATTCACTCACCTGTTATGGACTCAATAGCACCCCGAGTCACCCAGAGGAGAAGACAATGACTCACCGAGTCAACTAGTTTAACTTTCATTATTTATATTGTTTCAGTTTAATTTTTCATTGATTATGTAATAAGCTTGGACGTAGGGTCATAAGTGGTATTCATAGCCCTAAACTCTTATATCGTCAAATACCCTATTTAAGGGTTAAGGAAAGAGGAAAAAGCAAGTCTGGAATTAGGTTAATTTAGAGTAAGGAGGTTGCCTTGACAATATCCTAGTTTTGGTCATTGACGTGCATAGTTCTCATGGAGAACTCGATGGATACCTAGATTGATTGTGAGAAGAAGAAGAAGAGAGTTAATCTCTCTTTTCCAAGGAAGAAGAAGAACCTTACCTCTTTCACAAAAATCAGGAAGACGAGAAGGGTTTGCATGAACTATCTCAGGAAAGAGGAGGAATTCTGTTATGGTCCTGGGTTAAGTACCTATGTCTTTCGTTCCTAACAGGCCGGTCTTTGGGGTAGTATTGGCTAGGTGCTTGACTCAGAACTCCGAAGTTAAGCGAGCCTGGGCGAAAGTAATTCTAGGATGGGTGACCTCCTGAGACGCACTTTTGCCTAGGTGCTTAACATTTGGTATTAGAGCGGGCTCCCACGTCACGAGTTCGAATCCCCGAGGGGAGTTCCCGGTGCGGGTGTCGTGAACCCCAGACGTGGCGGGCATAAGGGATTATGGGATCTTGACCCGTCCCACATCGTTGAGTGTTAAGCGGTCGTGACGTCGGCTCGCGAAGGTGGGTTGTGATAATATGGTCCTGGGGTTAAGTACCTATGCTTTCCACTCCTAACAGGCTGATCTTTTGGGATGTATTGGCTACGTATTTTGAGTAAGCCTCTTTCACTCTCTACCTCGCCGAGTTACTAGATCCATGGCTAGGGACCATAACAACTTGGTATCAGAGTAGGGTAACATGGTGGAGATCAGCAACAATGTATTATGATAATTGATCCTAAAAGGCCAGGTAGAGAGTGAAAGAAAAATTGCTCTATTCATGGAGATTTTCTCTAAAATTGATTTCGATATAGAGACATTGAATGGAAGGGTGGAAAGCATGGAGACTGGTTTAACAACTGGAAGGAACATGATTTCAAAGAAAAGAGGAGGGGACCATTCACATATCAGAGGGGGAGATGAGTTTGTTGGGCGCACTAGTTTCTCTGGCTAGCAGGGACACTTCAATTAGGGGAGAGACACTATACCCAGGTATACTAAACTTAGATTTTCCTACTTATAATGGGTTAGAAGATCCTGTAATTTGGCTGTATCGGTGCAAAAAGTTTTTTCACCATCAAAGAATAGCAGCTTATGATAGAGTATAGTTGGCTGCTTTCCACTTACTAAGGGAAGCACAACCCTGGTTTTAGCAGGTTGAGGTTGATAGAGAGGTGATCGAATGGGATGTGTTTAATAATTTATGCTCTCTCCGTTTTGGTCCTCCGACTTACAACAACCCTTTGGGGGATTTGGTTCTGTTACGCCAAACTGGCTCAATGGAGCAATATCAAACACAGTTCCAGGAAAAATTAGCAAGAGCACACAGTATGGTACGGGGGGATCATCAAGTAGCACTATTTACGGCAGGCCTTATGGAGTCGTTACGACTAGAGGTGGAGTTCTATGCTCCTGTTAACTTATCCAGTGCTATGAATATAGCCCGTGCTTTAGAACTTTGACAGAAAGTCTAGGATAGATGACCCCCCTGGCCAGGGGAACAGAGCACTTCCTCCACCTGACAAGGAAGGCGCAATTATCCATAGGGGGTTCAGGCAGCAGCACATCCTCCAAGACACACTTCGAGTAATACTTTGATAGGGGATACGAGCTCTAGCAATCATTCACCTCAGTACATAAAAAAATTGACAAGTGCTGAGATGGTAGAAAGGAGGTCTAAAAATCTGTGTTACAACTGTGATGAACAGTTTCGGGCAGGTCATCAGTGTAAAAGGTTGTTTTGGCTTGAAGTGGATGAAGTCGATGATCCAGAGGATACGAAAGAGATGATAGAGGAAGAACCACCAGAAATATCCTTGCATGCCATTACTGGACAGAAATTGCCCAAAACCATGCAAGTCAAAACTCAGGTCTTCGATCAGGAACTCGTGAGACTAGTGGATTCGGGGAGTACCCACAATTTTCTTAGCTTAATTTTGGCTCAACCCCTGCAGTTACAAATTCTTCCACATTCGACAGCCACAGTCTCAGTGGCCAATGGGGAGAAGGTTCCTAGCTACAGGATCAGCAAGGAGGTAAATTTTGCTATTGGCACTACCTTCTTTTTGTTAGGATCCTCACGAGCCATGGATCTTGTCACCCTCCTCTCTTCTCTTCCTTCCATTACCTTGCTTGATGTTGAGATGGAATGAGGGAATGGAGGAGATTGAATTCGGAAAGGAATTTGGGGAAAAACGGAAGAGAGCTTGAAGGAGCTCTTGACCTGTTTATCTAATTTACTCTAGCTAAAGTAGACTCAATTCATAATTCTCATTACCCTAGCCGTCCCCTTAAATAGGGTTGAGGACGTCCAAAACACTAAAGACCTCTTGGGTCAATGGTTCAAACCAATAAATGCTAAACCAACCCAACCCAAAGACAAAACCAAACCAAGAAACAATTACATGGAAATTGAAAAACACATTCATTAATTCCTACGCCTGTTGGTAACTCGTGATGCTATAGAGTCCATAACATCACCCCCCTCCTGGAGAAAGAGCTTGTCCTCAAGCTCGAAGGAAGGATATAAGAGTTGAAATGCTGATAACGGCTCCCATGTGGTGTCATTGGGGTCGGCATCTGCCCACTAGACAAGAATTTCTCAATCACCTTGAATGTGCGTGCTTGTACTACCTGAACTGGAATAGAAAGGACTCTGCCCTCATGTAGTGGCGGCAGTGGAGTGGGCAGTAGGGGCGAGTCACCCTGGAAGGGCTTCAATTGGGAGACGTGAAATACATTTGTGGATCTTTGATTCCGGTGATAGCTGCAAGCGGTATGCCACACGCCCAATTTTGTCCAATACCTGAAATGGACCATAATATTTTGGAGACAGCTTATGGCGCTTGGATGCAGTCAGGGATAGCTGGCGGTAGTGTTGAAGCTTTAACCACACATAGTCTCTAGGGAAATAAGATGCCTCCCGATGCTTCTTATCATAATAGCGTTTCATAGAGTGTTGGGCCTCCTGTAGATGAGTACGTACCTCAGTGAGCATAGCGTCTCTTTCAGCTAACGCTTGGTCCAAAGTGACAACTTTGGATGCCCCAGGTTCATATCGTAACAGACAAGGAAGATCTCTGCAATAAACGACCGTGAAAGGAGTAGTTCCTAGTGTTGTGTGGTAAGATGTGTTATAGAAAAATTCTGCCCATGAAAGCCATTTCACCAACCTTCTAGGTACGTCCCCCACAAAACAACGAAGATACATTTCAATCGTGCAATTGACAACCTCTGTTTGTCCGTCCATTTGTGGATGATATGCAGATGAAAATGCCAATTGTGTGCCCTGTAATTTGAATAATTCCTTCCAAAAGATACTGGTAAAAATGGCATCCCTGTCACTGATAATGGATGAGGGAATTCCATGTAATCGGACAATGTTGTCCATAAATAATTGAGCGACCTGAGCAGAAGTATATGGATGCGCCAAAGCAATGAAGTGACCATATTTTGAAAACCGATCAACGACGACGAATATCACAGATTTACCTAATGAAATGGGAAGTCCAACAATGAAGTCCATGGAAATGTCAGACCAGATTTGAGACGGTAGTTGCAGAGGTTGCAGTAGGCCGGTTGGACTTAAAGATTCGGCCTTGTTTCATTGACAAATCTGACAAGCAGCTACATAATCAACAATTGTGCTCTTCATGCCCTTCCAGTAAAAGTCCCGACTGATTCGGAAATATGTTTTCTGTCGACCCTCATGTGTGCTATCATGGATAGAGGACAGGATGGTGTGAAGAAGTGGGGATGTATTGTGCAAAAATATCCTATTTTTGTAGAGTATGAGACGATCCTGAATCGTCCACTGAGGAGTTGCTGTCCCCTGTTAAATATCCTGATATAATGACATGAGATCCAGATATTGCTGTACTTCCTCACGAATAGAATCTAATACCAGTGAACGTGGGTGACTGATAGCATAAATTTGTGTGGCTGAATTATCCCGACGTGATAAAGCATCAGCCCCCAAATTTATATGAGAAGATCTTATACACCATATGGAGAACTGCCATTTTACACGAGAAGATCCTATATACCATCTGCGACAAGTGGATAGTTCATGATCTTCTCTCACTCCCAGCTTGAGGGGGAGTGTTGGAAGATGGGCCCAAGCCCATATGACCAAGGAAGGCCTACATAAGGAAGGCCCACACATCCAAGAGATGTGGAAGATGGGCTCGAGGCTCATAGACCAAGAAGAAGGCTCCATGCCCATACAATGATGGCATGATGAGTCCTACATAATAAGAAGTCCTATATAGCCAAAATTATTATAGAAGAAAGTCTCACAAAAGAGTTTCAGTTTAAAGGTGTTTTAGTTATGCTAATATTCTATTTATTTTGAGTTATTTAATTATTCTAGGACTTATCTTAAAGTGTTAGAGTTTGGGTGTAATTGCGAAAAGGGTAGTTTATTTGTAATTGGACTCTACTACTTTCCTCTATTATAAATAGGGGTTCATGTACTCTAATTACATGAAGTCAAGGAAGTATTTCTCTTTTCCATAAATTTAACATGAAGAATGAGTATTGCATAGCCGCCTCCTTCTGGTTAACGTTGTTTTCCTCTAGTATTTCTCCAATTTGTTTTGTTGTGTTTTCATCACTTCAGAGAAATGTCTAGACTTACTACCTAAAAGGTATAAGAGTGTGCACAACATCTAGCTTGAGTCAAGTCTTTTATTCAGCCTTGAGGTGATTTGGGTTTGTGCTACCTTTAAAAAAGTGATATTCTCTTTGTTAAGTCCTAAATTGGGCCTTTTTTTGCCTTTCAAATATGGAGTATGTTTCAGACTATGACCATTTTAATTGGTGTATGGAGAATTTTCGTAGAACTAGTTGTGATTTTTTTCTCTCACATTGTGTTTTGTCCAAGCTGGGTCTCTATGTCATTTTTATTTATAGTTTGAGGAGAAAAAAAGAAGAAGAAGAAGTACAAGAAAGAGGTATTTTTTCAACATGTTGTGGTAATTTTTATGTGACCAAAATATTCAAGAAAGTGGGAGAGCAAATGATGAATATTTAACATCTATGAAAAAGTTTTAGACAATAAAGATTGAAGACCAAAAATCATTTTCATTGAAAACTAATGTTATAAACTTCAACTTGAAGGGAGGGGAGAGGGGGGAGGGGTGTTGATGAGCAGATAGGGAAGAGTCTTAATGAATCTCATAGTAAGAAGTCTCACAGAGCTAGAAGTAATATGGTTGAGTCTTACACGAATCTCATAGGAGAACATCTCGAAAGAGTCTCAGTTAAAGGTGTTTTAGTCTTCTATTTATGTTTAGTTGTTTAATTATGCTAGAACTATTAGGAATTAGATGCCCTAATTCCAAACTAAAGAGAGAAATAATAATAAATGCAAAAGAGAGGAAAAGTAAGCATGAAAAAACATGACAAGATTTATACAGGTTCACCTCAAGGTGAGACTAAGTCCTGTCTTCCGCCACTGCAGTAATCCACTATAAAGATGAAATAATTTACAAGAAAGATCTCACACACTTACAGGTGTTTTTTTTTCTCTAACCTCTCTCGGCCACAACTAATGCTCCTCGAATGATGATTAAAACCCTAATAGTTGTGCTCCCAAATATAAAGAGAAAAACTAGGGCAACCTTTTTACAAGAGAAAAACTAGCATACCGACTCAATGTAGGGCATTGATTAGGCTCCACAACTTAAAAATAAATTATCTTTAAGTGTTCCAATTTGGGTTTAATTTGGAAAAGGATAGTTTAATTGTAATTGGATTCTACATGTTTCCTCTATTATAAATAGAGACTCATTGTACTTAAATTACAACAAGTCATTGAAGTTTTTGTTTTTCTAGAAATTCAACAATAGTCATCAACAAATAGATAAAATACATCGACTGAGAAATATTCGAAACATTTAGTGGTCATCATACATAAGTATGAACTAAAGAAAAAGGGGTAATACACATAATCTCTGATTATGAAGAAAAAATACTTTTATGATGCTTACTCAAATGACACAATTCACATTGTATATAAAAATAGATTTAAGTGAGGGAAATACTCTCTGGAAAGACTTAAGTGAAGGGTGTTCCAATCTATTGTGTCATTGTAGAGTCTTTTTTGGAAAGCTTGTTGTGTCAACTGTTGGTGTATCCAAATAATATAGGCCCCCTTCTCATGGCGGCCTCCAATCATCTGTTAACTTTGAGATCCACAAATACACAATGAGTGGGATAAAAAGTGATGGAAGAATTAAACTTCTTCGTTAACTAACTAAAATATATTAAACTCAAGGGAAATTTTGGAACAAAAAGAAAACCCTCTAGGTGAAGAGAGGGCACAACATTGGTAGATTTTTGAATTTTGGAAAAGTGAAAAACCTCATTGACTTGATGTAATTTGAATACAAGGAAGTCCATTTATAATAGAGGAAACAAGATGCTGCCAAAGTAAATATTTTTACCAAAGTTTTTGGGAGTTAACTATGTTGAATAAACACAACCAAGTAAAAAAATGTGAAACTTGAAAGCAACATTGAAGCAAGATGTTGCTTACCTTGACCATTGACTCTTATGAGACATATATCTCCCTCAAGAAAATTCAGATTGAGAATTGGTTGGATAGGTAAGAAAATATACTTTTAGATATTTCTTTTGATATATATCTTTCTTCATATAAAGTCTCATTCTTGATTGTATAAAATGTCTCAAAAGTTTTTTGTTGCCATTTGAACCTCTCTTCCAGTTAGACCTTTGCTTCTTCAAATATCAATTTCTCTTTGTGGAAAACTCTGATTGCCAAAGTTATATGTTTTTTGGGAAGCAGACTCGAAGATCTTTCTGTCAATATGTATGGAGGTGAACCCGCCAATAAACCAATGGGTACTGAGACAGGAAAGAAAGAGAAAAGATAGAATACGAAAGTAAACTACTAGAGATGATAGATTAGAAAATGATCATATTATCTATGTGCATTGGCTGAGTCAACTCACAAAACTTGCTCTAATACCATGTTGAATTTCTGGAAAAGAGAAATAATTCATTGACTTGTTGTAATTTGTGTACAATGAGCCTCTATTTATAATTGTGGAAACAAGTAGAATCCAATTACAATTAAACTACAAGTGTGTCAGTTACACCCAAAGTTAAGAACTAAAAGATAAGCACTAGAAAATTGAACAAATGAACATAAATAGAAGACTAACATAACTAAAATACTTTTAACTGGAACTCTTTCTATGAGATCTCCTTCCATGAGACTCTTCTTAGACCCCACCATATGATTCTGGCTCTGTGAGACTGTTTATTGTAAGAGTCATATAAGACTCTTCCATATTTGTTCTTCAACATAGATCTCATCCCGTGTACCTTAGTTTGGGATCCATCGGGTATAGATATAAATTTATCTTATTGACAAGGTAATAATGAGTTTAAAACACAAATATTACCAGTCAAATGGTTGGAGGCCCCTGAGTAAATGATCTAAGGAGATGAGGCAAGAGTGCTAGTAGAAAACATACCTTTAAAATTAGTTGCAATGGTGGCAGAGGTGGAGTCTTTTTGAGATAGTTTGGAACTTAATGTTAAGTTTCTAAAGTAAATCAATATCTTCATCTCTTAAAGTTTATTGAGGACTCAACATGTCCTATAGTGTTCATTGTAGAAGTAGAGAAATCTTGATTTGCGGTGATCCATGCTAGTTTTTCATGTATTTTCCAACTCGTGACAACCATATGATTAAGTCCTTCACTATTTTTACACATCCGATTCTGAAATTTTGTTTTCCAAGGGGCTTAACCTGTTCTAGCACCTCTTCCTTTTCCATTCCTATTATTTTTTCTTCATTTCCTATTATTTGTATTTCCTCTATTTTGGAAGTACATGGTTGATGATGTATCTGAAGATGTAGCTGAGAATGTGCCTTGATGTGGAGCCTTGTGGCACACATATCATCAAATAGCACAATGTCACAAAGCTCAAAATTTGTGTCTTAGCCACTTCAAGATATGGTTTGAAATTTGCAAGATATATAGCAGCCTCTAAAGCTTCCTTTTATTTTTCTTGAACTACAATATCAGTGGAATAAAGTTGGGCAAGCTTCTATTTTTGCATAAGGCCTCTGAATCTAGCAAAATAATCATGTAAATTCTCCACTTGTCTAGTGTTGGCCCAGGTGGCTACTAAAGGGATGGGGGTAGTTAGTTTTTATAATTAAATTCAAGTGTGTTAAAAATTAAAGAAAATAATGCAAACAATGAAAGAAATCAATCACACTCCACAATAACAACATATTTTTTTCTATTGATGTTCCTCTATTGGTTTTCTCAACCCCAAGAACCCGTACATGGGAAATTCTACTAATATAAGCTCTTTTGGCTTGAGATTACACAAAAGATATTTTGGCTCTCTTTTAAGCCACATGTATGCTCAAATGCATGATTACAAAAAATCTCCCATGAGATTGAGATAGGTTTTAGCCCTAGCGAGCTCTTCAATCTAGATTCAAGATTCTAGATGAACCATTCAAATAAAATAAAATATTAAAAGGAAAAAAGAAAAGCTTACACCCTTTGAACTTTGGAGAAACAACCTTCATCTTTTATTTATCCAAGCCTCCAGCCTTGATGCACACTTTCAAATGATTTTGGAGCTTGACTAGATGAATGCTAGGAGTTGGAAATGCGAGTGGTAGAATGAGTTGCAAGTTGAAGCTCTCTTTCTCTAAAAAATAAACTTAAGAGGGAATTCCAAGATTGAATGCTAATATTGCAGTAGGTATGCCAATAAATTCTTATTGACATCTCAAAAGAATATTTGGTAGGGTGTTTATAAGTTCCCCAAGCAAAACTAGTCGTTATTAACTCGTTTTCAAAAAGTTGAGTTTACATTGATTGATCAGTGCAATGTATCAATCAATCAATTGACTGTAAAAACTAGATTTCTTTTCAAAAAATGGCTTGTTAATCAATGGTATGATAGATCAATATCCTACCATTTAGTTTAACAAGTTATGTTGATAAATCAATGTCCATGGACTGATCGATCAATTAGAATTACTTCTAGGTGTGCATTGCAAGTATGATCGATCAATGGTGTTCCTATGATTGACTATGTTTTCTACCATTGCTTGGCAAACATCCATATGATAGATCAATATCAAGTGGTTGATTGATCATTCTTCACAATTTTTCATTTCATGGACATCATTGATCAATCAATCTAAAGAGAATGAACAATCATGCTTTATAACTTAGTTTGACCATAATTTGGTTGATCGATCAATCACCTTTAATAGATGGATTATGATTTATATTTTTGGCTTATGCACATTTTGGTTGATCCATCATTGGCAAATACTGATCGTTCAATCCAGTGTTAGATCTCTAAGTATGTTTTCAAAGCATGATTTAAATTGATCTTTTGTGATTTTAACATGTTTAAAACATATGTATGCACCAATAAAACATATATAAAACATAAAACTTTCATTGTAACTCAAGTTCGAAGCTTTGGGGCTGCTATCTTACATAGACCAATTTTTTTGTGATTTTTCTAAACTCTAGTCTTCAACTCTTTGCTTCTTCTTTTTGAAGGTGCTTCTTTAAGATGAGTTTTGCATGGTAATGTAACTCGAGGTCTTTGAGAACCTTTGTCAATTCTTTGCATTGACCTTGACATTTGTGTCTCTTAAAGGAATTGCAAATGAAATTCTAGAATTACCAATTTTAGATTAAATAAGTTTTGTTATCATCAAAATTGAGATAGGATTCAATGCTCGATCAACATCTAGTATTATACATTATATGAAAAACATCGTACAACTTCAATAAACTGTTAGCATAAAAGTAAAGTTTTGCACAACGATTTGAAACCAGTTTGACCATTTCAAGATGAATAACAACGTGTTCTATGTTGGTTTCCAAACTATTAATCAGCTAACTAATGATAAGAGTATCTTCTTTAAGCCATATTTAATACAAAATATCTGCCTCATAAAAAAGTGGAGGTGGTTTAACTAGATGATCTCATAAATCCCTTGTTATGAGGAACATTTTTACATATTGAGACCAACTCAAATAATTTAACAATACCTTCAATGGTATGGTAGTAATTTTGAGCACATAATTTTTCCCAACTAAATTTGAGAAATTTTCATCAGCCATGAATCCATCTAAATTGGTTGGACTAATCACAAACTTATAAATCTTGAGTAAATATCACTCAAGGTATGTAGAACACCCCAAAGAGGTCCAACAAAAATAACTTAGGATTCAGTAGTTTGAATAATTAGTAGCTTAAAGAGTGTTTTGTACCTTTGATAATCAATAGCTTGAAGGATTCATATCTATGATGAGCACAACAACAAGCAAAATAAGATGAAGCACAAATAAAGCCTTCAAAGTAGAACAACAACCAAGGTACATGTTTGCATGGTAGTAGAGTGACCACAGAAATATGACAAAAACGAAGGGAGATATACCAGATACCATGAGTTTGATTTTCACTTATAAATAATTCCTCAAATTCTTTTCTAACAAGGATTTGGTTCAAAAAGATAACATGAAGCACCCCATTGAGAGTCTTCTAACTTTTGTTCTTAGCCTGTTGTTCATGTCGGGTTCATCAAGGTTATTATTCAACCTCAAGAAAAAAATTTACCAACAAGGATTTAGTTGGAAAATAGAAAGGAATGTGGTTAAAATCCTTCACCAACCCATTGTTATTGATCTCCTAATCAAGGTAGAAATTCTTTGACCAAAACTCGTCTTGAAGAAAGTCCTTTACCAACAAGAAATTTTCTCTAAAGAAGTAAAAAATCTTGCTCATAATCCTTTACCAATAAAGATTCAAGGGATTTCTTTACCAATAAGGATTCTACCTCAAAAGAAATCGAATAAAAGCAAGAGATGCACCTATTGTTTTACTTGGAATCCTTCAACAATAAGGATTCAATTTTAAAAAATAAGAATCGCAATGCTACACCAGGAACCCACTTTTCATTCAGGCCTCAGCCTAATAGAACATCAAGCAAGAAATTTTGAAAAAAACTTTTTGTATCTTCACCAGGTCTCAGCCTATCAACAATCCTTCTTATATTGTCTCCCTATGTGTTGTTTGCTAGCATCATCAAGATGCTTCAGTCTTCAACTATGGTTGGCATTGAACTTCTTTCTTTACCAATAGGGAAGCAAGCAAGGAAAGAAAAAAAAGGGTGATGTTGTTTCTAACGTAGGAGGTGGGAAGACCAACAACTAGAGGGCAATCGGCTTAAACTAATTTGCATGTGTGGGTAGAAATCAACCACATCCTCATTCCATAGGCTTCCATAATCAAGCCAATAAATCGGAGTATCCACAAAGTGTGTTTTGAACATCAACTTAAGAAAAGGCAATAAGAGATTAAAATAGGTAAATATTTGTTTTTCCCATGCAACCTCTACATAAAATAAGCAAAAACAAGCTCTGGAATCCTAAGACAAGGCCAACTATTAATGCTTTATGAAACCTTTGAGTATGATGGAAGTGAGAAGAAAAGGAAGAAAGAGAGAGTTGAAGGAGAAAAGAAGAGAGTTCAAAGTTGTGAAAGAGTGTATGATCCCCTAATCCTCCCCCCATAACCTTTATATCATTAATTAAATCAAAACATTACATAATTGCCCTTTAACCTAATGACCAAAAAAATAAGGAGTTGAACATAAGATGATTTACAAGTGTGTTATTTTTTTTCTTCTAACATAACTATCACTCTTTGAAGTCTCATCTCTATCTGAAACATTTTCCAACTAAGCATGGGTGCATAATATCTTTGATGCCTATAATGTCCCCGTGTATAGTGCACTCAGAGCGTGTAGAGTCACATTCAAAGTTCCAAAAAAAAAAAAAAAAAAATTCTAGTCTATCCCATAAACCCTTAACTGATTTATAAGATAAAAAAGAATTTATCATTTCATCACTCAAGGAACTAGGAAGTACGTATGACTTCATAGACATGACATTGCCATCAACTTTTGCAATATCTAAGTCATCTCAATCACATACTTGTTTAGGATTATTCATTTCTTTGATGCTTTGAAATGGCATGAAGGGTTCATTAATGATTGCTTCCCATATAGGAAATTCAATGGATTGTGTGAAAATTTTCATTCTAACTATCAAGCAGAGGTGCAAAATAGGGATCAAGATCCTCTTGCAACATAATGTCTTTATGAGATGCCATAAAATCAATTGAATGAAATCAAATGTAATTTTGGATTTCAAATGATTAAGGATTACTCTAATACCAATTGTTGGCCCAGGTAACATCTCATGTGGGGGGAGGAGGAATTGAGATACGAAATATAAAATAAAAAATTCTTTTGGTGCAATTAAAACTAAAAATATAGACAAAAATAAAAGCACATACATACATCCACAAGGAGGCAAAAAAAATTATTATTCTCTAAATAAGAATGGAGATAGAGCTTGTTCATCCACTTAGACCACAAGGAAGGTGGAGTAGTCAAATTTGGAAATGGACAATCCCACATCAAGGGGAACGGAACTAATGCTCTTATACCATGTAAATTTCTAGGTTTCATTTCTTTTAAGGATCTGACTGATGTAAGAAAGGTGAGAAGCGAAGAAGGAGCACAATTGAGAGGAAGGAGAAGAGAGAAGAAGAAAAGTTAGGGTTTAGTACACGAAAATTGACATTTCTTGGTGAAATTCTGAGCCAAGAAACCTCTATTTTTTCATGGAGAATTGTCTCTCCGATTATAGATATATTTTTACGAAAAAAATTGTGTCAACAATAATGAAGCATTTCTTAGCGAAATAAATTTTTTGAGAATTAATTTTAATTAATTTTTAAAATGTAATTCTTGGAGAAATAATTTTTTGAGAAATATTTTTAGTAAATTTAAATTATTAAATAAAAATATTACTATAGATAATACTTATATAATATATTTATATGTTTGTCTAGTAGCGAGCACTTGGTTTAAAATTTAAGAGCTCCAGTAATATAATTTTACATAGTTTTTTCTTATTCAAGGAAGAAATCACATGTGGGTGCTCTTTGTTGATTTGTAATATGCTGGTGTTACTTAGTCATTAAAATAGTACTGATTTTGATTTTTTAATTGATTACCATTACTAGAATTTTTTCTAAAATTTCAAACCCTGAGTGAGAGTATTTTCATGAATTAAAGAGGGGAATGAACGAAGTATGAGGGGCAGATGGGAGTCTTAAATTTTTTTACTTACCCTCCTTTGCTCTAGGGTCTTATGATTTGAGTCTCTTGCTTTCAATATTTCTAGAAAAAAACCATGTTGTCCGCAACTGAGATCGGTAGGGTTGAAGCTAAGGCCAGAACAAAGGATAATTTCCATCAATGGCAACTGGCACCGACCCAACTCGTAGATAATATGTGATGGAATATGATAATAGGACGGAGAATTTTTATCAACCATTCCTTTTTGCAAACTCCTGTCTTTAATACGACTAGTCTTGTTCTGCAGTAAAGAAAGCGGCATGAACAAAGCAGGGGACCAACTATGGCCCAACCTCCTCTCCTCTCCATTCTTTTTTGCAAACTCCTGTCTTTAATTGAGCTGATAAGTTAAGACTAGTTGTGTTCTGCTTTAAAGACAGCGGCATGAACAAAGCAGCGAACCAACAATGGCCCAACCTGCTCTCCTCTCCAGACTCTCTCGTAGTATGACCAGCACGTGGCTTTGCAAACCGGGTGAGCCGACATGATTAAAGACCCTGTTTTTAGTTTCTTTATATATCTTCAATCAGCAATATCTCACCCTTTGGACTCTCAGATCATTCTAACTCTTTCCTCTCAGAGCTCTTTGTTGTTGCATTCATTTTTACCAGGCAAACGTACGTGCTTCAAGGAAAGAAAAGAAACAAAGAAGACGAAGAAGAGCTTGTGAAAAGAGAGAGATCGTCAGGAAGAAGATGGTCTCGCGAGCAAGAAGTTTGACACATGAAGGGAATAAAATGTTCCCTCTTTTTTGCTATTTTATTTAGAAAATATCACTTACAACCAAACAAGGCCAACTACCTTACAGCTATAAAATCCGTCTGCTACTTTAACTCTAATAACAGTCTCAAAATATAATATAGAATTATAATTATGCAAGTTACTGTATGTCCTGTTCTGTCTTTTCCTTTTGAGTCATGCAACTTTAAGGGTATTATAGTCATTGTAAACACCTTCCCACAACTATAAGTAAGGCCTCAAGGCATGAAGTAGAGCATTAAAGTCTCTTCATTTTGGCTCAAATTTGTCCTTACACCTCTCTCTTTTCCTCTTCTTTCTCTCCCTTGTTTTCTTCTCTCCTCTCTTCTAAGAGTTAGAGTTCTTCTCTTCTCTCTTCCCTTTGAGATATTTTGTGTTTATGTGTTAGCCCTAAAAATCAAAATGGTATCAGAGTAGGCAAAGATTTGACATGGAAAAGAAGAAGAAGGTGGAGAGGAAAAGAAGGAAGAGGAAGAAAAAAGAGGAGTTTCTCATTTGTCATTTAGTTCTCTTTCAAAAAAAAAAATATTTTCATTGGAATTTTCACTATTTTACTGTATATTTCATATATAATTTTCTTTCAATGGGAAATATCTTTGATTCTAGTTTTCAACTCAAAATAATCATCGAAGCCAAAATTTTCTAACAAGAGAAATCAAAATTATAAGCATCAAATGTCAAGTAGCAAAAAAGTTACGAGTAGAAGCAGAAAGCCTTAATTTTCTTAAAGATTTGTACCAACATGACTAAGAATTTATATTGAAAATATGTCTCAAAAGAAATCTATGTGAGTCTACTTCTAATCCCAATAAATTGTTTCTCAATCTTATCTTTCTAGAGAGAGATAACCACATTGGAAGAATCAAAGGTCATGCTAGTAACCTCATGCATGTGAGAATCTGAAGCTAACTTATCATCAACATACACAATTAAAGCTGTTACTTTTCCTTCTTTGTGTTTTATAAACAAAGTATGATTTGAGTTACTTTGCTTATAGCCGAACTCCATAGTAGTCGAGAATCTCCCAAACCATGCTCTGGGTCATTGTTTAAGCTCGTACAACGACTTCTTCAATTTACAGACTTCACCTTGACACAAAGAGCCACTTTTAATTCTGGGTGGTAGCTCCATGTAAACTTCTTCTTCTAAGTCACCATTGAGAAAGGCTTTTTTAACATCAAATTGTTGCAAAGGCCAGTCTCGATTTGCTGCTATAGATATAAGAAAGTGAATTGTGTTGATCTTAGCTACTGGTGCAAAAGTATCCTGATAGTCTATCCTATACCTTTGCGTATATCCCTGTGCAACTAGTCGAGCTTTATATTTTTCAATACTTCCATCCAGTTTGAGTTTCACCTTGAACACCCATCGACATCCAATTGTCTTCACTCCTTTAGACTGTGAAACAAGTTCTCACGTGCCATTCTTTTTTAGAGCTTCCATCTCTTCATTCATCACCTTTTTCCATTTTGGATCAGCTAATGCATCCTGCATATTACTAGGAATAGAAACCCTAGATAATTGATCAACAGTAACTGCATACAATTTAGTCAACCTATGGGAGAACACATAGTTGTTGATTGAGTATTTGGTCTTGGCTTCAAGATCAAGTTCATACTGTTTCTTTGGAGCTCCCCTATTCAATATTTGTAGATATCTAGGAGTTATATTTTCTGTAGGAACACATGTTTCAATAGATTCATCAAGCACAGGATTATTTTTTACTTGAGGAAGAACATTCTGGGTTGATTCTTCAGTTGATGGTGCAGACGGAGGCAACTCTGGGGATTCTTCAGGAGCAATTAATGATTCACTCTCGGCTTCATGGTTGGGAGCACAGTCTTGTTGCACATTATGATGACCTGGTTGGTTAAAAAATTCATTCACCGCTTCTAACTCATCACCTCCACTATTCTGTTGTTGATTAAACAATTTGTTCACCGCTTCTAGCTCAATAAATTTAGCCCCTCCGCTATTCTCTTCACTTGAGCTCTCCCCTTGAAGAGAATTCCAAAAGACTTCTCCTGAGTAATAAGGTTTTAATTCATGGAAAGAGACATCTAGAGTTACATGGAGCTTTTGGGTGTGTGGATCATAATACCATATCCTTTTTGAAAATCAGAATAGCCAACAAAAACACATCGTTTGGCACATTGATCAAGTTTATTTCTTAAAACTTTTGGGATATGAACATATACAGTACACCCAAAAACCCGAGGTTCAAGATTCGGAAGATGGGCAATGGAAATTAGGGAGAGTAATTTTTTGTTGAAGAGTGTGAAAGTCTATAACTCAAGAAGGTGTTCGATTGATAAGGTAGGCAGCAGATTTGACAGCTTCACCTCAATAAAATTTAGGCATGTTCATGCCAAAGAGAGAGGCATGCACTACATCCAAAAGTTGTCTATTTTTCCTCTCTGCAATCTATTTTTTTGGGGAGTATAGGTGCATGAGGTATGATGACGAATTCCATGATTGTTCAAAAAATTACCAAGAGAAACATCGACAAACTTAGTACCATTGTCAGATTACAAAACACGAATTTGCTTCTGGTACTGAGTGTGTACCATTTGGTGAAATTTGTGAAAATATAGACATATATCACTCTTTTGTATAAGTAGGGATACCCAAGTCATTCTAGTGCATTCATCAATAAATGTCACAAAATACCAAGCTCGAGAAATAGAGGGAACCTTTACAGGACCCCAAACATCAGAATGAATAACCTCAAAAGGTTTAGAACTCTTATTCAAACTCGGTATATAAGAGATACAGTGGCTCTTAGCTAGTTCACAAGTGTCGCAATGAAAATCCAAATTATTCAAACCTGAAAAGAGTTGTGGTCGCAATTTCTTAAGATAACCAAAGAAAAGATGACCGAGTCTTCTGTGCCATAACCATATAGTTGCTTGAGCACTTTATTGACTACTAGCTTGATGTGCCTGATTGATTTTCGATCCCCCATTCTCTGTTAACTCCAAATAATAGAGTTTTCCCCGTCTAACACCATAACCAAGAATCTTTTGGGTTAGAATATCCTGAAAGACACAAAAGGAGGGCGAAAAAGTTAAAATACAAGCAAGAGTTGATGTAATTTGGCTAACAAACAATAGATTGTATTCAAGAGATGGAACAACAAGGACAATATCTAGTGTAAGATTATTTGACAAGATAACTGATCCTTCCTCAATAATAGGAGAGGTATCATTGGTGGTGGAAATAACGGATTGAGGAGAAGGTAGGACTTATTGTAACTGATTGGAATCCCTTGTCATGTGATCGGATGCACCTGTATCAATAATCCAATTTCTATTCTTAGAATATGCAGAGAATATTGATGTTTTACCGATAATACCTGGATGGGCAACATTTTCCGTAGGCAACATCTTTTCCCCAATATTTTTTCGAGGTTTTTTTGAGAAGTCCCACCATTTTGGATAACCAATAATCTCGTAACAACGTTGTTGCGAATCAACTTTTTCCCCGCAGTGAGTGCATACTCAGTTGCTGGCTTTTGTAGAGATTTGACAATAGCCCCCCATTGCCTGTCTCTGGGTTGATTCGATTTTTTCTCGTCCGGTCTAGAAATTCGGTTTGATCCAGTTTGGTTCAGTTTGGTCTGGTCCGATTCCGGTCCGGTTCAGTTCGATCTGGTCTTGTTTGGGCCCGTCTGGTTGTGCTCTGCTTCGGTTTGGTCTGGTCCGATTCTGGGTCCGATCCGGTTCGATTCTGGTCCGGTACGATTGTGATCCAGTTCTGGTTCGGCACTGGGTTGACACGCAGATAAATAAAGGAATAGTAGTTCCTAAGTTAAAAAAAAAAATTCACCTTTCTTCTTCAACGACGGCGGCGTCGACTTCCTTCAGCACAGTGGTCGACAGCGACAACGGGGCCAGTGGTGCTGTCATTGGTGGTCATCGGCAATCGTCAACGACGAGGTTTCGGTGGGACCGTCGGCAGTCGCAGAGGAAAAAATTAGAGGTTGTTGGGTTCCTCCGGTGACAGCAGTGATCCGTTCCGACGATGACACAGTTTGCTAGAAGGTCGAGCAGTGGCTTGGCATCGGAAACTTTCGGAGCTTTTGCCGGTCTTCTGTGACAGCAATTCTATTCACGGTGACAGCAAAGGAAGCTCTTCCTCTTCATCGGGCTGGTAATGCGCCGAAAAGCCGAGCTGGGATTCGGCGGCAGTTCGACAACAATTTGGTGGGTTCCAGCGGAGTTTGGGTGGCAGAATTCGGTGGTGTTAGGCGACGACTGGAGCAGAAGATATAAAACATACACTTTCTTCTTCATTCACGGTGATAGCAAAGCAGACTTGCTATGCTTTTTTTTTCCTCTCCTCCGACGACAAAGTTGTTGCTCTGGTCTTCGGCTATACGACAACTTCTTTGTCCACGACGATGGCAGAAAACTTCTCCCACTCTGATACCATGTTAAATCGAGACACAGACATATGAAAATGAGACACAAAATTGTTTCAAAGAATGCTTTTCGACAATGTATTCTTTTCTATTTAGAAGGCAATTTATAATACATTACATGTTGATTTTAGGATCAATTTAGATCCAAAAATCATGGAATAAAAACACAGGATCAAGGAAACAATCTGTTTCCTATAATCATGCTAATCAATTTACATACAATTCATTACAGGCTTGCAAACAAATACAACCACTTGTTGATTCACAGACGACCAAGAGAAGAAACCTGGTGATTCACAAACTTGACAGTAGTATGTGGAGTTCACCTTTGCACCACTCCCATCCTTGGTCAATTTTAGTCTCTCCTCCATGGGTGTGCGTATGGGGTTGCATGTGAACATCTGAAAGTATGCAAGAGTTTCATTAACATATTTTTATGGTGAAATGAAGCTCCCCATTTGATCCCTTCACCTCAAATCCCAAAAATAAGAAGTGTCATCCTCCCAAAATCTATCAATCAACACCTAATTGTTTTTTGTAAAGATGAGATCATGCATATATACGCAAACATGTAATAAACTACTATCTTTCTTTGTCTTCACACATAAAGAATACTCATGAAGCATCTCACTAAACCATTCTGCAAAAAAACACATTTCAATTTGGGAGTAACCATGCTTTATGCCCTTCCTTGAGCCCTTAAAAGTGTCTTCTTTAATATGTAAACCTTGTGTTCTTGATCAACCTTGACATAGCTATCAGGGTGATCCACATATACCTCTGCCAGAAAGCCATTGTAAAATGTGGATTGGACATCTATTTCCAATCTTCTTGTTGTATACCTTCACCACTAAGTCTTCCTTGAGCTGGTTAACATTGTCGTTCGATTTGTACTTAGTCTTGTACATCTGCTTGTCACCAATAGGGTTATTCCCAATTGGAAGAGTGATCAACTTCGACATGTCATTCATCTCTATGGCAGCAATCTCTTTATTCATTGGATGAATCCACTCTTCATCATTGACTTCTTGGAAGAAGGTCTATGGATCATAGTATGCAAGCAAAGCATAGTTGATGATTTCCTCATCAACGAGGTCAATATTTAAATAATAACTCATTCTTGTAATATGGTTTGAAGATATGTTTCTCAGGTTTGCTAAAAGACACCAACATGTGTAGAGGTGTCATGGCTAGTAAATAAGAATAATTTCTATAGAAAAAATATAGAATTGTAATTATGCAAGTTACTGTATGTCCTGTTCTGTATTTTCCTTTTGAGTCTTGTAACTTTAAGGGTATTATAGTCATTGTAAACACCTTCCCACAACTATAAGTAAGGCCTCAAGGCATGATGTAGTGCATTAAAGTCTCTTCCTCTTGGCTCAAATTTGTCCTTACATCTCTCTCTTTTCCTCTTCTTTCTCTCCCTTGTTTTCTTTTCTCTTCTCTTCTAAGAGCTAGAGTTCTTCTCTTCTCTCTTCCCTTTGAGATATTTTGTGTTTATGTGTTAGCCCTAAAAATCAAAATGGTATCAGAGTAGGCAAAGATCTGACATGGAAAAGAAGAAGAAGGTGGAGAAGAAAAGAAGGAAGAGGAAGAAAAAAGAGGAGTTTCTCGTTTGTCATTTAGTTCTCTTTCAAAAAAAAAATTATTTTCATTGGAATTTTCACTCTTTTACTTTATATTTCATATATAATTTTTTTTCTATGGGAAATATCTTTGATTCTAGTTTTCAACTCAAAATAATCGTTGAAGTCAAAATTTTCTAACAAGAGAAATCAAAATTATAAGCATCAAATGTCAAGTAGCAAAAAAGTTACGAGTAGAAGTAGAAAGCCTTAATTTTCTTAAAGATTTGTACCAACATGACTAAGAATTTATATTGAAAATATGTCTCAAAATAAATCTATGGGAGTCTACTTCCTATCCCATTAAACCGTTTCTCAATCTTATCTTTCTAGAGAGAGATAACCACATTGGAAGAATCAAAGGTCATGCCAGTAACCTCATGCATGCGAGAATCCGAAGCTAAACTGATTTTTTTGCTTCAATTTTTTAGTTGCCAATATTGGTTAAATTTCTTATTTGTTTTCAAACTCTAGAGAAGATTTTACCAACTTGAGTATCTTTGCTTCCTTTCTTCTTTTATTTGATCTTATATTATATTAGTCTAGGCAGATTAAAGAGTTTGGAATATATCATATTCTTTATCTCAAAATAAGTATATTTAAAAAAGAAAAATTATATTTAAATGAAAGGTATCAAAGTCTAGTTTTAGAAGGAGAAAATTTGATGTCAAACTGATCTATATTTAAGCATATATTCACATTGGAGTCGAAAATGTCAAGCTATAGAATAAAGACAATCAAGAGGTCATAAAAAATTGAAGAACTAAGCTTTATATGTCAAATTAAGAATCATTCTAAAGCTCCTTGAGTTTAGGTTCTTGAGCAATAAACAATTTGTGATTCTGAGCTATATTTTTAGAGATATTGATATCGGAAGTACTAAAGGTTAGTCCAACTGAAAATCCCTCATTTTTCCCATCGTTGAATTTATGGAAAAGAGAAATACTTCATTGACTTTCATAAACTTATTGTAATCAAAGTACATGAACCTCTATTTATAATAGAGGAAGGTAGTAGAGTCCAATTACAATAAAACTACATTTGACCCAATTACACCCAAACTCTAACACTTAAAGGATCCTAGAATAATAAAATAATCAAATACAAATAGAAGATTAACTTGACTAAAGCACCTTTAAACTGAAACTCCTCTATGAGACCTGCTTCCATAATAATTGTGGCTTTGTAAGACTTCTTCTTGTGTAAGACTTCTTATTGTGTAAGACTCATAATGCCATAATTGTATGGGAATGAGGCTTCTCCTTGGTCTATGGGCCTTGAGCCCATCTTCCACATCTCTTGGATGTGTGGGCCTTCCTTAGTCTTATAGGTTGGGCCCATCTTCCAACACACTTGGATATGTGGGCCTTCCTTGGTCATGTGGGTTTGGGCCTATCTTCCAACACCCATTTTATCTCCTACTATTTCTCCATGCATTGGCATGAATTGAGTTTCCGTTTTCTCCTAGAATCCTAGTTTTTTAGCCAAATTTCTCTTCTAATCATAGAGCTTTGATCAAACTTAATCCCTCCATGATGTGCTCGTTCAAGTTATGCAGAAATTTTCTACTTCGATGTTGTTTTCATGTTTGCATTTTTGTTACTTGGTTGTGTATCTTACGCATCGTCAACTCCAAAAATTGTGGTCACATACAAAAAAATTATACCTGGTTGTGAATTAATGAGCAAAGAATGAGAGAGCTTTAAGACACTCAAGACCAAAACCCAAGAGAGAGAGCCAAAGCAGGGGGACACATTTTTTTTATGCACTGAATGAAAAAATGTAGAATTACAAGGGTTTATATAGGTTTTAAAAAACCCTTCATTGAGAAATAAAATATCAAGAATGTCCTCGATCTACATTCCTTCTAGGTGTCTTGAAAAAATTACATAAATCAATACAAATCAATGTTTAATCATTCATTCTTCTCCCATTAATTTTGGTTCTTAATTTCCTTCATGTAATTTTTTGATTGGGCCTTGATCTTATTCCTTTGATTGAGTGATTTGAGATAATTTTTCTTGTCGATTTATGTGGATAAATTGACCATGATTTTAGGACATCCATCGGTAGCTTTGGAAGGTTGTAGTGGGACCTGCATATGAGAGATTATAGGGATGTACTTGTCTAGAACCATGTATGGGGATGTCTCATTTTATGTGGATGATGTGGACATCACCCTTGCATTGTTTTGCATGGGTGACCTGTCCCCCTTTGCTTCTTGTGGCACCTTTGGATGAACTTGGTCTTCCTTTGTACTTATGGTCTTTGGTGTTGCTTGAAATAAAAGTATTCTTTTGTGCATGCCATTGTCAAGGATGCATTTATGGGTGTGCTAATAGATTTTGAATTATATTTACTTAAAGAGTCATTTTTGTATACTTTGACTAATTCACGGCGATTCTATTTTTAGTTCGAACTCCCCAAAGTCCAAGGTGGAATGAGAGTTCACCCATCAACTTCATTCTTTCATGACTTCAACAAATTCTTCAGAAAAGGAGGTGATAGTAGAATAAAAATAATATCATTCACATAGATTTGGACAATAATCAAATCTTTTTGACAACTCATAGCTGACACGGTTTTATCCACCATCCCTAAGTCATAAGCTCTAAGAACTCGCTTCAAACCATACATAACTTTATTCAATTTACACGTATGGTTTGGTTTCATCAATTTATATTTGAGTTTTAAAAGATTAACTAATGTCACCTCACACTCTAAAAAAGAGATTGGTTGAGTTTCAAAAGAGGATCCCACCGATCGAAGCATAACAACATGATTTGGAATTTTGTCTTGATCTAAATTTATAAGATTCATCATCCAACCATAGACTTTTGTGCTTAGTGAAAGTCAATTTCATACTTCTATATTATTTTTCATTGAGACCTTCACTACTCTAGGAAAGGTGAATGTCAAATTCTAATTTAGAATATGTAGGAAAATTTAAATTGAACTAAGCAAAATTCAAAACGTTATTTAAGCTATTGTAGCCAATGAGACAAGAATTACTTATGTCTTGGTTTCTATACAAGTCTAAGGTTTAAACATAAAAATCATGCATAAAATCAAATTCCCTAGTGGAAGTTAATCCATAGGCATAAGATGAGGTTCTCAAGACCCTAATAGAGATGAAAAAGACATGCGCAATAATTTTTAAGTATAGGCTACCTAAATATTTATCCCTAATATGTATCTAAGAAGGTTTTATCCTTTCTAACTCACCCAACTCAATAGCTCATATTGTCTATGATTAGGTTAATGTCAATGCAAGATTAATTTGCCTATACCAAAGTGATTACAATAAACTCTTCGTGCACTTGACTTATGAGATTTCAATTTACTTACATCAGCTAGAAAAAAAGGCATTCCAAGTAGCCATACATATAAGATTTTACATGCAATATAATTCTGGGTTACATAATATTTTTTGGGTATAAATATATTCTATGTTTAAACTTATGAATATGGATATAGTTTTCAAATGTGCTTTAAGTCAAATGTTCAAACAAGTAGCATTAAGATTACTAGATTCAACAATCTAAGCTAAAGGTTTTAGATTCATCTAATATTTCAATCCTCAATTGACTAGAAACCAAGTGCTATACAAAATTTAGCTAATGTGAAATGTTTAATTCCACAGGAACCAATATCAAGCTTAGTTGATGAGGTAAGGTTGATTCAAGCTTTTAATACTCGTAACCATCTTGCATTGATTAGTCTCCATCAATCCAATCATAAATTTTGGTCAAACTTCTCAAACTACAAGGGTTCAAAAATTTTATGCTATTTTGAGTTTGGACACATCTAGTTTCCAAGGTCTCAATTATGTAACATTTAACCTAAACCCTTGGATAATAAAAAAATTGCTTTATTTCATATGTCTTCGCACAAGTGGTGAAAAATTCAATCCAATTTATTTTTAAGCTAGCTAGCGAAATTAAAGCAACTATCATGGAGTGTGGATAATAATATGTCTCAAATAAAAACACCTTGTTGATTTACCCTATAGGACTTGTTAAAATACTATGTGTCCAATGGATGAAAGTGGATGCTTGAAATTAAGGGCCAAATTTGACCACTAATGTCATAATTTAAATAGCATCTAATATCTAAGAGTGACTTGCTATGCTCTCTAAACACTCCAAAAGACAAGATGCATAATCTTTTTCCAATTGTGAATTCTAATATGAACCTATTAAAAGGTAGGGAATGCATCAACATATGAGCAAGGAAAACTACTCATTTTAAAATGTTTCTCATTATTATCTTAGTTAGTAGGTCGTATCCCCTTAGGCTAGTTGTTCTACTTGGGCATGGCTGGATTCACATGAATCCCTAGTAGTGACTAAGTGTTACAGTCCCGGATCTAACACCGTGATTCGTAGGGAAGAAGAAGAGAAGAGAAGAAATCAAGCCAAAGGGGAACTTGAAACACTAGGTTCATTGAGGAGAACACACATCCTTCGGTTCGTTGAGGAGAACACACACCCTAGAGATTGTTGCGGAGAACTCCAAATCCCTTGTTTAACATAAAATCAAGACTTCCTTTCCTATTCCACTTTCCCCCTTAAGTAGGGTTGGTGCCAACCAGAGTTGAAAAGGAATAATTACAATAATGCCCCTATGGCATACTAACTCAACAATTGAAATAAAATGAAGGAAAAGCATATTGAAAAAAATTCAATTAACTTAATAACTAAATGACTCAGACATGACGCCTCTGTATGACTCGGCTTGCTATTGAGTTTATAACATTACACTCCCCCTCCCTTGGAGAAAGAGCTTGTCTTCAAGCTCGAAGGTAGGGATGCGTGCCAAAACACCTCCACATCATCCCAAGCAGCAGTAGTGGCATCTATGTCAGCCCACTGGATGACACAATTGGTGTAAGCATTCCATTGTAGCACCATGGACAGAGAGTTTACGGTATCCTAAACACTCCTCTGAGTCCCCCCATTGGCCGTATGTTCCACCTGGAAAGCAAAAGTTTTTTTTTGGGGGTGATAATCCAACCCTTACAACATCACTCGCTATAGCAGACCACCAAATAGTTAACCAACCAAAAAACAATATGAACTACCACCTGCTCCATTCTGGCAAGACCATGACTAGCCAACAAGACGTTCCACCATAATCTTCGGAAACCAATGTGACAATGAACCGACCAATGAGAAAAGTGAACAAAATGGAGGACTGAAATGTATTGATTTGCTATCCACCCAAGTTCTTTCAGTGTACCATCTCTTTTCTTGGCATAAAGTACTGCCCTCAGATCATTCTGCATATCCTTGTGAAATCCACAAGCAGCCACAGTAGTAAGAGTTAAGGATCCGACTAATTCTATGTAATAAGTCCAATTCCTAGGACACGAGCAACTCCAAGGCTTGGACCCAAATCAAGTTCAATTGGTACTAAAAATAGTTGGCCTGCAATCATTTGCATCTATTTTCCACTTCCTGTATTGTTTATCCCATAATAGAGAGCAGCAACATGAGCTTCACAAGCATATTCATGCAAGTAAACCATCAACAGTCGTGCACAAATTTCAGTGAGAACCTCGGCTTCTGAAAAGCAGCATGAATGGGGGCGGTTAAAATCACTCTTGATGTAAGTCTACAAGAGTTTCCCTTGATGTAATGCACCCAGATTGGTGCTAGTTGTGAGTAAACCCAATACAGTAAATTGATCTAGAATTGATGATATGTGCATCATTGGTTTGTAGGCAGTAGTAAAAACCGTGGATGATATGATGGGCCAGTACCTAGTCACAACAGAGTGTAATCCTCCATCACTTTGGTTGCTGTTGTAGGGTATCCACCACGGCCAATCAGGTCAACCATGCAAGTTACATGATCTTCCTCCACCTTAAGTCCATAGGTGTCAAGTGCAAGCTGGGTTGTAAGTGTGCTAAGCATTCCCAAAACTGCCACAGAAAGTCCATATATGGCAGCAAGATTGAAACCTATGTCGATGGCTATTGCAATGGTACAAATTGGAATTATGACAGACTTGTAATCCAATGTGAGGCCACAAATGACATTTTTTGCTGCCCTTGTTTTGCAAGAAGCAACAACATCCTACGTAGGACTATAAGCATTGCTAGTATAATACTTTGTTGATTATCCAATAATGAGTCCAACCCACAATCCAATAGAACCATAGAAGAAGAAGTGCCAATTCTTAACTAGTTTCGCAACTGCAAAATCATAGAGGATGAGGTTGGTTGGCAGAGCAATGTAGCAGACAATTGCAATCCAAAAAATCTTAAAAAGGGTGGAGATTAGAAGTTGCCACATCAATGAAGGTTCATAGCCAGAGAGGAGCATTTCTTCAAATGTGTGAATTGAACGCTCCACTAGACTTGCTTTGGCAAAGGCACTAATCAATGATGACTAGGTGACAACATTAGGACTAACACCATCTGAGACCATCTCTTCTTTTATTTTGCATGCCAATTGCCAAATTTTGGCATCTGTAAAAACCTTTATAATTGTGATGTAGGTGGTGACATGCCATTTGCAAGCCTCAACTGATGCCATATGTCTTACTTTCTCGTAAATGTCATGTGCCCTCTCTACACTCCCTTCTAGACAATAGGCATTTAGGAGTATGGTATATGTCACCAGATCAGCAAGGACATGTAATATTTGCATTTTCTTGTAGAAATGCAATGTATAACTCAAATGGTGGCCATTCACATTCATGAGGCTAACTGCCTGTTTGAAGATAGGGCCCAAACCCACACGACCAAGGAAGGCCCACATATCTAAGAGTATTATAAGATGGGTCATACGACCAAAGAAGGCCCACAAGATGGGCCCTAGCCCATAAGAAGTAGGACCCACCATGATTACCACGAGATGGCATCCTTATCACATAAGTCGGAAGATCAAGAAGGACTCACAAAACCATATTTATCTTATGGTCACGTCCTATATGTGTTTTAGTTTGAGTTATGTTTTTATTTTATCTATATTGAGTTATTTAATTATGCTAGGACTTATGTTTAAGTGTTAGAGTTTGGGTGTAATTGGGATAAAGGTAGTTTTATTATAAATGGACTCTACTACCT
Organism: Aristolochia californica; assembly: GCF_029961685.1. Taxonomy (NCBI): domain Eukaryota; kingdom Viridiplantae; phylum Streptophyta; class Magnoliopsida; order Piperales; family Aristolochiaceae; genus Aristolochia; species Aristolochia californica. Next base: position 27,580,037 of record NW_027181782.1, on the reverse strand, counting down.
TCCTCTATTATAAATAGAGGTTCATGTACTCTAACTATAATAAGTCAATGAATTAGTTCTCTTTTCCATAAATTCAACATGGTATCAGAGCAGGTTCTTTGAATTGACTTGGTCAACCCACAAAGATAATGAGATTCTTTTCTATAAACCCTAAATCTAAGTCTAGGTTCGTAGTTATTTTTTTCAATCCCTACAGTCGTAGTTTTCTTTGCGTTTTCCACCTCTATATTGAGATTTTCATATTTCAAATTATATATTGATGGAAAGATATGTGAGTATAATTTCCAAGGAAAATGAATATTTCCAATCAGAGTTATCTACAAGGAGATATTGATATTTGAACGAGCAAAAGTAAGATTACAAAAAGGTTCGAACAACAGTAGAAAACTTCCGATTCCGAGGTATTTTATGCTATCAAGAACTAAACTTTATATGGAGAAATATATATCAAAAGAAAGATCTGCAAGTATATTCTTTTACCTATTCAATCTATTTTTCATCTAAGTTATCTATAAAGAGAAATCTATATTGGAATTAGCAAAGAACAGATTGAAAATGAGGTTTGAGCAGCAACAGAAAGCTTCAACTTCCAAGTATTTTATGCTATCAATGAAGAAACTTTATATAGAGAATTATATATCAAAAGAAAGATATGTAAGTATATTTTCTAAAATATTCAAATAATTCTCGGTATGAGTTTTATATAATGAGATATTGATCTTGGAATAGTCAATAGTCATGTTGGAAAAAAGAGAAACAATGCTTAGTTCGGCTAGATAACAGAAACCAAAATCTATCAGATTATTTATCTTCTGATAACTATATTTTATGAAAAAAAATTGTACTTTGAGGAAAGGTATTTAAGTCTAGTTTCATAAGGAGAAAATTTCAGGTCAATCTGATCTATATTTAAAGATATATTTGCATTAAAAGAATAAAAGTTAATGTTGGTATTCTATTGTATTGAAAAATCAGAATTTATGCCCATTGTTTTGCGTCACTGTTTGAGTTGATATATCAGAAAAATATCTCACTTCTCCCTGGTTTGAGGGTTTATCTATACATCTATGTTATATGAGCTTATGGCTACATCTATGATATTTGGTTCAAGCTGGGATCACTGCCATTACTTCCCTCCTTGAGGGGGAGAAGTAGAAGAAATACAAGAAAGAGGTATTGTATTCCATATGTTGTGGATAAGTTTATATGACCAAAATATTCAAGAAAGGGGGTGCACAAAAGATGAAGCTTCTGCATCTAAGAAAAAAATATTTATATCGGATTATGATTATTTCATGGGTCCTTCTACAAGGTTTATTATTTTGGTTCGTGTTATATGAGTTGGAAGGTGGTCATGTTATATTCAACTGCAATTATTATGTCTCTTTGAGGACATTATTATTTAAGAAGAGGTGGGCTCAATACCTTTTCTCATATCACAATTTATTTGACTCTAAAAAATAATCACAGTTGGGACACCATGAGAGTCAGTGCCCGAATTGGGACACCATGATAAATTTAACTCTAAAAAATATCACGGTTGGGATACCATGAGAGTTGGTGTCCGGATTGGGACACCATTATAAATAAACCCACTACTACCCCCCCCCACTATAATGGCTTTTATTATTCCTACCACTTCAGAGTCGTTGTCCTATTGAGGGACATGGTGATGGAGGAGTTCGTTATTATTACACTTCTGAACATCGTATAGACCCACTATCTATAGAAGATAGGGGTGACACTACCTATAGAAGATAAAAGTGTGTCGAACATCCAACATGAGTTAATTGACTGGTTTAAAGAGCAATGTCATACAACTAGAAGTAATTTTTACTCTCACTTATATTATGCCAGCATGGCCTCATGGAAGGATGCAACAACGTGAGGGGGAATGTTGGAAGATGTGCCATTTTATACAAAAAGATTTTATACATCATTTCCAGCAAGCTGGGAGTTCTTGATGTTCTCTCACCCCCAGCTTGAGGGAGAGTGTTGGAAGATGGGGTCCAAACCCACACAACCAAGGAAGACCCACATATCTAAGAGTATTATAAGATGGGCCACACGATCAAAGCAGACCCACAAGATGGGCCCAAGCCCATAAGAAGTAGGACCCACCATGATTACCTCAAGCTGACATCCTTGTCACATAAGTTGGAAGATCAAGAAGGACTTGCAAAGCCATATTTATCCTATGGTCACATCCTAGAGGAGTTTTAGTTTGAGTTATGTTTGTCATGTATCTATATTGAGTTATTTAATTATGCTAGGACTTATCTTTAAGTGTTATAGTTTGGGTGTAATTGGGACAAAGGTAGTTTTATTGTAATTGGACTCTACTACTTTCCTCTATTAAAAATAGAGGTTCATGTACTTTGATTATAATAAGTCAATGAATTATTTATCTTTCCATAAATTCAACACTGCCATATTTGGGTCACGCTTCCGAACACACATTTTTATCATGTCGTGTGACTCAAATAATTTTTTTAACTAAGATTCCATACCTGATTATGTTCTCACGAACAATAATATAATTCTTCAGTTGAAGTATTTTCTCTATCCGCAGATCAATATAGTTTAGGTCTGATTTGGCAGCAGGAACATCACTCTAATTCTTCTGAGTTGACTCATGAAGAGCAATTAGTGCTTTCTGGCGAATTGTTGTAGAAGCAGAAAATAAATTGGCATTCATTACTTCAACAAGTGGAAGCCTTCCCATTGATGTAGAGTGAAAAATTGCCGTTGCACCTTCCTTGTCAATTTGCATGATTTCAACCCTATACCCAGCTCTTGTCTTAACACATCTTAGCATTTCTACATATATCTGGCATGCACCAAGAGCATTCCGGAACCATATACACACTTCACTTATACTAACCCCTCCAACCTCCTTCAAGTATCTACTTCCTTGAGACACACATCCAGTCACTACAAGGGACATACCATCCTTTTCACATTTTGAATTTAAAGTTTCCATGGCCGATGGACTACGAGATTTCATAGTACACGTATTAGTGAACCAAGGATCTGCCTCCTTTGGATTATCATGCATCACATATTCGATTGCTGAAAGCTGACCAGCCATATATTCACTGTCACTCTGATTATGGGAACACCCAAAAGTCTTCACGTATATGCACTGTGTTCTAGGCATTTGTAGGGAAGAAGATACAGGTGCGCCATTGATTTTATGGGCTCTTTAATTTTTTGGTTTCATCCCCACAGCCAATAATGATAGATAGAGGCCAGGTGGCGGTCCACTAACTACAATGTCTCGTTTCGGCATTAAGTTGAATAGCAATTGTCACGCACCTAAGATATGAGTTCAAAATATGAGTTCAGAATGTCGATGTTGACATAAGTCAATCACTTGAGCGATAACCACTCAATTTAACAGCATTGGTCTATGAGGTTAAATGATGAAATTATCACTAAATCAATTCATAAAACCAAGTCCCATCTACGAACCAATATGATATAAATATCAATTATTGAGAGCTATTTGCACCATTCATGTCCATAGGCTATCAAGATTATTTTCATTTAGTTTATAGCTCAACTTGAAGATTGCACTCCTTTTGTTAGGATCCCTAGTCATGGATATTGTAACACGGTGTGGGACGGATGGATCCAGTGCTGAGAGGTAGTGGACCCTCCAAGTTGTTCTGGTCTGGTTCAGGGCAGAACCCTTCCAGGGTTACCGAACCCGGCCTGAACACAGTTCACTGCTGTTCTTCAGCTGAAGTGGTTATCAAACCACTGGTACTGTCGTCACTGATGGCAGCCGTGGACAGCTGGAAGTTGGCCATATTGAAACCGTAGCTCTCTGCTGCTCTTGGTGGACTGGGTAGCCACCCTGTTGTGCTCGGAGGCAGAACAACAGGAACTGTTGGCTGGTCGAGGTCTGAGCAGCAGTTCCCTGCTGATCTTTATGGGATTTCGGCAGCACCTCCCTTCTATGCTGGCTCACTCAGAACCCCTTCTGCTGTCCCTGCTCTGCTGTAGGAAGGCTACAACCTCCCCGCTGTTCTTCCGACCAAACCAAGCAACAACACCCCTAGGTGCTGTTCCGTCTGCAAGGACTCTTGGCTCTGCTGTAAAACACAACGAACAACAACACCTGAGACCAGAGATGGTTTGTGCTGCTGTTGCGGGATAAGATCTATAAAAATGGGGAGAGACAGAGGTGAAGAGGAAGAGATTTAAGGGATAACTAGAGCTCAAAGGGGAACTCCAACCCTGACTCATGAAGAGAACTCAAATCATATTTTTGGCCAAAATAAACTTGTCCCTTCATATTCCAATCTTCCCTCCTACAAATACTTCACGCCAACCATAGTGTAGAGCAAAAATTAAAAAAATGCCCTTGAGGCATATTTAATACTGACATAAATAAAAACAGAAATATAACTAAAATACTCAATATCCAGTGACTCAGCCATTGTGGCTCACTATCGAGTTCATAACACCTTCCTTGATGATTAAAAGACATTTGACACCCAAATTTGTTTAGCTCCCACCATCTCAAAATTTGATGACAAATTTTTGCTTCACATAGGAATCCAAAGTGTCTTCACCCCATTTATCTTTAATCTAGCTGAGCAATTAAATGCATTGTAGCCAATGGTTCGCATTTACAACATGCATTATCATGCATATGTGATGTTGTGACCTTTGTAACATTCATCTTGTGAAAAAAATTAAGGTTTTCTTTATTTTCTACTCTCATGGACCTTATCTCCATTTTTTTTTCTCACATTTTGTGTTTAATATTTTGATTTATCCAAAGGAGTTTGTTTTCCTAAAGTTAACTTATCTAAAGATTTTGACAAGTTGGAGGCTTTTCTTTCAGTTACCCATTTGTGGGACTTTAATAATTGGTTTTCTTCTTGAAATTCTAAAGCCCTAGTGCAAAGGTTACCATTTTATTTCTCAACTCATGAATATTTGAAGAATGGAGTTCAAGTCTCTCACATTCTCAGATGAGCCTTTCATTTTCTTTTCTAACCTCTTCTAGCTTGGACTTACAATCCAGTTAATGTAATGGATTCAATCTCCTTTTCTAATTTTAAAAATTGCCTACTTAACTTCATAATTTCTTTTTCTTTTCTTTTAAAGGGAGGACATGGATTTGTATAGTTGTCTTATAAGTTCTTCCTTTTTTGAATTCTGAGAAGTATCATTTTTTTGAAGTCTCATCTCCATCAAAGATGATGTTTCCAACTAAGCATGAGTATATACAATCTTCTATGCCTATAATGTGACTATTTGCCATGCACTTGGAGTATGAAGAGTCATATTTTATGCTCTTAATAAGATTAGATTCTAGTTTATCACATAAATACTTAGCTTATTAATAATAGGAAAAAAATCTAACAATTCATCACTCAAGGAACTAAGAATGTGTTTTGTTGAATTTAGGATCTCTTTTCCAATGTTCCGAGCTAGAGAAGACAGAAAGAAGAAGAAGAAAAGGAGAAGAAAGCTCTCGAGTAGAGAGAAGAGAAGAAGAGAATAAAGGTGTGCACCAAGCACAGAGAGAGAGATTTACTCAAGAAATAATTGTAGAACTTGATTAATTCTGAATTACAACACCTCTATTTATAGTAAAGGAAGTGTTAGAGTCCTTACACAATTAACCTTTAAATCTCCTAATTACATTCCAACTCAAACTCTCTAAGATAAGTCTATCATAAAAAAATAACACAATCTACTAGAGGTCTAATATAAGTTGAACTATAACTCTTGTTCAATAACGTGGACATAAGAGAGGAGGCTAGCTCGTGATTATCTTTGTGGGCCCCACATGATCTTCCTGCTCATATTGATAAGATTATCAGCTTGTGGTATGTTTAGGGGTCCCACTTGATCTTCAAGTCTTCTAACTCATTTCAGCTTGTGCTTCCTATCTCTTAAGCATCCCACGTCCTCATGGTGGGTCCCACTAGCTCGTGCACCATGGTGAGTCCCACATTGTAACAAGTTCTATAACCTTAGCAATGTCATCAACTTTTGAAATGTTTATGTCATCTCATCACATACTTGTTTAAGAGTGATCCTTCCTTTGATTTTTTGGAATGGGAGGAAGGGACCATTAATGATTGGCTTCCTATAATTCAAATCCATTGGGTTGTAAGAAAATTTTTCTTTCTAATTTTTCACAATTTTCATTGTGAACTATTAAGCAAGGGTATGAAATAGGGATTATAACCCTCTTGGAACAAAATATCTTCTTGAGACACCATGAAATATATTGAATCGACTCAAGTCAAATTTTAGATTTCATATCGTTAAGGCCTGTTTCGATACCAATGTTGGCCAAGGTGGCGTTTGAAGTGAGAGGTGAAATGAGATAAAAATAAATAAAAATTTAATCTCTTTTGATGCTTCCTAGTGGTAATTACCGCCCAATAAGCACTTTCTAAAAAAAAACTTTAACAATCTTGCTCTAATAGCGTAAATACAAAGAAGGTCCTGCTCTCGTTAAGCAAGTGTAATCCACAATTACTCAATATCGAATCTCTCCCAAAGAGATCTAGTACAACTAGATTATGGATCTAGTGGGTAGTCTCTTTCTGGATTCAAGGCTCCACAATGGCAATAGTCTAGCTTTGAAGGTACAAGAGAATCTTTTACAAAGAAATTGAAAATACACTAGATATAAATGAAACTTACAACTTTCCTTTGGAGAGTCCATCTCCATATGAGATCCAAGATTCCAAATCTTTAAGCACATTCAATAAGACAAGTGGTGCTTGATGGAACTAGGAATGATGAGAAATGCAAGTAGATTGAAGAGATTTGGTGGAAATGAGTTTTTTCTCTTGTAAAGGGATAAAATAGGTAGTTTGAACTTGAAAATCTTTCTTCACAACATAGATATGCCAATGAAAGCCCAATCCATGTTCCTCTACAAGTTTGAGAGCTTATATATAAGTTTCCTAGCCAAAATAGTCGTTATCAGACCATTTAGAAAAAAAAAACTACACAATGGGTTAATCGATCAATGAAAAGGTATAATCGATCAATCAAGCCCCCATTGCTAGATTTTTAGCGTTATGATCAATCATACTTTATACACCAGTCTAGAAACATTAAGATTGATTGGTCATGCCTGGATAAGCTATTCAATCATGTTTTATGACTTTTGCCTATAATAATCTGGTTGATTGATCATACCCAAGGGGGTTTATTGATTACGCTTTAGAAACCTGCCTAACTGAAAATTGGTTGATTGATTGTTATACAAATGGTTTTGTTAAGCACCTAGCCAATACTACCTAAAAGACCGACCTGTTAGGAGCGGAAGGCATAACTACTTAACCCCAGGACCATAACAACACACCCCACCTTCGCGAGCCGACGTCCACGACGGCCCACTCTAGTGATGGCCTACTCTAGCGATGGCCCACTCTAGCGACACTGGTCGGACCTAGGTTAAATTCCTATGGCCTACCAGTAATTTTAATCTGGCCGCCCCCTTCACTAAGTCGCCTCTTCCACTAGGTCGCCCCCTCCGTGATTTGAACGCGCGACGTGGGAGACCGCTCTAATACCAAATGTTAAGCACCTAGCCAATACTACCCAAAAGATCGGCTTATTAGGAGTGGAAGGCATAGGCACTTAACCCTAGGACCATAACAGGTTTCTGCCAAGGTATGATCGATCATGCCATAAAGTGGTTGATTGATCATGCTGATTTGTAGTTTAAACCATAAAGTATTGATTTAAAGGTTCCAAAATGTTTATATGCTTTGGTAACACACAATTTTGGAAATCATTTCTTGTTCTAATGCTATAATGAAAGTTCATGCTTGAGAATCAAAATTTGGTTGGCTATCTAGTTACGTAGCTAGATTTCATGAGATTTTTCTAATGATTGCATGGACTCTAATCTTAAAATCTTCAATTTTCTTCTTTGTGTAAGTTCTTCAGCAATAATCTTCAAAAAATTTGTACTTCAGGTCTTCACTAACTTGATCGATCATTCTTTTGTCGTGAGATTTTGTCATAGGCCTCATAATATTTGTGTGTCAAAGGCATTTGTTCAAAATAAACTAATAACACCATTAGCAACACAATTTTAAGCTATTGGTTTTTTTATTATCAAAATAATGGAGATCAATATGATTTTACCATTGGTCAAATATCACGGAGGTAGATAGGTCCAACAAATATCATTGTAGCCTTGAATCAAGGGAAAACATGTAGTGTGGAAGATAAAAAAAAAGGTGGAATCAAATGGATTTGAAAATGACTTGGTTCTAATTCAAGAAGGTGGAGTCAAATGGATTTGAAAATGACTTGGTTCTAGATCTCTTTAAGCTCTGAAAAGACAAAGTCTTTAGCTCTGAAAATACAAAGTCTTTAGTGTGAAATTTAGTCTACCTTATCTTAGCTAGATTGTTCCTTTTATTATTATCAATTGTTGACAACAATTGGTTAAAATGCCCTTATACACCTATTAATTTAAAGTCTTCTAATAAAAATATAAATTAAAAAATATCCCCTAACACAAGAAATTAAATGTTAAGACATATAACTGATAGAATAACACTTATGATTGGTTTCTAAGATATATAAATGTATCCAAAAAAAATTCCACATCTAAAAATAAATTGGGATTTTGCTAGATTACAAGGTAAGGCAATGTTAGATCCCATAGAGACATATTTTTGTCACCATTGATGCCGTGTATGCATCCCCGTCTATGGCATTTGTCTCCCTCAACTTTGTAGATTGTAGGTTGGTGTGAAACAGAGTCCTCTGGAAGTAGACGAAGGATATGTTCTATCATTGGCACGGCCCAATTTGTAGACAATATGTGATGGGATAAGAATTTAACCATTTCTTTTGTAGGGTTCATGTGTTTAATTGAGTGGAGTTAGGCTGGTCAGTAGTCGACACAAAGGACAAGAAAAAACCAGCGATAACCAACTATGGCCCTACCTGCTCTCACGTCTAGGCCCTATTGTGGTATGACAGACACATGAGATTGCATCCCAGCTGACACGACAAGAGTAGAGAGACCCAATTGATAATGAACTACGGTTGCTTTATATGTATATATTGTTCAATTTATGGAAAAGAGAAATACTTCATTGACTTATTATAATCAAAATACATGAACCTCTATTTATAATAGAGGAAGGTTGTAGAGTCCAAATACAATAAAACTACCTTTGTCTCAATTACACCCAAACTCTAACACTTAAAGATAAGTCCTAAAAATAACTCAATATAGATAAAAGAAAAACATAACTCAAACTAGAACTCTTCTAGGACGTGACTGATGTTCCAACTTATGTGATAAGGATACCAGCTCGTGGTAATCATGGTGGGTCCTACTTCTTATGTTCTTGAGCCCATCTTGTGGGCCTTCCTTGGTCATGTGGCCCATCTTATAATACTCTTAGATATGTGGGCCTTCATTGGTCGTGTGGAATTGGGCCTATCTTCCAACACTCTCCCTCAAGCTGGGGGTGAAAGAACAACATGAACTCCCAGCTTGTTGAATATGATGTATATAATCTTTGTGTATAAAATGGCACATCTTCCAACACTCCCCCTCATGCTGTTGTATCGTTCCATGAGGCCCTGCTGGCATAATATAAGTGAGAGTAAAAATCACTCCTATTTGGTAAGACATCGCTCCATACTTCAGTCCTAATGCTGGATGTAGGGCACACTTTGTCTTCTGTAGGTAATGTGTCTATCGGCATTGCTCTGAAGAGTCCACCACTATGTCAAGCCATAGGCCAACGACTCTCAAGTGGTAGGAGTAATAAAATCCATTACAGGGGAAGAGGGGGGTGGGGGGGTGTAGTGGGTTTATTTATAATGGTGTCCCAATCCGGACACCGACTCTCATGGTATCCCAATCGTGAATTTTTTAGAGTTAAATTTATCATGTTGTCCCAATCCAGGCACCGACTCTCATGGTGTCCCAACCATGATATTTTTGAGAGTCAAATAAATTATGGTATGAGAAAAGGTACTGAGGCCACCTCTTCTTCAATAATAATGTCCCCAAAGAGACAAAATAGCTGCAACTGAATATAACACGACCATCTTCCAACTCATATAACATGAACCAAAATAATAAACTTTGTAGAAGGACCCATGAAATAATCATAATCCGATATAAATATTTTTTCATAGATGCAGAAGCTTCATCTTTTGTGCTCATACTTTCTTAAATATTTTGGTTAGATAAACTTATCCACAAAATATGGAATAAAATACCTCTTTCTTGTGCTTCTTCTACTTCTCCCCTTCAAGCTGGGAGGTAATGACAGTGATCCCAGCTTGAACCAAATATCATAGATGTAGCAATAAGCCCAAATTATAGAGATGCATAAATAAGCCCTCAAACCAGGGAGAAGTGTGCTATTTTTCTGATATAGAAACTCAAAAAGTGCCACAAAATAGTGGGCTTAAATTCGGATTTTCCCATGCAACAGAATATACCAACATGACCTTTGATTCTTCCAATTTCAATGTATCTTAAAATATAGATCAGATTGACATGAAATTTTCTCCTTATGAACTATAATTAAATACCTTTCATCCAAGTATAATATCACTTCATAAAATATAATTATCAGAAGATAAATAATCTGATAGATTTCGGTCTCTATCATCTGGCTGAACTAAGTACTGTTTCTCCTTTTTTTCCTGCATGACCATTGATTCTTCCAAGATCAATATCTCATTATGAAAAATCTCATATCGAAAATTGGTTGAATAGGTAAGAAAATCTAATTACATATATTTCTTTTGATATATAATTCTCCATATAAAGCCTCTTTAGCTTCATTAGTAATTCATGGACAAGTTCATTCTGTTTTGGTGCATTATTCATACATCTTTTAAGAAATTTTTGATGGGAAAATAAACCTCAGCACTCATTCATGGAGCTGAGGTCATGTAAAGACTAGAATTAAAGCAATTTTTTACAGTTCATTTTTGTGTCTTAGGAATACTGCTATTACAGCAGCTTCACAACTTTGACTACAGACCATGTTAAATTATTTTCAGTCTTTTCTTTTTACTTTGATTTATATTTATTTACTATATAATAGGGGCTACGGATTACATGTTCTAGTGATGGGATTGTCTGGTTCAATATTAAAAAAAATAAGTGACACCATTTAAGTGGAATATTTTTTTCATTTATTTTTTCTCTTTGCTCTTGTAATCTTATTGTTGATTTGTGACATGCACTTCTTTTCTTGTACTTTGACATAATTCAATCATAGAACTTCTAAGAGTTATGTTTAAGAAGACATTTTGAAAACACTAAACATCAAAGATGCTTGTGTTATTTATTCATTTACCAAAGTACTGCTTTGAGTGTTTTTATTGATTACATTACGAAATTTTTTGTAGATTTTCAGGATTCCATTGCCTTTAAGGTCTTCAAATTTAAATAAACTAAAGAAATAAGAAATAAGGAGAATAAGAGAGGAGAAGAGGAAAGAAGAGAGAGGGGGGGTTAGTCAACTTGAAGGACAAGATGATCTTCAACCACATAACGCCCTTCAACAATTGAAGTCGTTAGGGGAGCGCAGATGAAGCTTCATCTCGATGCAGGGGATGAAGGGGCCCTTCATCTCCACGGTTTAATTTCAATCATGTGGAAGAAGGCCCTTTTTGATCTTCTTCGAATTGAAGGACGGGCGACGCTCTCGGCCTCGCTCTCTCTCCTCGTACCCCCCCATCGCGCGTAGTCTTTTTCTTTTTTCTTCCTCTCTCCCGCACTCCCTTCCCTCTCTCGTCTCCCTGCGCCCCCGACATTGATCTCGTCCTTCGTCTCCCTGCGTCCCTGACGTTGATCTCGGCCACCATCTCAGTTCCCTCTCGTCTCCAGCCTCAACTCTCGATCTTCTCTCGGCCTCGCCCTCTCTGTCGCACCCCCTCTCTCGTCTCCGTGACTCCCTCTCTTCTCTTGAACAAGCTCTCTCTCGCTTCTCTCTCTCTATTCCCTCCCGACCTCCCTTTCTTCTCTGTCTTCTCCCTCTCTTCTCCCTTTCGGCCTCCCACTCCCTTCTCTCTCTGGCTAGTCTCGATTAGGCATCGATTTCACCCTTCGGCTTCCAATTTCCCCCTTCGATTTCACCCTTCGGCTTCGGATTTCCCCCTTCGATTTCACCCTTCGGCTTCAGATTTCCCCCTTCGATTTCACCCTTCGGCTTCACCCGTGCCATATTTATACGAGAAGCATCACAATGTGATCTTGATCTTCACAGGACCTCAACTACCACATCAGCTATAACTGCTGCTAACAAGAGCTGTTTATCAGAAGCAAGGGGATATCGATACAATCGTGTAGAGGATTCTCCATATTCAGCTGAATCTTGGGGCAGTCAAAATGTTATTTGTACGCTTGACTCTGGTTCACATTCAGAAAAGCACATTGCCTTCTCTTGGATGAGTATGGAAGATTACTTGGATAATGATATTGAATTGAGGTCAATGGTGGAGGCTCTTAAAACAGTGAGCTCATCAACTCAAATCTTGCATGTGACATGTGACACAAGTAAAGCTTTGTTAGTGCCTGATTTGAGTTTTCAGTTGTCTTATCCAGCCACACCATCTAACTCAACTAATGGAACTCACCTTCAAAGGACAAAATTTGATAAGGCATCGGATGTGAGGATATCATGTAGGGAAGGACTTGTTAGTAGGATCTTTGAGATGGATAAATTGGACCGCTGGCAATCAGAAGACGACGATTATGATCTTCTCAAAGCTGATTTCCATCTTGGTATTAGTCCTGATCTAAGAAGTTCGTCTTTAACTGAAGAGAATGACCTACAACTAACTAATGGGTTTGGATCACCTGAATATGTGGATGACCAAAGAAGAGATGGGAAATGCAAATTGAGAGTTCCTCTTGAACTGCCTGGATGTGCAGAGTCCATAAGCACTAATGGTGGTGGACTGGTTTCATCTGGTGATTCAGATTGGACTATGTGCTATAAGAACCAATTATTTGAAATGTGATTATTTTTATCCAATCTTTTCAACTATAAACTTTATTTTCACTCCTCAGAAAATCCTTCTGCCAATTATTTTAAATATGATTATTTTTATCCAATCTTTTCAACTGTGAACTTTATTTTCACCTCCCACAAAATCCTCCTTCAATGACAGAAATTTTGGTGGATGTAGTAAATTTCACGAGTTGGATTTTAATCCCTGAATATTGTGGAACTCATATTTTTATTCCCCTAAAACCTTATCTCTCTACTTGGTCAGAGCAAGATCGCCTATTCATGTCCAAGTTTCGGCTTACATTGCTGTAACCAGCACCTTCCCCCCGTCTCTTTCTCTGTTGATCAATTGCACAACTGTCCTCTCTCGCTCAATGTAACATTACCTAGTGTTTGTGATGAATTTGCTCTTTCTTCATTTTGGATTTAAATATTGCTGGTTTAATCAGATTTGTTGTGAATAGTAACATCCAGTTCATGCAGCTTCAAATCTCATATTATTATTTTTTTGTTCATAACGTTTTCATTTGCATAATAATTTGATTTCTGTCTTGCAAGATTTCTTGCTTTTAGAACAAGATTTTCTCTGGTGAATAAAATATAATTAAAGTATGAATTTGATTAATATATCATCATTAATTATGTCAAAATATATTATTAATTAATACAATGCAAATCTATCTTATGTTATTAATATAATATTTTTTATTCATTAATCAAAATTTTTTTTATTCACTCTATTGTATTAGTGATTTAATAGTGGTAATTAAAATATTGTTAACTCAAACACTTTGGTTGAATTAGTTCATTTTTATAATCATTAAAATCAATAATTTTAAATTTCTATAAGATGAAGATGAAGATGAAGTTGTCCATACTAACACCCTATTTCAAAGATTTCGAAGATGAAGTTGTCTTGACTAACACCCATTTCGAAGATGAAGATCATGTAGATACATAAGATGAAGATGAAGATGAAGATCAAATTTTCATTTTGTTGACTAACCCCCCCAGAAGAAGATCTCCCAGAGGAGGGAGAAAAGAGTGAAGCTCGTCAATGAGAAAAGAGGAGGAAGAATTAGGATTATGGATGTCTTTCCTAACCCTCCCCCTTTAGCTTTGTTTATAGATTCCAAAAGTAAAAATATTACAATTATACCCTTTGACATAGTAGGATTTAATAAGGTACAAAAGATCAAAGGATGACTACATCAATGACACCTAGGCTTGTACATATATTCAAAACTCCTCAAGCTAAGAGGTAATGGTAATGATCCCAGCTCGAAACTGTTGGAAGATAGGGCCCAAGCCCATAGGACCAAGGAAGGCCCACATATCTAAGAGTAATATAAGATGGGTCACATGACCAAAAAAGGCCCACAAGATGGGCCCAACCCATAAGAAGTAGGACCCACCATGATTACCATGAGTTGGCATCCTTACCACATAAGTTGGAAGATCAAGAAGGACTCACAAAGACATATTTATCTTATGGTCATGCCCTAGAAGAGTTCTAGTTTGAGTTATGTTTGTCTTTTATCTATATTGAGTTATTTAATTATGCTAGGACTTATCTGTAAGTGTTAGAGTTTGGGTGTAATTGGGACAAATGTAGTTTTATTGTAATTGGACTCTACTACCTTCCTCTATTATAAATAGAGGTTCATGTACTCTGATTATGATAAGTTAATGAAGTCAATGAAGTATTTATCTTTTCCATAAATTCAAAAAAAATAAAATAGTTGTAATAATTATCTCCTTCATCAAGGGTCCCCAAGGATAAGTACTCAACCAGACACAAACTCTCAAAAAGTATAAATCCAGGGAATAAAACTTAAGTTGAAACCAAGATCAAATGCTTTCAAATGATATAGTGCTAATAATCACTAAAGAGGGCAATGTTTGTTACTTAAAATGGTGATTAAAACCCAAAGGCACCAATAAAAAAGTCTCAGTGGACTTAAAAACACCCATAAATCAAAAAGAGGATCAACCAAAGCAAACGCACCAACGGGTTGGCCAAAGAGGGTAAACAATAATAAAAAAAGGATTGTAGGAGAAAGGCAATAGAGTAAAAGGTTAATGGGGGATTAAAGTAAGAGAAGGTGAAGAAGTTGAGCCATCATGTGTTTTATCTTCTGAAGTAATTCAAATTCTTCATGAGGGTAGACATCATTATATGCTTTATCTTTTGGAGTTGTTCAACTCCTCTATAGGGACAGCCTTGTTGGCTTTGTCATTCTTAAGAGCCATTGTAGAAATGACTCTTTTAACCAACCCAATTCTTTAAGTTAAATCAAGTTGACAACAGTCAGCAAATAATGCACCTAGGGTAATCAACCAAGGATTTCTTTCTTCAATAATAATGTCCCAATCAGATAAAATCAATAGCAGTTGTTGTACTTGTTAAGTTGTAGAGTCTAATTAACGCCTTACGCTGAGTTGGTCGGGGATATGTGAAGAAGGTGCTGAGTAGATTCAACATGAATGATGCAAAACCAGTGAGTACTCCTATGGCTAGTCACTTCAGGCTATCTAAGGAGCAACCACCTTCTACAGAGCTGGAGAGAGCCAACATGCCCAATGTGCCTTATGCTTCTGCTATTGGCTATCTCATGTATGTCATGGTGTGTACTAGACCAGACATAGCTCATGCAATGGGAGTTGTGAACAGATATATGAGAAATCCGGGTAAACAACATTCGGAAGCAGTGAAGTGGATTTTTAGGAATTAGAGAGGCATTACAGACTCAACCTTATGTTTCAGAAAGTCAAACTTGGGATTACATGGTCATGTAAATGCTGAAATGGCTAGAGACATTGATGGTAGGAAGAGTACCACTAGATATGTACACATGTTGGGTGGTACAATAGTTAGTTGGGTCTCTAAGTTTTAGAAGATAGATTCTCTTTCCACTACTGAGGCAAAATATGTTGTCGTGACCGAAGCCAAGTTTTTCTTTGAAGAATTAGGACTCAGGCATGGGAAGAATGTGTTGTATTATGATAATCAAAGTGTTACTCATTTAGCTAAGAAACCTATTTATCATGCCACAACAATGCACATACAGGTGCGTTATCACTTCATCAAAGTAGCTTTGGAGGATGGAGTCTTAGCTCTTGAGAAGATTCAAGGAAGTCAGAATCTGACTGATATGTTGACAAAGACTAGTACGATCGAGAAATTGAAGTTGTGTTTAACTTCAGTTGGACTTCTCTCTGAGTATGGAGAAGTGTTTCCACTGTAGAGGAGATATTGATGATATATTAGTCTCCAAGTGGGAGATTGTTAAGCTGTGGAGCCTAATTAATGCCCTACGCTGAGTTGGTCATGTATCGATCTGTGCAATCGCGTCATCGTGGGGGTTGGAAGAGGGTGAAAAGTCCCCCTCCCAGGGGTCTAGGGGGTGAAGCCACCGCTTGGTCCACGATATATTAATTGTTATTCCATTAAGGGTAGTTTGGGAATTTCACTCTTGTAATACGGTTGCCCTAATTTTGTCTTTATAATTGAGGGGCACCACTATTACGGATTTAATCATCTTATACCGAGGAGCATCTCGAGTTGCAGCCTGAGAAGTTAGAGAGAAACACTTATAAGTGTGCGATTTCTCTTGTAAAATATTTCATCTTTATAGTGGATTACTACAGCAGCAGAAGACTGGACCTATTCTCACCTTGAGGTGAACCTATATAAATCTTGTTCTGCTTTTTCGTGGTTATTTTTTCCCTTCTTCCGTATTTATTATTATTGGTCTCGTTAGTTTGGAATTAGGGCGTCTAATTCCTAACAGTACTGAACCAAGGCCCAAATAGTACATAGCATATATGTTGTTATATAGCAGTAGAGAACATGTAAATAATGAAAGTCATTAAGTGTAATAAGGACACAAGAAATAATTTGCAGTAAGTCCAACCGTGAGTAAGGAAACTCTACACCAAGTAATAAGCTAGAACCGTGAAATAAGCTGCCAATAATAAGTTGAACCGAGTCCAGCTAGATTTGAGAGTAACTAGAAGGACTTCTCAAAAAATAGAGAAGTGTGAATAAAATAACAATGAATGCTGCATCTACGCTTACAACATCAGGGATTAATTTAGACACCAAATTGAGAGATAGCCATACCATAGAACCCGAGAGCTAGCCAGCCACATTAAACCAACCGATTAGTAGCCAATAACACAACATTCCTATTTCTGAATATAGTCCACACTTAGAGATGTTATTACATAATGAAACCGGTCTAAGGCAAGGGAAAAAATCAAGAGAAGCATGTTAGATACTTTCCTCATCTCTAGCAGCAGAAAAGGAAACTTTCTAGATGTCTTAGAAAAAAAAAGTGTATTCCAATGAATCTTGTTTTTGGTAAGTGCATACCTTCATCCTCGTGCGCAATCAAGTGCATATTTGTCTTTTGATTGAATTCTTCTGATGCTGCTTCTAAATCTAAGCACTTTCCTCATGGTTGTTCTTCCTCAAGGCTCCTGTTTTGTTTCCAAATCTCTCAACACCGAACAAGCTCTCTGTAATGGTGGGGAGGACAATGGAAATATACCTAAATCCTTCTCTACCAATGGTGGCCTTATATTAAGAGTGGTTTGGACAATCAGCTCTTTGATTGCCACATCTTCTAGGCACTATTTGCTTCGGGAAATTATCTCAATTCATGAGCTCTTACCTAACATGCAGTTATATAGCAATGGATAACCGATAAATAATTAAAGTCCTTAAGAGTCCAGAGTGAGCCCAAGTTAAAAATCGAAGTTATCCTAAGTTGGTGTCATACTAATATAGTCGAGTCATTGGAGGAATCGGTAGAGTACTTGGGACTCAGATCAGTATAATAGAGGCAAAGAGCAAGTCGGCCGAGTCAAGCTGACGAGTCTGAGTTGATTGTTAGGAATTAGACACTCTCATTCCAAACTAATGAGAGCAATAATAATAATCATGGAAGAAGGAAAATCAACCAACAAAAAATAACATCAAGATTTATATAGGTTCACCTCAAGGCAAAGATACATCCTTTCTTTTGCCGCTGCAATAATCCAATATGAAGATGAAATAGGTCACAAGAGAAAGCACACACATTTACAAGTGTTTTTCTCTAACCTCTCTCTTGGGCTGCAACTAGTGATGCTCCTCCGATAATAATTAGGCTCCACAACTTAACAATCTCCCACTTGGAGGGTAATCCATCATCAATATCTCCTCTGCAATAACAACAACTTCTCAATCCTTAGAGAGAAATCCAACTGAAGTTGCATACAACTTCAGTTTCTCAATCGTAATAGTCTTTGTCAACATATTAGCCAGATTCAAACTCCCTTGAATCTTCTCAAGTGCTAATAATTTATTTTTAAAAGCCGATCTAATGAAGTGTAACGCACCTGTATGTGTTTTGTTGTGGCATGATAAATAGAGTTCTTTGCTAAATGAATAGCACTATGACTGTCACAATACAACACATTCTTCCCATGCTTGAGACCTAATTCTTCCCAAAAAGACTGCAGCCATACCATCTTTTTGTTGGTTTTAGTCACGACAACATATTTTGCTTCAGTAGTAGAAAGAGGAACTATCTTCTACAACCATACCAACTAACTACTGTACCACCCAATGTGTATACATATCCAATGGTACTCTTCCTAGCATCAATGTCTCCAGCCATGTCTGCATCTATCCCAAGTCTGATTTTTTGAAATATAAGGCTAAGTCTGTAGTACCTCTCAAATACCTGAGAATCCACTTCATTGTTTCCCATTGTTTTTCCCAGTTTTACTCATATATCTGCTCAAAACTCCCACTGAATGAGCTATGTGTAGTCTAGTCTACACCATGGCATACATGAAACTACCAACAGTAGTAGCATAAGGTACATTGGCCATGTTGGCTTGCTTCTGCTCTGTAGAAGTAGGTGACTGCTCCTTAGATAGCTTAAAGTGACTAGCCAAAGGAGTACTCACTGGTTTTGCATCATTTGTGTTGAATTTGCTCAACACCTTCTTAACATATTCTTCTTGTGACAGTTTTAAGACATCAATGTCCCTAGTAATCCTCATCCCAAGGATTTGTCTTGAAGTACCCAAATCCTTCATTGCAAACTTCTTGAACAACTCCCTTTTCAAATTATCTATTTACTTTTTTCAAACACTTTCTATCAACATGTCATCAACATATAGCAGTAGTATGATGTAGGAATCATCAAAGTTCTTCACATAACTACAATGATCCACCTGGCACGTCCAAAAACCATTACTACTCTTATAGGTGTCAAACTTCTTATATCTTTGTCTTGGAACTTGTTTAAGACCACACAAGCTCTTTTGAAAATTTCACACCATTTTCTCCTTTCCTTGTGCTTTGAAATCTTGTGGTTGCATCATGTAAATTTCCTCCTCCAAATAATCATGAAGAAATGATGTCTTTACATCCAACTGCTCTATGTGCGATTCTTCATTTGCCACTAGTCCAAGCAGTGTTCTAATAGTACTCAATTTCACTACTGGAGAAAAAATATCAGTGTAGTCAATGTCTTCTTTTTGTTGAGAGCCCTTTACAACAAGTCTTGCCTTTTACCACTTGTTGCCATCATGTTCATCTTTTATTCGGTACACCCATTTGTTTTGTAAGGCCTTCTTCTCTTTTGGTAACTCGATCAACTGCCTTTTTTGTTTGGATAACAGTGAGTTCCATCTCATCCCTCATGGCGAACTCCCACTTGGTTGACCTTTATCAGTCAACAAAATATAATATAGTGCAGGGGAGTACTTCTATGGTGGTCTACTAGTTATGGCAGATCTCTTGAATTCAGTCACAGGAATGTTCTGATTTACTTATGGGGGTATGTTTTCTTGGTCTTCCTGAGCAATATTCTCTATCTCAATAATCAGAAGATCTCTTAGCTTAATCACTTTTGACTTCTTGAATTCATCACTTGTGCTCTCAGACTTTGTTCTCAACATGTCTTTAAACATGACACCTTCATTGAAGATCCTGTCCTTGCTCCTGATAAACTTACGACTTTGGTCATCCCAGAAGTGATAACCAAACTCCTTGCCGCTCCAGACCTCTTATGGTATTTTGCAATCCAATCATGTTGAGGAACCTATGTTGATCAAATAGGCAATGGTGTTAATAGCCTCATACCAGAACATCTTTGGCAATCCCGCATGCAATCTCATGCTCGTAGCACGCTCGTTCAAAGTCCTATTCATCCTCTACCGCACCATTCTGTTGAGGTTTTCCAGGAATAGTCTTCTTCGTCTTGATTTCATTATCAGCACGTTACCTCATGAAATCATCATCTATGAATTCTCCCCCATTTTCTGACTGAATGCACTTCACCTTCAATCTATTTCATTCTCAACCATTGCTCTCCATCTCTTGAATGTATCAAAGACATCAGATTTCTTTTTCATGAAATAAACCCATACCTTTCTACTTGCATCATTAATAAATGTCACATAGTAGTTAGAACCACCAAGAGAGGTCATAGTTGAAGGTCCTCACACATCTGTGTGAACCAACTCCAATTTTGCTGTCTTTTGCTCCTTTATAACCTTAGAAAAGCTAACCCTTTTCTGCTTGCCAAAAATATGACCTTCACACAGATTGTTTTTTATAATTTTCAACCCTGGTAGCTTCCCTTTGGACTAAAGCACTTTCATTCCCTTCTCACTCATGTAACTGAGCCTATAATGCAATGCCACAAATCAGAATCAGTAACAACGTCAGCAACTGCAATCGTGTCTTTGCAATTGGAAGTGATGTAAAGAGTTCTAGTTTTAACTCCTTGTGCAAAACTCATGACTCCCTTAGTGACTTTCTAGGCAGCACCATTAAAAGTCACATTATGTCAAGTACCTAGCTAATACTACCCAGAAGACCTGGTAGGTAGCGGAAAGCCAAACACTTAACCCAGGATCATGACATCACACACCCATTGGAGAAAGAGTTTTCCCTCAAGCTCTTATGAGCCGACGCTCAACAAACTCCTTCATTATGAGAAAACGTCCACGATGACCCATTTTAGTGACACCGCTAGGTTGCCCCCTCCGGGATTCAAACACGCAACGTAATGTTACGGTCCCGGATCTGACACAAGGATTCTTTGGGAGGATCTGGGGTCTGCCACGGGTTACGGGTCTTCCAGGCATTACCGTAGGGGTAGTAGGAAGACATAGGGAAGATGAAAACGAAAGATCAAGCCAAAGGGAAGCTTGAAAACCCTAGAGCTCGTTGAGGAGAACTCTAAGCCTCTCTATGCTAGATTTAACCTAATTCTTAATACTTCAATGCTTTTCTTTTCTCATTACTCTTACCCCTTAAATAGGGTTCACCCTGTTAGGGTTTAATAAAATATTACAAAAATATCCCTATGAATAAAATATTCTAAGAATATCCCTATTAATATAAATAATTCCAAAAATATCCTTGTAACCTAAAACTGAAATAAAATAAAGTAAATTGAAGAAAACACTAAAATAATAATGTTATTGCGTGCATAACATTATACCCCCCTTGGAAGACGAGCTTGTCCTCAAGCTCGAAAGTAGTGTCTGTATGCCAACGTCTTCACCGGTGCTGAAGTAGCGTCCGCGATAGCTATGACGCCCACTCTGTTTGCCCACTTCCTCTTTTTTTTTTTTTTTTTTTTTTTTTTGGGCCGGTCCGAGTTAACCTGGGTTGACTCGGTTCAGGAACCCGGTCCGGCGTGCTACTCAGTGGACCAGGCCGATTAAATTTTCCTAAGTTAGGAAAATTTAATCGGGAGTCGTCTTCTTCCTTCGGCAGCTCTCGAACTCTGCGGCCGGCGGTTCCGTTCCTCACGGCACCGACGAAGTCCAGCGATGGGCGTCTCCTTCCTCTCTCCCGGCACCGACGAAGTCTAGCAACGGGCGTCTCCTTCCTCTCTCCCGGCACCGACGGAATAGCCTGATTTTTTGGTGGAGAATCGCAGCCCATCGAGGCTTCACCACCTGGATTGTTTCTGAGACAGAGGGGTCTCGAAAACTTGTGAATCGTCGTTGCTCAGCCCCCCGGAATCGAGATCCCTTGCGGAAAAGTTGCTTACGGCGCCGACGAACTATCCTACTTCGTCGGTGGCGACGAGATGCCCGCTAAGGCGTCGTCGCTTGGAATTTTTCTAAGACTGAGGGCTCTCGGGTAGTTTCCCGATGGACCCGAGGGACGCGACTGAGTCGCCTACTACTCCGGTGGCGAATCGCACCACTTGGAGGCGAATCGTAGCCCTTGGAGGCATTTCGGGAGTTTTGCGCTTGCTCGGAGATTTCGAGTGCCGTCGAAATTTCCAGTGCAGCCGTTTTTGGAATTTCGGAATCCCCAAATTCCGATGTCGTCGCCGCTGGAGTTCCTGGCCCTTGGCCTTTCTGCTCGTCTGAGGCAGCAGCTGCCTCTTCTACGCATATGCCGTAATCAAAGAT
Organism: Aristolochia californica; assembly: GCF_029961685.1. Taxonomy (NCBI): domain Eukaryota; kingdom Viridiplantae; phylum Streptophyta; class Magnoliopsida; order Piperales; family Aristolochiaceae; genus Aristolochia; species Aristolochia californica. The sequence goes on along the minus strand of NW_027181782.1, from coordinate 27,557,589 downwards.
TTCAGGTCGTATGACCTTTTTTGTGGGAGCACATGGCTCCCTTGCCGAACGTTCAATTGAAGCATCTAACCGCGCTCGTATTTCCTCCAATTCCTTACCCATTGCAATCCATCTTTCTTGGGATATAGAATAACCAATTGTGTTCCCGCTCTGATACCAGTTGATATGGTCCCAGATCTGACACAAGGATTCTTTGGGAGGATCTGGGGTATTCCAAGCATTACCGTAGGGGTAGTAGGAAGACATGGGGAAGACGAAAATGAAGATCAAGCTTAAGGGAAGCTTGATAACCCTAGAGTTCGTTGAGGAGAACTCTAAGCCTCTCTATGCTAGATTTAACCTAATTCTTAATATTTCAATGCTTTTCTTTTCTCATTACTCTTACCCCTTAAATAGGGTTCACCCTGTTAGGGTTTAATAAAATATTACAAAAATATCCCTATGAATAAAATATTCTAAGAATATCCCTATTAAATAATTTCAAAAATACCCCTGTGACCTAAAACTGAAATAAAATACAGTAAATTAAAGAAAACACTAAAATAATAATGTTATTGTGTGCATAACACGTAAGTAGTGGCTCTAATACCAAATGTTAAGTACATAGTCAATACTACCCAAAAGACCGGCTTGGTAGGTAGCAGAAAGCTAAGCACTTAACCCAAGACCATAACAGTGGTATCATGAGATGCACCAGCTTTTCATCACATATGGCTTCACCAACTCTTATGTAAACTCCTTTCTATTTATCTCTCACATAGGTACTACTGTGTTGTATATTATAGTCTATTTGGATGACATAATTATTACAGAGACAACAATCAACCTATGACAATGTTCTTCGACCTTTTGGCTCAGTGATTTTCACTCAAGGATCTTGGCTCCTTGACTTACTTTCTCAGCATAGAATATGTTCCTCATTCTCAAGGATTACTTCTATCCCAACACCACTATATCTCTGATCTACTTGCTCACACATGCATAACAAATGCAAAGCCTGTACGAATGCCTCTTGCCACATCATCTATACTCACACTTCAGTCTGACACGACACTCTCTGATCCTTCTAAATATCGGATTGTTGTTGATAGTCTACAATACTAGTCTCTTACTCGTCTTGTCATTGCTTATGTGGTGAATTAGTTATCTCAGTTTATGCATTGTCATACTACTGACCACTGGGATGTTGTCAAACGATTCTTGTGTTAACTTCATGGAACTTTGGATCATGGTATTGTACTACACCGACAATCTCCTTTCTCCATGTATTGTCTGATGCTAATTGGGCAGAAAACAAGGATGATTTCACTTCCACATGTGTCTATCTTGTTTACCTAGGTTGCAATCCTATCTCTTGAAGTTCTAAGAAGCAATGGACAATGACTCACTCATCTTCTGGGGCGGAATATCGATCTGTTGCAACCACTGTAGTTGAAATCCGATGGATCTGCTTTCTTCTCATTGAACTAGGTGTTTTTCTTCCACATTTTCTGGTGCTTTATTGTGACAATATTGGTGCTACAAATCTGTGTTCTAATCCAGTATTTCACTCTTGCTTGAAATATGTTGTTTTGGATTACGACTTATTTCACGAACAAGTTCAAAGTGGCATTCTTTCGTTTACTCATATCTCCTCTGGTGATCAGTTGTCTGATGCTCTCACAAGCCACTTTCACTGCCACACTTCTTCTTATTGTTGACCAAGATTGGACTCTCCTCTCAAAGATCCATTTTGAGGGGGCATGATAAAGATAAAGGATAACAGAGATACCAGATAAAGATGAACTCAACCTGTAATTTGTATCCAATTACGACACGTAGTTGAAGAGTTGTACATGGTACGGAACTTGTTGTGATGCTATAAATAGTTATCTCTTCAACAATGAAATATACAATGCTTATTAGTTTCTTCTTCTCTTTAATATCGTCAATAGCTGCAAGCCACGTCAGAATCCATTTTTATTGCTAACCAAGCCATGCAGCTTCATGAATGAGTGCTGAGGTTTTCTTACAATTACTAATAAAGCTGTAGGGAATTGCTCGTCATGAATGACTCAGGCTTTCAGCTAACACAAACCGGATCAGGAACATAAGCTAAGTTTATCGAAGACAGGGTGGTGCTGAATTTTCAACAATTCAAGGCAAGAAAAATGAAATAGGAAAAATTGTATAGAACCAAAATTGCACTAATATTTACATTTGTAGCCAAGTCCTACTAACGGCATGGTAAAAAATTCACTAACAACTAAAGACGGAGATATGCTGGATTAGTTCTTGTTGGACCAAGGAAGATGTTAAGCACTGATTTGTGGTTATTGAGACAAGCAAAGCCTTCTGAAAATTTTCACTCAGCGATCTCTGCGTCAACGAGATTAAGTATTTCATGGAGGCTCCATCACATGGCAGCATAATTGGCCCATTTCCAGGCAGTCCGTATTCTTCTTCGGACACCGCTAACAAAGCTTGAAAAATGGGATTGCAGAGGAATGTTAAAGGAAGGACGAAGCGCTCACAATCTGTTGTGTATGCAACAAAATGACCTTTCTCAGCGACGGATCTGATCCTGGTCGCAGCTAGTTTCTTCACCAACTTCTTGGGGCTCATCATTGTCGCGAGTGAAGAATTGCAGAAAAAGGTTCCCGGAGGAAAGGGAGACCGATCTGGGATTCCAATGGGTGGTGTATTGATGAATGAAAAACTCGAGAAGGTTGTGTATATATAAAAGGATTCCAAAGGCACTGATCGGCTCCAATCTGGATAGCTGGTTCTTTAATCTTGCCGGGTCAGCTGGGAAGCAACTCCATGTGCTGGTCATACCACGATAGGGCCTGGAGGAGAGCAGGTAGGGCCGTAGTTCCTTATCGCTGCTTTCTTTCTTGTCCGCCGTCTTGACTACTGACCCGCCTAACTCCACTGAATCCACTCAATTAAACACTGGAACTTGCAAAAGGAATGGTTGATTTCTTATCCCATCACATATTATCTACAAGTTGGGCCGGTGCCAATGATAGAACACATCCTTCGTCTACTTGCAGTGGACTGCTTCGCACCAACCCTTCCAATCGACAGAGTTGTATTGAGAGGCCGTCCAAAGGGGAACAATTCAAGCTCTCTAGTCAATTAAGGGACGTAGCAAAATACTAAGCATTGTATTGAACGTTCCAAACTGGTTGAAGTGTCTATTTAAAGCTTCCACCATTCCATTCAACATCAGAAGTCCTACGAATGACATCAGCTATATCCAGATTGTCAAAACATTGAGGACAAAGTTCTCTTGTGTCGTGGTTTATCTTAGAATGTTACACTTACAAATATCTTAGCAATCAATTATATTTTTTAGCATTACTTATGGAGTTGGGGGTATGTCTATCTATTTTCATGTTTTCTTAGAAAACTTTAAATTAGTAGGCATGAGGACAGTTTAATCTATTATTTCCCATGAGTTTATGCTAATAAAAGGAACAGTCTGGTTGAGTATAAGGCAAACTAGAATTGACTCCAAATAGTATATTTCCAAATTTATGGAAATTTAGTTCCTTTTCAAATTGGCACCAAGCTAATTTCAAATTCATTTGATTCCATCTTCTTTATCCTCTACTACCATGTTGTGTTAAGTTGTGGAGCCTAATTAACGCCCTACAATGAGTTAGTCGCGAATCAACCTGCGTGGTCAGGTCGTCATAGGGGTTGGGAGGGGGGGCAGGAAACCCCCCTGCCGGGGGTGTTCCGCCCCCGCCCGGTTCATGATATATTAACTATTATTTCATTAAGTGCAGTTTGAAAATTTTACTCTTGTATCATAATTGCCCTAATTTTTCTCTTTATAATTGAGGGGCGCCGCCATTAGGGTTTGATAATCTTAATCCGAGAAGCATCTCAAGTTGCAGCCCAAAAGGTTAGAGAGAAACACCTATAAGTGTGCGCTTTCTCTTGTAAAGCATTTCATCATCATAGTGGATTACTGCAATGTCAGAAGACAGGACGTAGTCTCATCTTGAGGCGAACCTGTATAAATCTTGTTGTTCTTTTATATGTTTGTTTTTCCCTTATTCCATACTTATTATTATTGTTATCGATAGTTTAGAATTAGAACATTTAATTCTTAACATGTTGGATTTAGTATCTCATGATGTTAAACAAAGAAGAACTAGATTAAGGGAAGAAGGAGCCGCAGAGGAAGAGAGAAGAAGGAGAATAGGAGAAGAGAAAGTGGACGACTAGGTGAGAGAGATAGATAAGAGGAAGGAGGATTTAGGGTCTTGAGTGACGTCCCTAAACCTTCCCATAATCATTTATTCATAATAGTAAAAAATTAACTAATTACATCAATACCCTTTACCCTAACAAGGGTGGAAAAGGGAAATAAAATAAGATATTTTATATCAATATCACTATAAGTAGATTACTTTTTACAACACAAGGTTCTAAATGAACCTCTCAAATAAAATAAAAAGCTACAAGGGAAAAAGAAAAGCTTACACCCTTTGAACATTTGAGAGACAACCTTCTCCTTTGATTTGTCCAAGCCACCAGGCTTGATGCACACTTTCAAATGATATTGGAGCTTGACTAAATGAATGGTCGGAGTTAGAAATGAGAATAGTTGAAATATTTGCAAGTTGGTCCTCTGTTTTTCTCAAAAATGAACTTATGAGGGAAATTCAAGATTCAATGATAAGATTATAGTAGGTATGCCAATAAATTCTCATTTATTTCTCTGAAGAACGTTTGGTGTGGTATTTATAAGTTTCCCAAGGAAAACTAGCCATTATTTGCCCGTTTGAAAAAATGTGACTTTACATTGATTGATCAGTGCAAGGTGTTGATCGATAAATTGAGTGTAATGGCTATATTTTTGTTAAGAAATGGCTTATTGATCGATGGTATGATAGATCGATATCCTACCGTTGGTTCTGATAAGTTAAGTTGATCGATCAATGTCCAAGGACTAATCGGTCAATCAAAATTTATACTAGGAGTGCATGACAAGTATGATCGATCATTGGTGCTCCCACGATCGATCATGCTTAGTGTCCCTGGTTGGCAAACTTCTGAATGATTGATCAATGTCAAGTGGTTGATCGATCATTCTTCATAACTTTACATTGCATGACATCATTGATCGATCCATCCAAAAAGAATGATCATGCTTTATAACTCAGTTTGCCCATGCTCATGTTGATCAACCAATCACCCTTGATTGATCGATCATGGTTTATATTTTTGGTTTGTGCATATTCTAGTTGATTGATCATGAGCAGATGTTAACCGATCAATCCATAGCTAGATCTCTAAGTGTATTTTCAATGCATGATTGAAGTTGATCCTTAGTGATTCTTACATGTTTAAAACAGTATATGCATCGTTAAAACATGTAGAGTATGAAATTTTGTCCTAAGGCTCCAAAAACTGTCGTTGACCTCAAGTTTGAAGGTTTGGGGCTGCTCTTTTACATAGACAAAGTTTTTGTGATTTTCCAAGACTTCTTAAACTCTAGTGTTGAATTCTTTGCTTCTTCACTTTGAGGATGTTTCTTCAAGATGACTTTGACACGGTAGTTTAACTTGAGGTTTTTGAGAAGCTTTTGTTAATTCTTTGCAATATACCTTGACTTTTGTGCTTTTTGAAGGAATTGCATATAAAATGCAAGAATTACCAATGTTAGATTATTTAAGCTTTGTTATCATCAATATAAAGATGGGAGTTAATGCTCAGTCAATAGACCCAAGGTCACATGATATTTGAGCAAGGAGTACCATTTGAGAGTCGATGGCCTGTATTGGGACATCGTGATGGAAGAGATTATTACTACACTTCTGAACAATGCCTATAGACCCACTAACTATGGAGGATAGAAGTGTGCCCAACATCCAATGTGAGTCAAATCTATTATTCACCAAATAGGTATTTTTTTAGCCATCCTGAGAAAGTGGGTAGACTTTGTGCCCCACAATAGGGCTACTTTTCTGCCTGTGAAATTGAATGAAATATATTTTTGACTTTGACCATTTGACTGGAGTATGGAGCTTTGTCTTATGCTACAAGTGATTTTACTCTCTCTTATATTATGTCGTATGGGACTCTTGGAAAATAAAAAAGATACCACTAGCTTGAGGGGAAGTGTTGGAAGAGATGGTGGACTGCCATTTTATACGAGATGATCCTATACACCATTTGCAGAAAGATGGGCGTTTATGATGGTTTTTCACCCCCTCTCCCCTCCCCCCCCCCCCCCCCAAACTTTAGGGGAAGTGTTGGAAGATGGACCCGAGCCCACACGACCAAGGAAGGCCACTTGTTCAAGTGTATGGAAGATGGGCTCAAGCCTACAGATCAAGGAGAAGGCTCACAGGCCCACATAGTGGTGGCATGATGGTAAATAAAGAGTCATCTCATAAAGATGGCACTGATGTAATTAGTTGATGATTTATGTCTCTTATTCACTCTTACTAGGGTGAAGGGTATTCTTATAATATTAGTACTTTTGATATCTATAAATACAACTTAAGGGGGAGGGATTTGACAAGTCCATAACCCTTTTCTTTCTCTTGTTTTCTCCCAATGGGCCTCTTATTTTTCTCCATGAGCTAAATTCATGTAGTCCTAAAAATCAACAAATACCCAAATACATAAGAATTAAAAAGAACACTTAAACTAACTACTAATTATAGCTTATGCCACTTACTCTCATAATTACATAGAATACTACTCAAACTACTTCAACACTCCCCCTCAAGTTGGGGAGAAAACATCAAATATTCCCAGCTTGGAGCAAGTATATGTGAGTGACATTTGTAGCAATAGCCTTTATGAAGATGTCCACCAATTGATTCTTTGAAGGAATATATTGTGTAGATATTATTCCTGCTTGAATTTTTTTCTCATATGAAATGACAGTGTATCTCGATTGCTTGGTTCTCTCATGAAAGACTAGATTAGTCATAATATGGATAGTTGCATTATTGTTATAGTGACACTTTATAGGTTTGGTTATCTGGAACCCAATATCAATCATGAATGATTTTAACCATAACAATTCACTTATTGCAAGTGTCATAGCTCAATATTCCGCTTCCACACTTAATCTAACCACTACATTTTGTTTTTTGCTTCTCCAGTTGAATAGATTTTTAGGAATTAGATACTCTAATTCAATACTAATGATAGCAATAATAATCGCAGAAGAAGATAATCAAGCACGAAAACACAAGATTTATACAGGTTCGCCTCAAGGTGAGACTATGTCCTATCTTCTGTCGCTAAAATAATTCACTATGATGATGAAGTATTTTATAAGAGAAATCGCACACACTCAAGTGTTTTTCTCTAACCCCTCTCTACATCAACTAATGATCCTCGATGATAATCCTAATAGCATCACCCCCAAATATAATGAGAAAACTAGGGCCATCAAAATACAAGTATGAAACCCCCAAACTACCCTTAATGAAACAACAGTCAATATATTGTGGACCTTTCGCGAGTCGATCCACTTGTCGACTCTACGTAAGGAATTAATTAGACTCCACAACTTAAAAATCTCCCACTTGGAGACTAATCCATCATCAATATCTCATTCGCAGTAACAACAACCTCTCAATCCTCAGATAAAAGCCCAACTGAAGTTGCACACAACTTTAGTTTCTCAATCGTAATAGTCTTTGTCAACATATCTGCATGATTCTGACTCCCTTGAATCTTCTCAAGTGCCAATACTCCATCCTCAAGAGCCATCTAATGAAGTGGTAACACACCTGTATGTGCTTTGTCCTGGCATGATAAAAAGGATTCTTTGCTAAATGAATAACACTCTTACTGTCACAATACAACACATTCTTCCCATACTTGAGGTCCTAATTCTTTAAAAAAAAACTACAACCATACCATCCCTTTGCTGGCTTAGGTCACAGCGACATATTCTGCCTCACTACTGGAAAGAGTAACTATCTTTAGCAACTTAGAGACCTAGTTAACTGTTGTACTACCCAATGTGTATGCATATCCAGTGGTACTTTTCCTGTCATCAATGTCTCCAGCCATGTTAGCATCTACATAACTGTTGAATTTAGAATCCTTTTTTCATAATTTAGAGCAAGAAAAAGAAGAAAGAAAAAGAAAAAAAGGGAAGCAGAGCTCTCGAGTAGAGAGAAGAAAAACTAAAAGAGCAAAGAGAGGTCGCGCCAAGCAAAGAGAGAGAGAGAGAGATAGAGAGTAATTCGAGAATGAAATGTGTAACTTGATGAATTCCAAATTACAACACCTATATTTATAGTAGAGGAGGAGGTAGAGTCCTTATACAATTAACCTTCCAATCCTAATTACATTCCAACTCTAAATTTCTAAGATAAGTCTATTCAAACCAATCTACTAGAAGACTAACATGAGTTGAACTAGGACTCTTTCATCATTCACGTGAATATAAGGGAGAAGGCCAGCTCGTAGCCTTATCCTTGTGGGTCCCTTATGATCTTCCAGTTCATCTTGAAAAGGTTGACAACTCGTGAGATATTTGTGGGTCCCACTTGATCTTCAAGTCTTCTAACTCAATTTAGCTTGTGCTTCTTGATTCCTTAACTCGTGCTTGCTTGGGTGAGGACTCTTCTTGGTGTCCCATGTCCTCATGGTGGGGCCCACCAACTTGAGCACCATGATGGTTCCCACATTGTAACACTCCCCCTCAAGCTGGGGGTGAGAAGACATCATAAATGCCTAGCTTGTTGCATATGGTAGACATAACCTTGTGAGTGACCGGCTTGGTGAGAATATCTTCAACTTGACTTTGAGATGATATATGCTTCAGAGATAAGAAACCAGCTTGGAACTTTTCTTGTATAAATTGGCAATTTACTTCAATATGCTTTGTTCTTTCAAGGAATACTGGATTCGATGTAATGTGTATTGCTGCTTGATTGTCACGGTATAGATCTATTGGAGCTTCTTTGTAAAATCCCAATTCAGTGAGAAGTGATCTTATCCATATGAGTTCACTAATAGTGTGTGTCATGGCCCTGTATTCTGCTTCTGCACTAGACCATGCTACTACATTTTTCATTTTGCTTTTCCATGTAACCAAATTCCCTCCAACCATCGTACAAAATCCTGAAGTAGATTTTCTGTCATCCGGGGATCCGGCCCAGTCTGCATCTGAGAATCCTTCAATGTTGAAATGACCATGGTTTTTATAGAGAAGCCCCCTTCCAGGAGCTCCTTTTAGATATCGTATTATTCTTTCAAGTGCTTGCCAATGATTAAGTTGTCACTTGTGCATGTATTGACTTACCACACTTACTGCATATGAAATATCCAGCCTTGTTACACATTGGTAAATAAGTCGTCCCACTAGTCTTTGATATTTCCCAATATCTACAACTTCTTCAATGCCTCCACATAATTTTGTATTTGCATCCATAGGAGTGTCTACTAGTTTGCATCCCATCATTCATGTCTCTTCTAGTAGATCAAGGGCATACTTCGTTTGGGATAGCACAATCCCATGTATGGATTGTAATACTTCAGTACCCAAAAAATATTTGAGTAATTCAAGATCCTTAATCTTGAATTCAGCACATATTTTATCCTTTGTTTCCTGACTGCCCTCGGAATCACTCCTAGTTAAAATAATATCATCAACATATATAGCCAGAATCACCTTACCTCTTGGTGTATTTTCAATGAATACTGAGTGATCTGCATAGCATCTGTGAAAGCCGGCCCGTATGCTGGCTTGACTAAATTTCTCAAACCATGCCCAAGTGGACAACTTTAGACCATATAGAGATTTTTTAAGGCGGCATACTAATTCCCCCTCAACCACATACCCAGGTGGTTGTTGCATGTAAATTTCTTCTTTATTATCACCATTAAGAAATGCGTTTTTTACATCAAGTTGATATATCAGCCATGATAAATTGTCCGCCAGAGATAATAATATACGTACCGAGTTCATTTTTGCCACTGGAGAGAAGGTTTCTTCATAATCAATTTCATAGCACTGAGTATAACCTTTGGCAACCAGTCGAGCCTTCAGTCGTGCAATTCACCCATCCGGATTACGTTTGAGAGTATAAACTCACTTGCAACCAATGGGCTTTTTTCCTGTGGGAAGAGGAACCAGTGACCATGTATGATTATCATTAAGCACCTTCATTTCTTCATCCATTGCTGCCTTCCACCCTGGATGTTGTAGGACCTCCAGATATGACTGTGGAACATATATGGAGGAAATAGAAGAAAGAAAATGACAACATAAAGATGAGAGGTGATGATGCAACACAAAATTTGAAATGGGATGAGAAGTAGAAGGTTTAGTGCATGATCGAGGTTTTTTCCTTATAGCAATAGGACGAGTATCATATTGAGGACCAAAAATAACTAGTGATGAAGGACTTACCTCTGGTGGATCTGTTAACTCGGTAGGTGTGGTGACGGCCACTTGCTCTGAGGGTTGAATAATCTTTGTATCACGAGCACAACCGGTCGAGGGGAACCTGGTACTGAGGACAAACCAGGAGGAGTGCTATCAAAATAAAATGAGGAGTTTTAAAAAAATGTTACATCCCTGGACACAAATAAACATTAAAGAGTAGGACTATAACAAACATAACCTTTTTTTGTGCGAGAGTATCCCAAAAAGATACACTTGATAGATTTAGGATCAAGTTTGTTGTGTCTAGGTAATGAATTATGAACAAAACATTGACATCCAAAAACTTTCAAAGGTAATGAAAATGGATCGTCATTCGGTAATAATCTAGAGTAAGGAGATTTATTACCAAGAATGGTAGATGGTAGATGATTTATAAGAAAGCAAGCCATAAGGATGGCATGAGGCCAATAAAAGTATGAAACTTTCATGGCATATAATAAACTTTGAGCTACCTCAAGAATATGACGATTTTTCCATTCGGCTACACTGTTTTGTTGAAAAGTGTAGGCGCATGATGTTTGATGGATAATGTCATGTTCTTGACAAAGAGAGTCAAGGTCTTTGGAAACACATTCTTTGGCATTATCAGACTTGAAGAATTTTTATTTTCTGACCAAATTGTGTGAGTACCATAGCATGAAATGACTTTAAAATGAATGATATCCCACAACGCTGCTTAAATATAAACATCCAAGCTGTACGAGTGAAATCATCACTAAATTTAAGAAAATATATTACTTGAGAAATATTAGAGAAACTCAAACATCAGTTTGAATTAATGAAAATGGAGTGACACTTTTTACTTCTGGACGAGGAGAGTATGTACTCCTTTGATGTTTACACAATTGACAAACCTCATAATGAAATTTTGACCTTAATTTACGAGATGGAAACACATAATGAAGAGACTGTGCAAATGGATGTCCCAATCGATTGTGCCACAACCGTGTCTTATTTTCAATAGTAGAAACCATATTTATTTTTGGCACGTCCAAGTAGTAAAACCCCCTTTGTTCATGGCCTCCACCAATCACATACTTCGTTTTAAGATCCTGAAAGACACACGAAGTGGGTGAGAAGGTAACCAAGCACTTAAAATATGTTGTCAATAACTATCAGATAATAGATTCAAAGGGAAAGTAGAAACGAAAAGAATATCAGTGAGTGGAAGTGATGGGGTGACAGAAATGGAACCTTTCCCTTGGACTTTGGTTTGAAAACCGTCAGCTATGGTAACAACTTTTGTGAAAAACTTGGTGATAGAGAATGTACTAAATTTTTGTTACCTATAAGATGCTCGGAGGCTCCTGACTCAATTATCCAAGATGAAGATGAGGCAGATAGCATACCTGAATCGGTAGTGGCAGCAAAAGTTGCGGAGGAACTAGGAGAAGAACCTAGCATTATCTTCATTTTTTGAAATAGCTCATACACTTCATTAGTAATATTTTTCTGTGCTGCTGATTTTGTGAAATGTTCTTCTTTTGTATTACTTACAAATGTTTGATTAGCCCTTGTCAATTCTGACTGTTCATTGGCTTTATAGCATATTTTTTTTATAATGGCCATATTGTCCACAATAAGTGCATGCCCTATAACGGCACTAATCTATAGTGTGGCCAAATTTTTTACAATGTGTACATTATTTCCCATTTGTTCTACCAGCACTAATCCTTCCACCTCTTCCTCTGCCTCCTCTATAACCTCTACCTCAACATCGACTGCAGTCAGATGATGAACCTCTATGATCGGAATACATAGCTGATGATACGTCAGTAGTGGAGGAAGAAGTGTCTAGAAGACAAAGTAGTGTTGCGCACACATCATCAAAATTTGGGACAGAAGAAGCACTCAAAAGTTGACTCTTGGCAATCTCAAGATGAGGTTTAACATTTGCAAGACAAATAGCAGTAATTAAGGCTTCCTTCTATTTGTCTTGGATAGAAATATCAGTTTTTGAAGGCTAAGCTAACTTCCACTCTTGAAGAATATAGAATTTAGGATCTCATGAAAGGAACTATAGATCAACGAGGAAGAAGAAGAAGAAGAAGAGAGAAGGAGAGGAGAAGAAGAAGGATGTGGAAGGAGAGAGTTCAGATTAAGGGAGAAGAGGTTTGCATCAAAGAGAAAATGAGGGTTGGACAAATTTTTGGAAAGAGAGGAGAGTGCTTCAATTCTCTACCTCTTAGCCAATGCCTTTATTTATAGTCTTTACAATGCCCTTAGGGCTACAACTTGATGAAATAAAAGACTTAAAAAGAACACATTTACACTTCTATGCCATCTTTAAGTGAAGTATCATATTTCACACATATGAAACTCCTTTGACGTGTGAGTTTCTTGTCTTGAGCTTGTGGGATTGAGCCCATCTTCCAATACTCCCCCTCAAGCTAGAGGAGAAAAGACATCATAAATACCCAACTTGCCACATATAAACGATAGAATTTTAGATGTAATGGGTTTAGAGAATATCAGCTACTTGCTCTTGAGATGACACATGTTTGAGAGAGCTTATTCCTACTTGAAACTTCTCCCGTATAAAATGACAATCCACCTCAATATTTTTAGTTCTTTCATGAAAAACTGGATTTGAAGTAATATGAATGACTACTTGATTATCACAATGCAGACCCATGGACCCTTTTTTATAAAAACCTAATTTGGTAAGAAGAGTCCTAACCCATAAGAGTTCACTAACGGTATGGGCCATAGCTCCGTATTCTGATTTGGCGCTAGATCTTGCAACCACATTTTGCTTCTTACTTTTCTATGTAACTAAGTTTCCTCCAACCAGAGTACAATATCCTGATGTAGATTTTCTATCATCAAGTGATCCAGCCTAATCTGCATCTGGGAAGCCTTCTATGTTGAAGTGCCCATATTTTTTATACAACAATCGTCTTCCTGGAGCTCCTTTTAGGTATCATAATATTCTCTCTAAAACCTGCCAATGGGTAATTTGTGGTTTGTGCATGAATTGACTCACCATAATTACAACATATGATATGTCTGGCCTAGTTACCATATGATAAATCAGTTTTCCCACAAGTCTTTGATATTTGCCAATATCAATATCTTCTTCATTTGTGGCATATAATTTTACATTTGTATCCATAGGTGTGTCGACTGGTCGACAACCCTTCATTCATGTTTCTTCAAGGAGATCCAAGACATTTCCTCTGAGACAATATTATCCCATGTTTGTGTCGGAAGATAAGCTCAAGCCCACACGACCAAGGAAGACCCACATATCTAAGATTATTATAAGATGGGCCATACGACAAAGGAAAGCCCACAAGATGGGCCCAAACCCATAAGAAGTATGACCCACAATGATTACCATGAGCTAGTATCCTTATCACATCAGTTGGAAGATCAAGAAGGACTCACAAAAGTATCTCATCTTATGGTCATGTCAAAGAAGAGTTTTTAGCTTGAGTTATGTTTGTCTTTTATCTATATTGAGTTGTTTAATGATGCTAGGATTTATCTTTAAATGTTAAAGTTTTGGTGTAATTGAGAAAAGGGTAGTTTTATTGTAATTGGACTCTACTACCTTCCTCTATTATTAATTGAGGTTCATGTACTCTGATTACAACAAGTTATTGATGTCAATGAAGTATTTAAATTTTCCATAAATTTAACATGGTATCAGAACAGGTTTAGTGAGTTGACTTGGTCAACTCACTGAGGTAATGTGATCATTTTCTCTAAACCCTAAACCCTAAGTCTAGGTTCGTAGTTATTTTTTTTACAGTCCCTATACTCGTAGTTGTATTTGAGTTTTTTACTTTTATAAGGAGTTTTAAATATTTAAAATTATATATTGAAAGAAATATATTTGAGTCTACTTTTCAAATAAAAATTATTTGTTCCAATCGGAGTTATCTACAGAGAGATATCGATATTTGAATGAGCGAAGGTCAGATTGCAAAAAGGTACAAGTAGCAGCATCAATCTTCAGATTCCAAGGTATTTTTTTATATCAAGATCTAGAATTTATATGACAAATATATATATAAATAAATATTTTTAAGTCTATTATTTTTCCTATTCAACCAATTTTTTATCTGAGTTATCTACAAAGAAAAATCGATATTTGAAGTAGCAAAGGTCAGATTGAAAAAGAGGTTCGAGAGGCAGCAGAAAACCACAACTTCTGAGGTATTTTATGCTATCAAGAAAGAGACTTTATATGAAGAATTATATATCAAAATAAATATATGTAAGTCTATTTTCTTAAATATTCAACCAATACTCAGTATAGTTTTTTTATAAGGTGATAATGTTCTTGGAAGAGCCAATGGTTATTTTGGAAAAATAGGAGAAACAGTACTTAGTTTGGCCAGATGACAGAGACCGAAATATATCAGATTATTTATCTTCTGATAATTATATTTTATAAAGTTAAGTTATAATTTTATGAAAGGTATTTAATTATACTTCTAGAAGGAAAAAATTTCATGTCAATCTGATCTATATTGAAAGATATATTCGAATTGGAAGAATCAAAGGTCATGTTGATATCCTGTTACATTGAAAAATCCGAATTTAAGCTGATTGTTTTTGTGTCACTTTTTGAGTTGATATATCTGGAAAATATCTCACTGCTCCCTGGTTTGAGGGCATATTTATACATCTCTGTTATTTGGGCTTATTTCTACATATATGATATTTGGTTCAAGCTGGGATCACTACCATTACCTCCCAGCTTGAGGGAGAGAAGTACAAGAAGTACAAGAAAGGGGTATTTTATTCCTTATGTTGTGGATAAGTTTATGATACCAAAATATTCAAGAAAGGCGGAGCCAAAAGATGAAACTTGTGAATCTATGAAGAAATTTTTATATCAGATTATTTCATGGGTCCTTCTACAAGGTTTATTATTTTGGTTCGAGTTATATATATTGGAAGATGGTTGTGTCACATTACAGTTGCGACTATTATGTCTCTTTGGATGAGACATTATTATTGAATAAAAGGTGGCCTCAGTACCTTTTCTCATACCATAATTTATTTGACTTTCAAAAATATCACGGTTGGGACACCATGAGAGTCGGTGCCCGGATTGGGACACCATGATAAATTTAACTCTCAAAAAAATCACGGTTGGGATACCATGAGAGTCGTTGTCTTGTGGAGGGACACGGTGATGGAGGAGTTTTTTTTTATTATTAAACTTTTGAACAACGTATAGACCCACTACCTATAGAAGATAGGAGTGTGCCGAACATCCAACATGAATTAACTAACTGGAATAAAGAGCAGTGTTATCTCACTTGAAGTGATTTTAACTCTCACATATATTATGCCAACAGGGCCTCATAGAATGGCGCAACAGCGTGAGGGGGAGTGTTGGAAGATGAAGGCATATTGGAAGATGTGCCATTTTATACAAAAATATTCTATACATCATTTGCAACAAACTGGGAGTTCATGTTGTTCCCTCACCCCCAACTTGAGGGGGAGTGTTGGAAGATAAACTCAAGCCCACGCGACCAAGGAAGACCCACATATCTAAGATTATTATAATATGGGCCACACGACCAAGGAAAGTCCACAAGATGGGCCCAAGCCCATAAGAAGTAGGACCCACAATGATTACCATGAGCTGACATCCTTATCACATCAGTCGAAAGATCAAGAAGGACTCACAAAAGTATCTTATCTTATGGTCACATCAAAGAAGGGTTATAGTTTGAGTTTTGTTTTTCTTTTATCTATATTGAGTTATTTAATGATGTTAGGACTCATCTTTAAGTGTTAGAGTTTGGGTGTAAATGGGACAAGGGTAGTTTTATTGTAATTGGATTCTACTACCTTCCTCTATTATAAATAGAGGTTCATGTAATTATAACAAGTTATTGATGTCAATGAAGTATTTCATTTTTCCATAAAATTCAACAGTTTGGATTGAAGAACTTCTATACCCAGAAAATATTTAAGCATACCAAGATCTTTAGTCTTGAATTCCCGACATATCATCTTCTTCACCTCTTGTATGCTCAGAGCATCATCACCGGTTAAGATAATATCATCAACATATACGGTGAATAATATTTCCCTTTGTTAGTATCTTTATAATATATGAAATGATCAACCGAGCACCAATGAAAACCAAATCGTAGAATTGTTTGACTAAATTTATCAAACTAGGACTGAGGGGACTGCTTAAGCCCATGTAAAGATTTTTTTAATCGGCATACTGAGCCCCCCTCAACCACATAATCAGGTGGTTGAACCATATAAATTTCCTCACTTATATCACCGTTTAAAAAAGCATTTTACATCCAATTGATAGATGGGCCATGATGAGTTAGCAGCAATAGATAAGATGATGTGTATCGAATTCAATTTTGCAATAGGAGAGAAGGTCTCCTCATAATCTATCCCATAGTACTAAGTATAGCCCTTAGCAATGAGTCAAGCTTTAAGATGAGCAACTGATCCATCAGGATTATGTTTGACCCAAAAAACCCATCTACAACCAACATGTCTTTTACCTTTTGGGAGTGACGTTAAGGACCAGGTTTGATTTTTGTATAAGGCGTGCATTTCTTCATCCATAGTGGCCTTCCATCTTGGATGCCTCAGAGCCTCCAGATACTACTGTGAAATGGAAGTAGAAGAAAGAGACACAAGTAATTGAAAACACTCGGAAGACAAGCGATGGTGAGACATAAAATTTGAGATAGGATGAGAAGTAGTACAAGAACAACGCTCCTTTCTTAAAGCAATAGGCCGAGTATCAAATTGAGGCCCATACATAGGAGGATAAGGACTTACCTCTGGTGGATCCGACAAGTCCACTGGTGAAGGTACGGTCGGTGCATCAAGGGTTGGGTTAACTTCAAGATTGAAAGGCACAAGCAAACAAGGAGTGGTAGAAGGAAAAGTTCATCCTGGAGGAGCATCATGGGAGAAGTAGAAGGAGGTGTTCTCAAAGCAAGTCACATCCCTAGAGATAAGCATCCTCCGAATGGTAGGATTGTAACCGACATAACCTTTCTGGGTGCGAGAGTACCCAAAAAAAATGCACTTCATAGACCGAAGATCAAGTTTATTTTCATGTGGGGATGTAACATGAACAAAACATGTACATCCAAACACTTTCAAAGGAAGAGAGCATTATCAAATCTAATGATTTGAATTTTTTTCCCAAATTCAATAACGTGGCTTAAGAGGACACGAGTAATAAGAACCCTTCGGACCGATTGTGACCAGCTCATGTAATTGGCGAGACCTTTTAGTGGAATCGTAGTAATATGGAGTATATCACTCTTAGTACTATTGTGTCCACTCTCCATGATGAGGCAAGTCAAATGTGGAGGTCAAGAGAAGGGGCCTTCTTCAAATAATAATTACTCAATATAATTTGAAGAACCCGTGGACCAAATTAGTCACCAAAAAATTGAACAAGAAACCAATTTCCTTCACGAGAGCAAGCACCAAATTATCAACAAATTTGTGCCTTTAGCAAGTGAGAATAAATTCCAGCCATCACTCAATTCCTCTTGTATTCTTAAAAACAAATAGGAGAAGGTAGATGCAACCGATTAGGCCTTAATCCAAACTCCAACACAAATCGAGAGTGAGAAAAAAATATTTAGAGAAGATTTAAAGGCAAATCAAGATACTTGGAAGAAATTTATCTTCAACTCATGGGATACTTCAACGTAAAAAAAAATTCAATGTTAAAATTCAAAAGAAACTACAAAGGGTAAATGACTGCTAGAATTTCACCGGACATATAATGGGCATCCAACAATATAACACAAACCCATGAGCAACATTAAGTAGAAGAAGTTACAACAACATGTGCTGGAATTCTACTTCAAATGAGATTGATCCAAGTTACATAAAGGTTATTGAATCTCAACCATCAATCTTAATTAGACACAAACAACAAATGATCTTGATCACGCTTGTAATTGATTTACAAGAAGATCAAGATTATAACATCCATTTAGTCATAAAAATAAATCTTCACAACATATAAAGATTTATCTTGACTTGATGTGATTCAAAGTTCAAGAAGTATAAAAATAGTAATTAGGTGTATGTAAATAAGGAAAGGAAATAAAATGTAAATAAGAAGAGAATGAACTTATCTCTTCATGACTGGACTCATTTTACAACTTCTTGAACAGATTCCATAATAACTTCATCAAGAGGGATCCTAAACTCCTTGCTCTGATACCATGTAGAAGAAGAAGAAGAAGAGAGAAGGAGATGAGAAGAAGAAGGACATGGAAGGAGAGAGTTTGCATTAAGGGAGAAGAGGTTTACGTCAAAGAGAAAATGAGGGCTGGATGAATTTGTGAAAAGAGAGGAGAGTGCTTCAATTCTCTACCTCTTAGCCAGTGCCTTTATTTATTGTCTTTACAATGCCCTTAGGGCTACAACTTGATGAAATAAAAGACATAAAAAGAACTCATATTTACACCTCTATGCCATCTTTAAGTGAAGTGTCATATTTCACACATATGCAACTCCTTTGATATGTGAGTTTCTTGCCTTGAGCTTGTGAGCTTGAGCCCATCTTCCAACAAAGAAAACCTCTAAAGAGGGCCAAGTACTCAGGGATATTTTCTCCTTGTTTAGTATTCAACATTCGTTGGAGAATATCATAAGGTCTATGTAGAGTATTCGGGCATGAGTACAGTTTAGCACGTCTCCCAAATTTGTTTAGAAGTGTCAAGATGAATAACATTATTGGAGACATATTCTTCTATGCTATTTATTAGCCAACTAATTACCAAAGTATCATTTTTCAACCATTTCATATAAAAAATATCATCTTCATCAATGGTGGTCCTCAGGTGGTGAGGTGATCAAGTAGGTCTTTTGTTATAAGGAACCTCCGAACCAATGTGGACCGACTCATAAAATTTGATACCCCACGTAAGGGTATGCCGGTGATTCTCTGTATATCACCTTTGATATTCATATTTTCTTCAGCCATGGTAGGCCCTTCTTAAAAAAAAAAATTTTAATAATAACCCCAAGTAGTACTTCTTTGATCAACTCGATGTATGGGGAATTTTATCATTGATACTAAATTATTATTATGATTTTTTATCTCTAATACCACTCATAAGAGACTCAATAACAATTTTCTATATCAGGGAACTCTTATCCCACTAAAAAAAATTCCAATAATCTGATCATGGACTAGTCTTAGTAAACAAAATTTCCAAACAGACAAAACTGTTTTGATTGCTTCTTCTAGAAAGAGAGGCATGCATATCCATAATATAATAAGATGAAAGCATTCACATATTCATCCTTGAATCATCTTCTAAATTCTGAAACCAATAACATGAAAAGAAAAAAAAAATTGAACACTTATCTCTCGGCTTGTTCTCTTCCTTCATAAAAGAGCCTTCTTTGAGTGGTGTTGATCATCACTTCTCTAGAGCATTCCTTTGATGAGAGATCCTAAATATAATGTTCTGATACCATGTTGAATTTAGGATCCCTTTTTCCATAATTTCGAACAAGAGAAAGAAGAAAGAAAAAGAAAAAAAGGGAAGAAGAGCTCTCGGGTAGCGAGAAGAAAAAATAAAAGAGCATAGAGAGGTTGCGCCAAGCAAAGAGAGAGAGAGAGAGAGAGAGAGAGAGTAACTCGAGAATTAGATGTGTAACTTAATGAATTCCGAATTAAAAAACCTCAATTTAGAGTAGAGGAGGAGGTAGAGTCCTTATACAATTAGCCTTTCAAGTCTAATTAAATTCCAACTCTAACTCTCTAAGATAAGTCTATTCAAACCAATCTACCAGAAGACTAACATGAGTTGAACTAGGACTCTTTCTTCATTCACGTGAATATAAGGGAGAAGGATAGCTCGTAGCCTTATCCTTGCGGGTCCCTCATGATCTTCCAGCTCATCTTGATAAGGTTGACAACTCGTAAGATATTTGTGGGTCCCACTTGATCTTCAAGACTTCTAACTTAATTCAGCTTGTGCTTCTTGATTCCTTAACTCGTACTTGCTTGGGAGAGGACTCTTCTTGGTGTCCCACGTCCTCATGGTGGGTCCCACATTGTAACAATAATCTTGTAATCCCAAGTCTAACTTTCTGAAACATAAGGCTAAGTCTGTAGTACCTCTCAATGCTATGGTCCCAGATCTGACACAAGGATTCGTAGGGAGGAAGAAGACAAAAACCCTAGAGCTCGTTGAGGAGAACTCTAAGTCTGTTTAACCTAAAATTAACCTAAAATCAATGTTTTCCTTTCTCATTACTCTTACTCCTTAAATAGGGTACACCTTGTTAGAGTTTAATATAAAATATTAAAAAAATACCCCTATAAATAAAATATTCTAAAAATTCTCCTGTGGCCTAAAACTGAAATAAATAAAGTAAATGAAAACAAAAAATAAAAATAAAAATATTATTGTGTGCATAATATTACACCCCCTGGAAGAACAAGTTTATCCTTAAACTCGAAGGTAGTACGAAAAGGCAGATCTATGTATACTTGCAAGCCTCTTTTCATGGCAGGTGTGCATGAAACTATCAATTTCATATCCAATGCCCTGTCTACTCCATGGACCTGTTTTGCATAATATAGTGCGGCAGAATATTTTGCAGTTTGTAGCTACTGATGGGGTGCCCTTAACTTCACTGCAATAGCAGCAGCAATATGAGCAAGCAGTCTCCGACCCGCAAGTGACTTCACTGAATGACCCACATGAACCAGCAGCATCCCTGTACCTGGCTAGCTCAATCTCAGAGAAGGTGCGGCCTCCTGTGCATGACAGCTCTGATGTCTCCCCTTCAGGGACAGAGGCACAAGCAGTGCCACCAGTGACGGCATGGAAGGACACTTCTGCAGGATTGCCTCCCAATTCTGCAAACAATGAAATGACGTTGGAATTATTTTGAAGAAGGAATGAGGGACGTGGTACCATTGCTGAGAAGAAGCACCACAACCAGTTGAGCATTTCCATGCTGCATAGTTGCCCTTGTAATCACAGGCAGGGCAGCCATCGATTTGGGCAGAGAAGTGGGCCCAATATCGTCCGATGTTGTAGCCGTTGATCCATGCGGCACCCTTGCCCATGCTACCCAAATCTACAACGACTGTCGCTGTGCCCAAGGGAGCTGTGAAGGCAGCTTTATACCAAACCATCAACCTATAAGTGGGAAGATCCTCTGAGTGCCATGATTTATCAAGGGGAGCAATGTCTGAGTAGAGCGCCTTGTCTTCACCAGCCAGACCAAACTTGTAAGACCAGTTGTTGGAAGACAAGTCTATGATGCTGTTCCCATGGCTCAACATAACTGGGCCACCAACAATTCCAGAAACGGCCTCTGCCTCACCCAATTCCCTAGTCAAATCTTCGAACAACCTTCTCCTAACAGAGAATCGAGAAAGCTTGTTTCCATTTCGAATCTGAATTGAAGAAGGTGCTGATTCTGCTCTCGCCAGACTTGTTCTTTTTGGACATGAAGAACCCGTTTTTTCTCCATAGAGAAAGTGGTCATCGTGGCTGCCATGAGAGGGATGTTCTTTCACGTAGGTCACAGCTTTGTACATGCCCCATGGAACCATGTAAAGCCAGTAGGAGTAAGCCCTTGGTCCAACGGGTACACCGTTGCGCACATAAGCGAATCCAACATGCCAGTCCATCTGAAAGCCAATAACTGCCTGCTTTGGCCTGTTAGGAGCATACATATAGTAGGATGTGTACTGGTTACATGATCGGATGGTGAAACCATCCAACATGGAAGTCCCTCGCTCTTTGTGCTGGAAGTTGGTCTGCCTTTGATCTGGTAAGAGGTTCATACCAAACAAAATCCAGGAGAATCCCTATCCGTCCTTTCTGTTCTGTTTGATATTTCTCGCGGTATCTCGGAACTGCTGCTGCATGAGCTAAAATCAAGTGGTGAGCAACAATATAAGGCTAAGTAGTAGAATTCCCTTCTGTATAATTTCCAAAAGCTTCCGAACATCTTCCAGGAGTGAAGAATTCATTATCATATCCAAGTGCTGCCACAACTCTTGGTTCATTGAAGGTCATCAGGTTCTTCACTCTGTCACCATTTGTCTTGAAACAGAAATCTGCAAAATCTTGTACAACGTTTTGGCTCAACAGGCCTTGGTATGTCTTCTCCAAGACTTCAGGAAGATCATAGTGATACAAATTTGCATAAGAAGTGATTCCTCTTTCAAGTAGGTGATTGATCAACCTGTTGTAGTAAGCCACTCCCTTCCAATTCACTATTCCAACTCCATTTGGGAAAATTCTGGACCACGATATCAAGAAACTATAGGCATCAAAGTTCATCTTCGCCATTCCTTCAACCTGGTAGGCCGATGCAGCCGTCCCGAAGATGAGACCTTTAGGAAAACTCGTTTCACTGAGTCCTCCCGTGTCCAGCCGGGCCGACTACTCCCATAGTTCAGTGTCGGCAAGGCATTGCATGACAAGAAGCAAAAAAATATCATCAACAGGAAAATATAGCCCCCAAAAAAAAATTTCAGCAGTCCCCATAAAATTTCTTCTATGAATCCCGACATCCCCAGAAAAATATCATCTCGAAATGCATACCCCCAATCTGAAATTCCATCAATTGGCCATCGATGCTATGCTTTACGATCCGGAGAACCTTCGTCTCTAATTTTTTAGCAACGTTGCAGCTGCTCAGCCCCTTTGAGCCACATCAACGCCCTGAAAGACTCGTTTTGATCTAAAAATCGAGGGAGTTTCCAAAGCTTACCCCCAATTGTGATGAAGATGGTTCCCTGTTGGATTGCCGAGAGAGAGATTGTGAAGGAGAGGTGGTGGCCAGAAGACCAATCCCACCGGACTTGTTGCCGACGGAGCCTCCTCCGTGTTCGGTGGCATAGGGCAGCCCTTTGGGGCTTCGCCGCTTGTGACCTGGTCGGAACAGCCGCCAGAAGATTTGCTAGTCGTGAGCAGAAGTGGTTTGAGTTCAAAATTTCTGGTACCCCTTGCCCTGCTCGGGATTTTTGCGCAGGACAGTGCTGCTCGGAGATGTCCCTTGTCCCCAACTTTAGAATTGAAGTCGCCCCCAAATCGTCCAGTGCCGATGATTTCGAAATTTCCCCTGTTTGGATTTGTATTACCTCCCCACTATTCAGCTTTGGATTTCCCTGCATCTTCGGTTTGGGAAGACGTATGGCGTCCATTGGGAAAGGATTTGATGCCAAACCCCATTTTGGATTTTTCGACGAAGGGTGTGCTAAATACCCTTCCGATTTCGAAATATCGGAGTCCCCGATTTTGAATGTCGCCGCCACTGGTGTGACAAAGTGCGCTCTCATTTTTGTCAACTCCTGCCCGTCCGAGACAGCGTCTCGATCGACTGCCTATCGTTCGGTGTGTATGGTGTGCTCGGAGATTGGAGGTCGTATGACCTTTTCGGCGGCAACACGAACATACAATACTTCTATCACTTTATTAATGGAAGATTGCTCCTGTTGGTAACCTGTTTTCCCGTCCGATACAACTTCTCCTGCCTCTTATTCGGTGCTTAATTCATGCTCAGAGACGGTGAAATTTTCTGCGGCAGCTAGTTGCCTCCTTGCATAAAAGTTTTTAATGGCAGCTGCACTCCATTGACGTAATATTTCCGCTTCTGTGCTCTGCATCAACATCCATTCTTTTAGGGATAATTCTTTGCATACGGCAATCCATTCATTTAAGGAATCTCTCATTGTGTTCCCGCTCTAATACTAGTTGTTATGGTCCCAGATCTGACACAATGATTCGTAGGGAGGAGGAAGACGAAAACCCTAGAGCTCGTTGAGGAGAACTATAAGCCCGTTTAACCTAAAATTAACCTAAAATTAATTCTTTTCTTTCTCATTACTCTTACCCCTTAAATAGGGTTCACCCTGTTAGGGTTTAATATAAAATATTACAAAAATACCCCTATAAATAAAATATTCCAAAAATACCCCTGTGGCCTAAAACTGAAATAAATAAATTAAATTAAAGAAAAAATAAAAATAATAATTTATTGTGTGCATAACATTCAAATACTTGAGAATCCACTTCTCTACTTCCCAATGTTGTCTACTCGGAGTATATCTCTGGTCACAACTCCCATTGCTATGTTTGGTTTAGTGCACACCATAACATACATGAGACTGCCAATAGCAGAAGTATACAGTACATCGGCCGTGTGGGTCCGCTCCTTCTCCTTAGATAGCCTAAAGTGACTAGCCAAAGGAGTACTCACTGGTTTTGTATAATTCATGTTGAATTTGCTCAGCACCTTCTTCACATATTCTTCTTGTGCATTTTCAAGACATCAGTATCCCTAGTAATCCTCATCCCAAGGATTTATTTTTCAGCTCCCAAATCTTTCATTAAAAACATCTTGGACAAATCCCTTTTCAACTTATGTATTTCCTGTTTGCATGCACCTACTATCAACATGTCATCAACAGATAGCAATAGAATGATGTAGGAGTCATCAAACTTCTTCACATAAAAGCAATGATCTGCATCTCAAGAAATCATTACTACTCATAAAGGCGTCAAACTTCTTATACATTGTCTTGGAGCCTGTTTAAGACCATACAAGCTCTTTTGAATTTTGCACACCATTTTCATCTTTTCATGTGCTTTGAAACTATGTGGGTGCATCATGTAAATTTCTTCCTCCAAATCACCATGGTGAAAGGTTATCTTTACATCCAAATGCTCTAAGTACAAGTCTTCATTTGCCACAAGTCTTAGCTTTGTTCTAATAATCGTCAATTTTACTATTAGAGAGAAAATCTCAATGTAGTCAATGCCTTCTTTTTGTTGAAAGCCCTTTACCACCAATCTTGCCTTGTACTGGTTGTTGCCATCATGTTCATCTTTAATTTGGTATACCCATTTATTCTACAAGGCCTTCTTCCCTTTTCTTAACTCAATCAACTACCTTGTCTGAATGTATAACAATGAATCCATTTCATCCTTCATGGCCAACTCCCACTTGGTTGATTCATCAACTTGCACAACTTCCCCATAACTCTCTGGTTCACCTTTATCAATCAACAAAATATAATTCAATGTAGGGGAGTATCTCTATGGTGATGTGCTAGTTCTGGTAAATCTTTTGAGTTCAGTCACAAAAATGTTCTGATTTACTTCTGGGGGTATATTTTCCTGGATTTCCTGAGCAATATTCTCCATCTCAATAAATGGAAAATCTCTCAAGTGAATCACTTCAAACTTCTTGGTGTCATCACTTGTGCTCTTGGACTCTGTTCTCAACCTGTCTTTATACAAGGCACCTTCATTGAAGATCACTTCCTTGCTCCTGATAGCCTCACGACTTTGGCCATCCCAGAAGTGATAACCAAACTTAGTACCACATAGCCAATAAAGAAACATATCTTAGATTTTGCATCAAATTTATTTCTAAGAACAGAATCAATATGAATATAAGAAACTTTCATGAAAGAAAGGTTTACCTCTTTGCCACTGCAGACCTCTTCCAGTATTTTACAATCTAATGGTGTTGAGGGGTTTCTATTGATCAAATAGGCTGCGGTGCTAATAGCCTCATAACTAAACATCTTTGGCAATCATGCATGCAATCTCATGCTCCTAGCATGATCGTTAAAAGTCCTATTCATTCTCTCAGCCACACCATTTTGTTGAGGTTTTCCAAGAATGGTCTTCTTCATCTTGATTCCATTATCAACACAGTACCGCTTGAAATCATCATATATGTATTCTCCCCCATTATATGACTACAAGAACTTCACCTTCAAATTTATCTCATTCCCAACCATTGCTCTCCATCTCTTGAAGGTATCAAATACATCACATTTTATTTCTAGGAAATAAACCCATACATTTCTACTTGCATCATCAATAAATGACACATAGTAATTAGAACCACCGAGGGAGGTGTGGAAGATGGGCCCAAGCCCACACAACCAAGGAAGGCCCACATATTCAAGTGTGTTGGAAGATGAGTCCAAGCCCATAAGACGTTGGAAGGCCCACACATCCAAGAGATGTAGAAGATGGGTTCAAGGCCCACAAGCCCATACAATGATGGCAAGATAGTAAATAAAGATTCATCTCATAGAGATGGCATTGATGTAATTAGGTTAAGTTCCAGGGCATAATTATAATATTATAGGTTCATTAATCTATAAATTAAGCTTAGGGGAAGGGTTAGGACAACAAGTCCATAACCTCTCTTCTTCCTCCATGTTTTCTCCCAATGGGTGTCCCTCTCTTTTTCTCCATGACCTAAATCCATGGAGTCCCAAAAATCAACATGGTACCAGAGCATTGATATTTAGGACTCTTAGTATGGTTAAACCCATTGTTTTTCTTTTTTATTATTAATGTTTTTTTTATAGTTGCTGGAATTCGGTTTGATTTTGTTAGTCATTTTTTTCTACCACCCGTTAAACTATGAAGCATTCTACTTCACCATTTGTTTGACAATGAGCTGATGTCATTGCTGATGGAGGAGAGCTCTCTGTTGGCTTTTTAATTGAACGAAGCGCATTGTTGTTGTTCCTTCTGCTTCATTGGAAGTTGATTGTTTATGAATATCTATCTCTAGACCCTGGTTCTCTGCTACCAGTATTTATCAATCATGGAAGCTGGTATTTGGGTCTCACTATTTCTTCTGCATCATCATGGTAATCACACTCATCGGCTTGTTAGCACTCTACGTCATAACTTCTATCCAATATGCAGCGCCAATCACTTCTGCTTTCTTGGTGAAAGAAGTGTATTGTTGGAACTGGGTTGGAACGCCAAGTGGCTCTAGATACGTGGGTTTTCTGCTATAGCAGAATGTGAGGGAATGATTACTTAGGTCAATGATCCCCGAAGGCCCAATACGGAGTTGTAGAAAAAATAAAATAAAAGAGAAGTTCTTATCTTTGTAAGTGAAACCGAACAAAACTCTAAACACAGAATTGCTTCAGCACTTTGGGTAGTCTTAACTGCATAATTTGAAGAAGTGGCAGAAGACATATTTCTGGTACCTCTCCAGTGTCTTGTGTGATGAAAAAATCTTTGATGAGTGCATCCCCAGCTCGCCCCAATATCTCTGTCATCAAGCCAGCAACCAGAAATATTTTTGTTGCTGCATCTCCTCTTCCGAGAAATCTGCTGTAAGTTATCCTCTGAATATTTTGCCAGCCAACCTTCTGCTTGCTCAAAAATTTCTCGCATCACTGGAGAAGAACATGCTTTGTTTCATCTTATCTGGCCTTATCTCCCAGAGACATTCTCGCTAGAAAAACCAGAGACATTGTTTGCGCCGATGACGAAGACTTCTCACGGCAAGGAAGTCGTTGAGAGTTCCTGCCATGATTGCCATCCTAGAATATATTTGTTGTTGTTATCTTTTTTCTCAGAAAGTCTGGTTTCCTTGTCTCTTGCTGGAATTTCTTCTCCGCTGGCAAACCGAAACTATCTCGGCCAAATTGACGGGATTTCATTCCATCACTGCATTGTTGTCCATTCCTTTTTCTCTGGCTGGTTTATGGAGTTGTTCGATGCCACAGGGAAGAAGGAATGTGTTGCCTTTCTCGACAATGATTCCGTTGCGGTTTAAGGAGTTATTGTCTCTTCACTGTTGTTTCCTTTCTCCAGCTTCTACTACGAGATCTCCTACTATGTTTGTCTCTAGTTTTCTGCTCTATTTGGAAGCATGGAGGAAGACGATGACTTGCCAAATTCATGTTTCCTAAGTTAGGAAACTATAATTGAGCACCGATTCAATGTGTTGAGGACTCAATAGCTAACCGAGTCATCCAAAGGAGGCGCACTAAGTCACTGAGTTAATTGCTTTATTTCCATATTGTTTAAATTCGTTTTTATGCATTATTTAAGTTAAATTACCGCAGGGGTAGAATTGTAACATTAAACCCTAAAACTATGTTGGCATCAACCCTACTTAGAGGGGAAGGAGAATGAGAAAAGGCAAGTCTTGAATTAGGTTAAAGAGGATTCAGATTTCTCCCTGACAAGCTCTAGGTGCAAGTTCCTTCTTGAATCTGAATTTCTTTCTTCTCTTTGATTTTTTGTTTTACCTTGCTCTTCACCGAAAACAAAGAGGGATTTCTTCCTCTTTTCCGAGCACAACAAGAGGACTTTAGCCTCTAATCCGTGCAAAACAGCAAGAGCGGATCTCTCTCTCTCTCTCTCTCTCTCTCTCTCTCTCTCTCTCTCTTTTGAGCAAACATAGAGGCTTTCAAGCCCCTATACCGAGAGCAGCAAAGGCCAGAGGTTCTTCAGCCTCTAAACCAGCGAGCAGCAGGGTTAGGGACTCATAACCTCCAATCCGTTGACTGCCCAAGTTAGAGGCCTTTCAACCCCTAACCCAGATAGCAAGTGGAAGGGTCCTAACCCCTCTCAGCCGTTGGCAGAAAGGGGCCATCCTCCTCCTGTCCGAGAGCAGCAAGGGCTTCCCAGCCCCTTACCGAGAGCAGCAACATAGCTGCAAAAGGAGACTCTTTTCCTCCTAACTGAGAGTTGCAGCTCTCTTACAACGCTGGATTCACCAATCCCACGCCGAATTAATCAATCCATGACAAGGGACCATAACAACATGGTATGGGAGCAGGGTAACATGGGGGATACATCCAGTAATCAAGAATTGATAAGCATAATCAGAGAGATGCAGGATGCACAGGCTAAACAACGGGAGAGATTGGATAGTTATGGCCCGCTATTGGAACAACTTCTTGGCATTAACTTGCAACTCCAATGACTCTCTAGCATGATGTCTAATATCATGTCAGAGAGACACACTACCCCAGACAAAATGGGGGAGAATAATTCGCACAGCCGAAGGGAGAAGCAGTTTGTCAGGCGCACCACTGTCCATGCACCGTAGCATGGAGGCACAATACTCAAGAATACAAAATTAGATTTTCCTGCATTTACTGGGTAAGTCAACCCCTTAATTAGGTTGCATAGATGTGAGGAATTGTTTTCAAATCAAGATACTAGTGACTTTGACAAGGTGGGACTAGCCGCCTTCCACATGCTAGATGAGGCACAACTATGGTTTCATCAACTAGAACTAAAAATATTAGTGCTGGATAGGGAGGAATTTAAAGATTTATGTACAATTAGATTTGGCCCTCCTGACCACAGCAACCCCTTGCGAGATTTGGTGTTGTTGAGACAAATCACGTCTGTTCAGCTATCAAAAATAGTTCCAAGCAAAATTGGCTCACTTGCTTATTTTTATCAGCATTGGCTATTCTGATGATGAAGAAAACTAAGGTGGCTCCAGAATATTATCTTCTAGGTAATTACCCTTTACCCCCCTAAATTGATATTTATTACTCCTACCATTTGAGAGTCGGTGTCCTATGGAGGGACATGGTGATGGACGAGTGTTATTACACTTCTAAGCACTGCGTATAGACCCACAACCTACAAAAGATAGGAGTGTGCCCTACATCCAACATGGGTTATGACTAGAGTATGAAGCGATGTCATATGGCTTGGAGTGATTTTACTTTTGCTTATCTTATGCCAATTGGGCCTTATAGAAGGGGCCACTAGCGTGAGGGGGAGTGTTGGAAGATATGGAGGATTGCCATTTTATACGAGAATATCCTATACATCATTTGTAGCAAGCTGGGAGTTCATGATGTTCTCTCACCCCCAGCTTGAAGTGGAGTGTTGGAAAATGGGCCCAAGCCCATGAGACCAACGAACGCCAAAACATCCAATAGATATAGAATATGGGCTCAAGGCTCATAGACCAAGGAGAAGGCCCACGAGCCCATACAATGATGGCAGGATGGTAAATAAAGAGTCATCTCATATAGATGGCATTGATGTAATTAGGTTAAGTTCCAGGGGCATAATTGTAATATTGTAGGATCATTAATCTATTAAATGGGCTTAGGGGAAGGGTTAGGACAACAAGTCCATAACCTCTCTTCTTCCTCCTGTTTTCTCCCAATCGATATCCCTCTCTTTTTCTCCATGAGCTAAATCCATGGAGTCTTGAAAATCAACAGGAAGTAACAGTTGAAGGCCCCCACACATCTGTGTGAACCAACTCCAATTTTGTTGTCTTTTGCTCCTTTCCAGCCTTAGAAAAGTTAACCCTTTTCTGCTTGCTAAAAATACAACCTTCACATAAATTGTTGTTTACATTTTTCAACCCTGGTAACTTCCCTTTGGACTAAAGCACTTTCATTCCCTTCTCACTCATGTGACCGAGCCTATAATGCCACAAATCAGAATCAGCAACTGCAGTTGTGTCTCTATAACTGAGATGTACAAAGTTCCAGTTTTAACTCCTCGTGCAACAACATAGGCTCCCTTAGTGATTTTCTAGGCAGCACCATTACAAGTCACATTATGACCTTCATCATCAAGCTGCCCTACTGAGATCTGACTACGCATAAGTTTTCGTACATGTCTCACCTTGTGAATTTTTTACATTGACCCGTTTGATATCCTCAAACTGACATTACCAATACTGACAATATCCAAAGGTTCTCCATCAGCAAGATACACATTCCCATGATCTCCCCAAAGGTTCTCCATCAGCAAGATACACATTCCCGTGATCTCCCCAAAGGTTCTCCATCAGCAAGATACTCATTCCCGTGATCTCCCCAAAGGTTCTCCATTAGCAAGATAATTCAACCATCATAGTTTCCCTTAGTTTTTTTAAAGGGTAACTTTGGAACTTTGTGTATTGCATAGTTGCCACCTTACGGTTAAATTTATTTTCCATTACTGTTTCTTTAGTTTATCATCTTGTATTTTTATCACTTCAGACCATTGCCTAAAGCCACTACCTAAAAAGTATAAGTCTGTCCAACATCTATCTTGAATCAAGTCTTTTTTTCTTCACCCAAGAGGTGATTTGTGTTTGAACTACCCTTAAAAAGTGATTAGTCACTTTGATAAGCCCTAAACTTGGGTCGTTTTTCTGCCTTTAAAATTGAGTAGAGTTTGTTTTTGACTATGAACATTTTGATTGGTTTATGGAGCTTTGTCATATGGCCAGAAGTAATTTTCTTCTCCCACATTGTGTTTTGTCCAAGTTGGCTCTATATGTCTTTTTTATGCGCCAATTGAGGGGGAGAAGTAGAATAAGAAGCGAAAGAAAGAGGTTTTCTGTTCCATGTGTTGTGGTAATTTTTATGTGGCCAAAATATTCAAGAAAGAGGGAGCACAAAATATGATGTTTTTGCATATATGAAAAAAAATTTCAACAAAAAAAATTGAAGACCAAAAATCCTTTTGATTGCAAGTTGAAGTTATAAACTCCTGCTTGAGGGAGAAGTGTTGAAGAACATATATGAAAGAGTCTTACATTACTCTCATAGTAACAAGTCTCACAAAGCCAAAATTCATATGGTGAAGTCTTATAGGAGTCTCATAGGAGGAAGTGTCTTAGAAGTCTCTCAGTTACAAGTGTTTTAGTTATGTTAGTATTCTTTATATGTTCAATTATTCAATTGTTCTAGGACTTATCTTTTAGTGTTTAACTTTAGCTGTAACTGTGAAAAAGGTAGTTTAATTGTAATTGGATTTTAGTTGTTTCTCTATAATAAATAGAGGCTCATTGTACTCAAATCACTACAAGTGAATTATTTCTCTTTTCCAGAAATGCAACACTTTGAATAGTAACAAAATAAAGTACTCACTATGTGTTTCAAATTTTGAAAGAAAATAGTCTTTGCACAAAATGAAAATTACAAAACTGGTTTTGAAAGAAAAGCAAAAGACATTGGTTAAATTAATCTAAAAGTAATTACCCATTACCATTGGATGTAGTACCTTCAATTTTTAAAGAGATTAAGGCCATATATGTGCCTTTAATACAAGAAAAACTTTTTTTCACAACAAAAGTGTCAACAACAACCTAAATTCATCAATTAAAGATATTATTAGCAAACTTTTGGTGAACAAAATCTAAATCATTTTAAGATGTGTCCATTCACCAACATTAGCACAAGTCCTAAGAATTTTGTGTTGATACATTATATATTAGATATGTTGAACTAGGTTTACTTAGTCCATAATTTTGATGATAACGAAACTTAAGCTAGTAAACTTATTATGCAATTCAAGCCTTTTAGGATGTACTGCCTTCAATTACCCCAATTACAATGCCTAACTGGCACATTCACAAAAAATTCCTTGAGCCAAAATGAGGAATGAATTATCTTGAAGAAGCGCCTATGAGGAAGAATGTAGAATTGAAGACCTAGAGTCTATGTTAGATAGAAAATCTCAAGAACTTTAGCTTTGAAATGATAGCCAATTAAATTCTAATTCCTAGGTAAAAATATTTTTTGGAGCATGAGGGCATGCAATGTTTTCTAAAACCATGTTTTTCAAGCTTATATAAATGTTTTGGGACCACTAAACCATTTAGTTATGGCTTATATCATGCTTAGATCTTAGTGGCATACACTTGCAAAATGCATGATCCATTGTTCATTTAGCTGCAAGATTAATCGTCCGGAATGCAATAGACCTTTAGCATAAAACATGATCAATCAACCTTTTTGGCATGATCAATCATATAGTGTCATGAGAGGAAGGGCTTCTAATGCTTTATCGGTGAAACCTTATGGGCATGATCAATCATGTAGAATGTTGCTAGGTTGATGTTATAAAACAGGATCATTCATCCATTATAAGTAAATCATCAAGTATCCTTCTAGGCAAGTATATAAAGCATGGTAGATCAATTATATAAAGCAAGATTGATCATCTTGTCTTTGAAAAATATTTTAAAATTTGTTGATCGATGGTATAATCAATCATAATGCCATAGGAACTAAAAAAAGCATAGTCGTTGTGGGGGACTGGTTAATCAATAAAAATGTACGATGAATTGACCTTCTTGTGTAAGTTTTTTGTATAATAATGTAAAATGACTAGTTCTGTCAAGAAACCCATAAATAGGGACCCAATCTTGTCCCTATATTGCATTGAATGAGCATTTACATTAATACCAGAGCTTTGAATATATATTTTTGAGACAAATGAAGGAAAACATCAATCTGCCCAAATCTTTCAACTCCTTATGCATTTTCTTGGCAGTCTTTGTTCCTTTAAGATCCACATACTTTATTGTACTAGAAGTTACTGTCTCCAAAAGAAGTGTAAGTTTCAACTCTTTTTTCGTGTGTCTAGTTTCTTTCTATAGGCTTTCTAAAACCTTTAATCTAGAAGGAGACAACAAGTGGAGCCAGAATCTATTTGAAAGAAAAACTCTTTAGGAGAGATTGGGATAAATTAATTGGGTTATACACTTGCCTTAAATAGAGCCGAAATCTCTTTTATAACTTTTGTTATTAGAGAAAAATATAAAATTTCTATCTAGCAATGGTTGTTGGTGTAGTGATTGCCACCAGAATAACATCAAGGACAAAAACTTTTTCCTTTTTGTAGTTGTGTGCATGTGTTTTCAATTTTGCTTCTTTGTTTACTTTTAATTGCACTCGAAGCTCTTGAAATTATAGTTTTATGTTCAATTCACCGCCCCCACAAGACACCAATGTTGTGGACTAATTAGCACAACGAGTCACACAAAGGAGAAGGAAATGACTCACTGAGTTTATTAATTTAAATTTTTTAGTTTATATTGCTTTAAGTATAATTTTTCATTAATTATGTAATGAGTAAGGACGTAGGGGCAGAATTGTCATTTTTAGCTCTAAAACACTTATGATGTCAAACCCTATTTAAATGGTAAAAAAATAGAGAAAAGGCAAGTATTGAATTAGGTTAAACAGGATTTGGAGTTCTTCTTTATGATATTTAGTGTTGGGAGGTCTCCTTGACGAGCTCCAAGGTATGATTCTCGTGATTTGAGTTTTATTTAGTCTCTCTTTGAATTCTGCTTTGTATTGAGAGTGTCCAAGGCAAAGGAAGAGGGGTTTGATTACTGTTTTCCGATTTAAAGGAGGGGATTTAGCCTCCCCCATGGTTACAGCAGCAAGAGGGACGAATTTACCTTCCATCCTAGTAAGAAAAGGGAAGTCTTGATTCCCTAATTGAGCAGCACCACTAAAAGAGATAACTTTAGCCTCTAACCGAGTAAGGGAGGGTTAGGGAGTCCTAATCTCTCCTTTGTGGGCAGCAGCAACCATTCTAGAGGGTCACTACCCTCTTGGACGTGAGCATCAAAAAGGGTTTAGCCCTTCTTGGCTAAGAACAGCAAGGGAAATCTTTTATTTACGTAGAAGATTAAGAAAAGGAAACTCCTTTTCAATCTTACCGAAAATAGCCAAGGAAAGGAGGTTCTTTTCTGCAAATTCGTGACTTAGAACCCTAATACAGTGCTGGATTCACAATTACCTCGCCGAGTTACTAGATCCATGGCTAGGGACGATAAAAACTTGGTATCAGAGTCGGGTAACCCGACGGAGAACAACGTTAATGAATTAAGGTAGTTGGTGCTCAGAGGTCAAGCAAAAACTGACAGAAAAATAGCTCAAATCATGGAGCTATTTCCTAATATCAATCTTCAAATTGAGAGACTTTCTGGGATGATGGGAAATATGACGACATGAAGGAACTCAATTCCAGAACAAATAGGAGAGGACAACTCGCATAATAGAGGGGGAGATGAGTTTGATGGGCACACTAGTTTTCTTGGCCAGCTTGGAAGCTTCAACCAGCGAGGACCCTTTGATTTTGTTGCATAAGTGCGAAAAAAAATTTCCATCAAAGAACAACAACGGATGATATGGTAAGCTTGCCCACTTTCCAATTACTTGAGGAAGCTCAACTTTGGTTTCATTAAGTTGAGTCAAATATATTAGTGCTAGATTGGGAAGAGTTAAAAGAATTATGCACTATACGATTCGTTCCTCCAGCCCACAACAACCCCTTGGGGGATTTGGTGCTATTACGGCAAACGGATCCAGTGGAACTCTATCAAAAACAGTTCCAGGAAAAATTGGCAAGAGCTAGCCGGATGGTTCGCATAGACCAGAAGGTCAATTTATTTACAGCGGGCCTTAATGAGTCATTACGGCTAGAGGTGAAGCTATATGCACCTGCTGACTTAGCTCGAGCAATGAATCTAGCTCGCGCACTGGAACTTCGACAAAAAGTTCAAAACAAGAGGCCAGCTTGGCAAGGGGACCAGAACTCTTCCACTAGCTGGCAAGGGAGGTGCAATAACAAAACTCCACTAACTCCTCAGGAAGGGCAGCAAGTCAGAAATTCTTCCAGTATTAACCTTACAACAAATACATGGCCCAGCAACCCACCCACCATTATATTCAAAAATTAACTATTGGGGAGATGGCGGAGCACAGAGCAAAGAACTTATGTTACAATTGTGATGAAATGTACATGGCGTACCATCAGTGTAAACGGTTGTTCTGGTTAGAATTAGATGAATTTCCAAAAGATATCACAGAACCACTACATATTGATATGACTAAGGAGGACCCACAAGAAATCTCTCTACATGCCATTATTGGACATAAATCTACAAAAATGATGCAAGTCCGCGCTCGAGTGATGGACCAGGACCTTGTCAGCCTAGTGGATTTAGGAAGTACACATAATTTTCTCAGTTGGACCACTGCCCAACACCTGCAACTCCAGATACTTCCACACTCGATAGCAACACTTTCAGTTGCCAAGGGAGAGAAAGTTCCTAGCTACGACGACAAAAAAAAAGTTAAGCTCTCAATCGATACGACTTTCTATCATTTTGAATTTTTTGTCATCCCTCTAGTTGGGTTCAATATGGTTTTGGATATTAAATGGCTGCAAACACTCGGCCCTATTTTATGGGATTTTACTACTTTAACTATGAGTTTTGCAATGGGCAGACAACAAGTATTATTACAGGGTAGTCATGTGGACAAGCCCCATCATATTCATACGATTCACTCACAGGACAATCCAGACAACAATATAGATAAGATTTTAGATGAGTTCTCAGATTTGTTCCAAGAGCCCTTGGGGCTGCCTCCCTTGAGGCATTATGACCATCAGATATGTTTAAAACAGGGATCCAAAGTGGTGGTTGTTCGACCTTATCGGTACCCACATCTCCAGAAAGATGAAATTGAATGACAGTGCCAAACAATGCAACAACAAGGCCTTATTCACAACAGTCGTTCCCCATTCTCATCACCAGTCCTTCTCATAAAAAACCATGATGGTACATGGCGTTTCTGTGTTGATTATCGGGAATTGAATACCCAAAAGATGAAAGATAAGTTCCCTATTCCGGTGGTGGAGGAGTTGTTAGATGAATTGAACGGGTCTCATATATTCACCAAATTGGACCAACGACTGGTATATCATCAAGTTCGCATGCACCCAGATGACATTGAAAAAACATCCTTTTGCACTCATCATGGCCACTTTGAATTTGTTGTCATGCCATTTGGGTTATCAAACGCACCATCCACATTCCAGGCATTAATGAATGAGGTATTCCGCAACTATCTTCGTAAATTTGTACTCATTTTCTTTGATGACATACTCATTTGCAGCCCATCTAGACCTCAGCATTTACGATTAGTATTTGAACTATTACATGTCCATCAATTATATATAAAGAAATCAAAATGCTCATTTGCAACATCACATGTGGTCTATCTCAGCCATATTGTTTCACATGATGGAGTCACAGTGGATTCAGAGAAAATTCAGGCTATTTTAGATTGGCCGCAATTGAAGAGTACCTCGGCTTTGCGTGGGTTCTTGGGATTGGCAGGTTATTATGGAAAATTTATCAGAAACTATGGATCGATTACTGCACCATTGACAACCTTCTCAAGAAAATGAGCAGGCTACTCAATCTTTTTCAAATCTCAAATCAGCTCTTGCATCTGCACCTGTTCTGCAACTTCCCAATTTTGACACCTCAGGTGGGGGCATTGGGGCTGTTCTACAACAACAATTGCACCCAATTGCATATTTCAGCTGCTAGCTGGCAGTACGACATCACAAATTTCCCGCATATGAACGTTAGTTAATAGGGTTGGCCAAAGTTGTACAGCATTGGTGCCCGTATTTATGGGGTCGTGCATTTCTTTTCCGACCGATCATTACAACCTTAAATATTTGTTGGAGTAGCGCCTCACGGGTTCTCCTCAACAACACTGGATAAGTAAATTATTAGGATCCTCACGAGCCATGGATCTTGTTACCCTCCTCTCTTCTCTTCCTTCCATTACTTGCTTGACTTTGAGGTAGATTGATGGAGTGATGAGGAAGAATTTTGGAAAGGGGAGTTGGGGAAAAATCGGGGAGAGCTTGAAGGAGCTCTCGACCTGTTAACTAAATTACTCTAGGCTAAATTATAACTCAATTGCTAACTTTCATTAACCTAGCCATACAATTCAGACCCTTGGGTCAATGGTTCAAGCCAAATAAATTCTAAATCAAACCAAACCAAAATCAATTACATGAAAATTGAAAACCACATTAAGTAATTCCTACGCCTGCTGGTAACTCGTGATGCTATTGAGTCCATAACATCACCCTCCTCCTGGAGAAAGAGCTTGTCCTCAAGCTCGAAGGAAGGGTACAAAATTCGAAATGCTGATAATGGCTCCCATGTCGTGTCATTGGGGTCTGCATCTGCCCACTGGACGAGAATTTCCCAATCGCCTTGAATGTGGCATGCTTTCAATACCTGAGTTGGAGTAGAAAGGACTCTGCCTTCATGGAGTGGTGGCAGAGGTGTGTGCAGTAAGGGTGAGTCGCCCTGGAATGGCTTTAGTTGGGATACATGAAATACATTAGGTATCTTTGCCTCGGTTGGTAGCTACAAGCGGTAGGCCACGGGCCAATTTGGTCCAACACCTAAAATGGACCATA
The DNA here is from genome assembly GCF_029961685.1 of Aristolochia californica. NCBI lineage: Eukaryota > Viridiplantae > Streptophyta > Magnoliopsida > Piperales > Aristolochiaceae > Aristolochia > Aristolochia californica. The sequence continues at coordinate 27,519,354 of NW_027181782.1, read as the reverse complement.
ATATTTTGGAGAAAGCTTATGGCGCTTGGAGGCAGTTAGGGACAGCTGGCGGTAGTGTTGAAGCTTTAACCACACATAATCTCCGGGGGAATAATAGACCTCACGGTGCTTCTTATCATAATAGAGCTTCATAGAGTGCTGGACTTCATAAATTGTTGGGATTCGACTTCACGGTGGAATATTGCATTGGTAGGCTAAACAAGGCAGCCGATCCCTTATCCTGATGTTTGGAGACCCCGCCACTTCTCTATGCTATCAACCAGCCTCGTTATATCTTGTTAGACTTGGTAATGAAGGAACATGGCAGCAATCCGGTTCTTCTTGATTTGCTCAAAAAATCACAGAGGGGGCCATGGACTCGAGATGGACCATTCAGAACTCTCTTATTTATTATCTCTTGCTCTTATATATCCTACACAATTCATATTTTGTTTCTGCCATCATTTCAGCATACCATGATAGTACTCATGAAGGTATCCAGAAAACCTTGCATCACATTCGAGCGGATTTTTATTGGCAGGGTATGAAAACCTCTATTGCAACATATGTATCATCTTGTCAGGTTTGTCAACATAACAAGGCCGATCACTTAAGTCCAGCGGGTCTTCTGCAGCCTTTGGCACTTCCTACACAGGTAAGAGCCGATATTTCTATGGACTTCGTCGAAGGTCTTCCACTATCTTCCAGCAAGTCGATATTATTTGTGGTGGTGGATCGATTCACTAAGTATGCTCACTTCATACCTTTGGCTCACCCATATACAGCATTCAGAGTGGCACAAATATTTCTAAAGCATATTGTTTGTTTACATGGTATTCCAGAATTGATTGTCAATGATCGGGATGCGGTTTTTACCAGCACCTTTTGGCATGAACTGCTTCACCTCTGCGGCACCAAGTTGAAATTCTCATCAGCATATCATCCTCAAACAGATGGACAAATAGAGGTCGTGAACCGCACTGTGGAAATGTACCTTCGATATTTTGTGGGAGACGTGCTAAAACTTGGGTGCAATGGCTATCGTGGGCGGAATATTGTTACAACACTTCCTTCCACACAACATTACAATCTACTCCCTTCAGCATTCTATATGGCAGAGATCTACCTTGGCTGTTATCGTATACTCGGGGATCCACCCGCGTGGACTCTATCGATCATGCACTCATGGAATGGGACCAGGTGTTACAGAATATTTCGGATCGCCTCCGCAAAGCACAAGTTCGTATGAAGGACTTCTATGACAAGGGACACAAGGATATCAAATACAAGGAAGGTGATTATGTCTAGTTACGACTCCATCAATACCGTCAACAATCACTAGCTGGCCAACAACGTCATAAACTCTTCCCAAAATACTTTGGGCCTTGCACTATTATTCAACATATCGGGCCAGTAGCTTATCAATTGCAAATTCCTGCAACAGCTAAACTGCATGATGTGATCCATGTGTCTTTACTTAAACCCTTTAAGGGTCCACCTCTGTCGACAATTCCGTCTCTTCCTCCGGTGGACAATGGCCAGGTTATTCTTAATCCAGCTACGGTATTTAGGCCCCCGTCAGATTGATAACCAATGGGAGATTCTTGTACAATGGAAAGACACCAAAAAACAAGATGCGACGTGGGAGCAGCTAGCCACCTTCCAACAGGTCTACCCTTCTTATGTGTTTCAGGACAAGCTCTTTCTCCATGGTGGAGGGGGGGGGGGGGGGGGGGGGGGGGGGGGGAGGGGAGATTAGGGGAATGTTGTGGACTCAAGAGCACAATGAGTCACACAAAGGAGGAGGCAATGACTCACTGAGTTTATTAGTTTAAATTTTGTAGTTTATATTTCTTTAAGTATAATTTTTCATTAATTATGTAATGTGTAAGGATGTAGCGGTAGAATTCTCATTTTTAGCCCTAAAACACTTATGACGTCAAACCCTATTTAAAGGGTAAAGAAATAGAAAAAAGGCAAGTATTGAATTAGGTTAAAAAAGGTTTAGAGTTCTCCTTGACAAGCTCTAGGGTTGGGAGGTCTCCTTGACGAGCTCCAAGGTATGGTTCTCTTGATTTGAGCTTTATTTCTTCTCTCTTTGAATTCTGCTTTGCATTGAGAGTGTCCAAGGCAAAGGAAGAGGGGTTTGATTACTGTTTTCCGAGTTCAATGAGGGGATTTAGCCTCCTCCACGGTTACAGCAGCAAGAGGTACGAATTTACCTTCCATCCTATCAAGAAAAGGGAAGTCTTGATTCCCTAATCAAGCAGCACCACTAAAAGAGGCAGCTTTAGCTTCTAACCGAGTAAGGGAGGGTTAGGGAGTCCTAATCTCTCCTTCATGGGCAGCAGAAACCATTCTAGAGGGTCACTACCCTCTTGGACGTGAGCAGAAAAAAGGGTTTAGCCCTTCTTGGCCAAGAACAGCAAGAGAAGTCTTTTATTTACTTAGAATATTAAGAAAAGGAAACTCCTTTTCAATCCTGTCGAGAACAGCCAAGCAAAGGAGGTTCTTTTCTGCAAATTCGTGACTCAAAACCCTAATACAGTGCTGGATTCACAATTACCTCGCCGAGTTACTAGATCCATGGCTAGGGACCATAACAGCCAACTAGGCAAACAATTAATGTCACAGCAGGCTTGAAAGAGTTGTGTTAAGATTTTCCAAATTATAACACAATTGATTTCATGACATCTCAAGAAGACATTATCTTCCAAGAGGGTCATGATCTCAATTCTACACCCATATTTTATAGTTCATAATACCAATGGTGGAAATTTAGGATGAAAATTTTCTCACAATCCATTGGGTATGAATTGTGGGAAGCAATCATAAATAGACCCTTCATCCTATTTCAAAACATAAAATGAAAGACTACACCTAAACTAGTATTTGATTGGAATGATTCATACATTGCAAAGATAGATGACAATGGAAAGGTCATGGAACTATTGCTTAGTTCCTCAAGTAATGAGATGGTAGATTCTTTTTCTTCTTGTAAATATGCAAAGGATTTATAGAAAAACTCAAATCAAACTTTTTTAGAAACTCAAAATATTGTCTCACTCTCTGTGCACTTAATTTTGAGATAATGTAGACAATGAAAAATGTATATGCTCGTGATTTGTTGGAGAAATTGTCTTAGATAGAGATGAGACATTTGAGAGTAATAATTTTAAGGAAATGGATAAAAAATAATTATTGTTGCTACTAGGTTAATCCATATCCTCCTTTAAAATAAAATAAAAATAAAATAAGAAGTTAAGCCGACATCCATATCCTCCCTTATGTTGAGGAATGCAGCCATTATCCGTACAAAAGGGTATGAAATTTTCCCAACATATATTCCTTGGCATTATTAGAGGGAAGTACTTATAATTTGTGACTAAATTGAGTTGAGACCATGACATTGAAGGATTTAAATAGGCAAAAAATTTCAGATCTATAATTAAATAGAAAAAACCATGTTACTAAAATAAATTCATCAATAAAAATAAAAAAGTACCTAATGTGATAAACATTTGAAATACTCAAAAGGTCCCCATACATCAAAATGGACCAAAGAAAAAAGAGCAACACCTTTAACTTCAGCTTCAGGAGAATAAGTAGTTCAGTGGTGTTTACTTAATTCACACACCTCACAATTTAAGCAGAAAATAGACTTTAAATAAGGAAACAGGTGTTGAAGTGATGACAATGATGGATACCCTAATCTGTTGTGTCATTGAGAAATAGAAGCCGTAGTAACTTGAAGCAAATTGAAGCCTCTACCAATAACCTATTTCGTCCCTAGATCTTGAAAAACACAAGAAGAAGGAGAAAAAGTGATAGAAGGATTAAATATTTGGTTAACTAGCTTACAGATGTTGAATTTAGGACCCCTTTATTGAAGTCTCGAGCAATGTGAGAGAGGAAAAAAAAGAGAGAGAGAGAGTTCTCGGGTAGAGAGGAGATAAGAGAGAAAAAAAGAAAAAGAGTTTAGGCTAGAGAGGAAGTCTTCATGAGAGAGAAGTGAATAACGACTTCACTTTCTTATTATTAATCCGAGTACAAGTACCTCTATTTATAGTAGAGGAAAGTAGTATGTTATAGACTCCATAGCACCCCGAGTTATCAACAGGTGTAGGTATTAAATTATCTCCCTTTCCATGTATGTTAAATTTGGTTTGGTTTGGTTTGGATGTAATTTGGCGTGAACCAATTGACCCATGGGTCTAAGTTGTATTTTCATCCCCAAACATATTTATTGGGATGGAAAAGCAGAATGAAGGCAAGCATTGGTAAATTAATTTTAGCCAAGTCAGATTCTGCCTCGGAGGTCCAAGTCGGATTCTCCCTCAGCGGTTTAGATTGAGCTTCCTTCAAAGCTCAATCCATTCCATTCTAATTCCACCATTACACGTTCAAAGAACAGGAGTTCTCTACCAGCGTCAACAGTCAATCTGGAGGGAAGAGAGGGAAGAAGGGTGACGAGATCCATGGCCTAGGAAGATCCCAACATCTTGGTATCAAACAGGTACACCCTTGGGGATTCCACTTCCCCCGAGGATTTGCATCAACTTATTGATGCAAATCGTCAAAGATCAGATGCAGGTATTGATGATCTTCACACTTCAATGGAGACCATGAATACGACACTAGAGCTCATTCTCCGGCAACTTGATGAAGGTGGGGGTCGAGGACCACCGCCGCCAGCAGCCTATTCTCTACCGACCGAGCTCCACCAGCCACCACCACCTCCTCCACCACTGTTGCGCCACCCCCATCCACCTATGGCACCTCACACCCTGAGACCAAATTCGGTTCCCAAGTATGTGAAACTACACTTTCCGGCATTTGATGGGTCTAAGGACCCCATGATATGGTTACACAAATGTGACCAATTCTTTTACCATAAAAAAACATCGACGGATGACCGGGTCCAGTTGGCCGCATACCATATGCTCGATGAAGTGCTCCTATGGTTCCAACAATTCCGAAATGAACATTTGGTTCAGGATTGGGAGACATTTAGACAATCTTTCATGATAAGGTTTGGTCCTCCAGCCAGTAGCAATCCGTTAGGCAAATTGATAAATTTTAAACAGACAGGCCCACTTGATGTGTACCAAACGACCTTCCAGGAACGTTTGGCCAGAGCTAGTAATTTTGTCAGGCCCTCCCAGAATGTTCAAATCTTTACTACTGGATTGACTAAGGCTCTGCATCTAGAGGTTGAATTACATGGCCCTAGAGATTTGGACCACGCTATGAATCTGGCCAGAACAATTGATACTAAATAGCGTGTTCTAAAGGAATCCTAATAAAAAAACCAGCTTGGCCAAGCAGGACAAATACCACTGCGCCATCACCCTATTCAGGGCCTCCACGTACAGGTCCTACTTTAGCCCAGCATGCAGAGAGTTCTTCCTCCACACCACCAGCCCCTTACATAAAAAAATTAAATAGACAAGAGAAGGAACAGAGGAGGGCCAAAGGCCTTTGTTTTAATTGTGATGACCAGTATGTCCAGGGTCACATATGCAAAAAATTGTTCAGTGTAATTCTCTATGCGGATTCTGAGGACATACTACCCGAGGAGGACATTGTTGAGACAGACCAAGAGGCCCCAACTATTTCACTCCATGCCATGACTGGCCTGCACAGTTCCAACACAATGCAAGTTCGGGCACAGTTGCACCTTCTACAGTTACTAGCCTTAGTTGACTCGGGCAGCACGCATAACTTCATCAGTTAGCCTGCAGCAGAACAACTTGGGTTAGTCATCCAGAAGAATACATGCCTCTCAGTTTCAGTAACCAATGGGGCCAAAATTGCCACTGTGGGTATCTCTAAAGCCACCCTCTTTTCTATTGAGGGTCACTCTTGATTTTTCGATTTCTTGGTGATTCTTCTGGCAGGATTTGATTTGGTACTTGGAGTTAAATGGCTGCAAATGTTGGGGCCTATTTTATGGGATTTTCAGGCCTTGACCATGACCTTCATAGAGGCCTAGCGCCAGATAACCTTGCATGGCACACATGCTACTGTGCCCAGCACACTTCAAGCTGTTCAGGTCCAGAGCACCGAGCTCTATAAGTTATCTCAATAACTTACAGACTTTGAAGATTTATTTCAGGCACCTTCTGCTCTTCCGCCTATTCGCCACTGTGATCACCGCATCAGATTGCACATGGGGACTGAACCTGTGGTGGTTCGGCCTTACCATTACCCCCACTTACAGAAGGATGAAATTGAGCGCCAGTGCCAAAATATGGTTATCCAGGGAATTATTCAGCCCAACAGGTCTCCTTTCTCATCCCTGGTGTTACTGGTAAAAAATCATGACAAGTCGCGGAGGTTTTGTGTGGACTACAGGCAGCTCAATGCTCATACAATCAAAGACAAATTTCCCATTCCAGTGGTGGAGCTGTTAGATGAGTTACATGGCACCACTATATTTACCAAGTTAGACTTGAAGTCAGGTTATCATCAGATTTGAGTTCATCCTTCAGATGTGGAGAAGACCGCGTTCTGCACGCACCATGGTCATTTCGAGTTCCTCATCATGCCCTTTGGTCTCTCCAATGCGCCATCCACATTCCAGGCCCACATGAATGAGGTATTTAGCTCTCTCTTGTGGAAATATGTTCTTTTCTTTATGATATATTGGTGTATAGAAAACACTGGGACGAGCACCTTCAACACCTTCACTAGGTATTTACTCTTCTCTGCTCCCATCATTTGGTTTTAAACAAGTCCAAATGTTCTATGGGTACCTCCGAGGTGGCATACTTGGGCCACGTTATTTCAGCAGTTGGGGGTGAAGGTTGACCAAAGCAAGATTCAGGCCGTCACAGACTGGCCTCCTCCCACCTCCATCAGCATTAAGGGGAGTTTTGGGCCTCGATGGGTATTATAGAAAATTTATCTGCAGGTAATGCCAGATTGCAGCGCCGCTCCACAATCTACTCAAGAAAAATGCTTTCACCTAGTCCGAGACAACGGAACATTCCTTTCAGCAGTTGAAGGAATCATTATCTTCAACACTAGTTTTGCAGCTCCCAGATTTTGATGAGTTATTTGTAGTGGAATGTGATGCTTCAAGCGGCGATATAGGTGCAGTGTTACAGCAACAAGGCCACCCGATCACTTATTTCAGTCGACAGCTTGGCCAACACCATCACAAACTAGCGGCTTATGAAAGGGAATTAATCATTTTAGCTAAACCAATCTAGCATTGGCGACCATATCTCTGGGGGCGCCCATTTCTTATTCGAACCGATCATTGCAGCTTGAAGTATCTTCTTGAGCAACGTCTCACCACCTCCCCTCAGCAACACTGGTTGAGTAAGCTAATGGGGTTTGACTTTACAGTTGAGTATAAACCTGGAAGTTTGAATGTGGGGGCCAATGCCTTGCTCGTCGGGACATTCCAGAGCCTCACTTACATGCTATCAGTTAGCTCAGAGTTCTTTTGCTAGATTCTATACAGGAAGAGACACATCAGCATCCGAAACTCATTGCATTATATCATGATATTCAGCAGGGGACATCGGATATGCATTGGACGATCCAGGATTGTCTTATCTTGTTCAAGAATAGGATTTTTCTGCACCACACCTCGCCACTTATTCCTAGTATCTTAGCCTCTTTCCATGACAGTACACATGAGGCCAGACAGAAAACATATTTCCACCTTAGTAGAGATTTTTATTGGAAAGGTATGAAAAGCAGTGTAAAAAATTATGAGGAGATTTGTCAACGGAACAAAAACAAATCATTAAGTCTAGCGTGGTTGCTCCAACCACTTCAGCTACCATCACTGGTATGGTCAAATATTTCCATGGACTTCATTGATGGTCTTCCCCCCTCTTCCGCTAAATCCGTGATATTTGTTGTGGTTGACTGCTTCTCCAAGTATGGCCATTTCCTCCCTTTGGTGCATCCCTACACAGTCGCTCACGTGGCTCAGATCTTCATGGATAACATTGTCCGGTTACATGGGATGCCTGCATCCATTACCAGTGATAGGGACGCCATATTTACCAGTACGTTCTGGAAATAACTATTCAAGCTGCAAGGCACAAAATTGGCGTTCTCTTCCGCCTACCATCCGTAGACTAATGGACAGATCGAGGTAGTTAACAGGACGATTGAGATGTATCTTCGTTGTTTTGTGGGTGACTCACCTACAAGGTGGGTTAAGTGGCTGGTATGGGTAGAGTTCTGTTATAATACATCATACCACAGCGCCCTCCGCACTACTCCATTCAAGGTAGTATATGGCAGAGATCCTTCTCGACTTTTGTCATATGAACCAGGTATATCCATGGTCGCCACCTTGGACCAGGCTTGAGCAGAAAGGGACGCCATGCTCAGTGAGGTGTGCACTCATCTCCAGGAGTCCCAACATGTAATGAAACTATATTATGATAAGAAGCACCGGGAAGTGTTCTTCTCTCCTGGAGATTATGTGTGGCTACATCTCCAACATTACAGGCAGCTTTCACTGACTGCCCAAATGTCACAAACCCTCCCCGAAATATTATGGTCGCTTTCAGGTGCTGGACCACATTGGCACAGCCACCTACCACTTGCAGCTTCCACCAGAAGCCAATATCCACAATGTGTTTCATGTCTCCCAATTGAAGGCCTTCCATGGAGACTCCCCATTGCTACACACGCCTCTGCCACCGCTACATGAAGGTCGGGTCTTTTCTACTTCAGTGCAGGTGTTGCAGGCTCGCCGCATTCAGAGCGATTGGGAGGTTCTAGTGCAATGGGCTGATGTTGACCCCAGTGACACTACATGGGAGCCCTTAGTTGCTTTCAGGGCTCTCCACCCCTCTTTCGAGCTTGAGGACAAGCTCTTTCTCCAAGAGGGGGGGTGATGTTATGGACTCCATAGCATCCCGAGTTATCAACAAGCGTAAGAATTAAATTATTTCCCTTTCCATGTATGTTAAATTTTGTTTGGTTTGGTTTGGATGTAATTTGGCATGAACCAATTGACCCATGGGTCTAAGTTGTATTTTCGACCCCAAACATATTTATTGGGACGGAAAAGCTGAATGAAGGTAAGCATTGGGTAAATTAATTTTATCCAGGTCGGATTCTCCCTCAGAGGTCTAGCTTGAGCTTCCTTAAAAGCTCAATCCATTCCATTCCGATTCCACCATTACACGTTCAAAGAACAAGAGTTCTCTTCCAGCGTCAACAATCAATCTGGAGGAGGGAAGAGAGGAAAGAAGGGTGACGAGATCCATGGCCTGGGAAGATCCCAACATAGTAGAGCTCAAGTACAATTAAACTACCATTCTCCTAATTACATCCAAACTATTACTCTTAAACATAAATCTATCATAATAAAATAGCTCAGCATAATTAGAAGACTAACATAACTCAAACTAAAACTCTTTTATGAGGACGAGATCATATGATAAAGATGTCTGCTCGTGGTTATCATTATGGGTCCCACTTGATCTTCTAACTCATGTGATAAAGATACCAGCTCGTGGTTATCTTTTTGGGTCCCACTTGATCTTCAAATCTTCCAACTCATTCTAGCTCGTGATTCACATCTTCCAACTCATGCCAGCTCATGTGATGACTCATATGATAAAGATGTCATCTCACATTCTCATGGTGACCAGCTCATGCAACCATGGTGGGTTCCACAATGTAATACTCCCCCTCAAGTTGGGGGTGAGAAAATATCATAAACTCCCAGCTTGCTGCAGATGGTGGACAAGATCTTTTGAGTGACTTGTTTGGTGAGAATGTTTGCAACTTGGTTTTGTGAAGATATATGTTTGAGAGATAATATGCTGGTTTAGAAATTTTTTCATATGAAATGGCAGTCTACTTCATTGTGTTTTTTTATCTCATGGAAGATTGGATTTGATGTGATATGTATTGTTGCCTGATTATCACAATATAGATCCATAGGAGCTTCTTTATAGATTCCCAGTTTAGTGAGAAGGAATTTGGTCCATAGAAGCTCACTAACTGTGTGTGCCATGGCTCTGAATTCTACTTCTGCACTAGACCTTGCAAAAACATTCTACTTCTTCCTTTTCCATGTAACCAAGTGCCCTCCAACCATTGTACAATATCCCGAAGTAGATTTTTTGTCATCCGAGGATCCAACCTAGTCTACATCTGAGAATCCTTCTATGTTGAAGTGACCATGGTTCTTATAGAGAAGCCCTCTTCCTAGAGCTCCTTTCAAATATCGCAATAGGCACGTAGCACAGTAAAATCCAGAGTTGACGTTTCCTGTTGTGCAAGTAGTTAACCAGATGATTGCTTGATAGTTTAGGATATAATTAGTGTTTAGTTCAGATTAATTCATCATATTTGGTTAGGCTAGTTGACTGAAGAATACACAAAATTCAGTCCTCCCTGTGGATATAACCCTCGCTTCCCGCTAGATTACATGAATGATTCATACACTTGCGAGGTATAAAAGCCTATGTAATTAAATTTCACATCAAGTTTTTTGGCGTCGTTGCCGGGGAGGCACGTATTAAGTGTATTTCTTTGTTCTCAATGGTCTTAGGTTAGATTTATTTTTATTTTATTTTATCTTATTTTTTGGTTTCATAATTTTATCTTGGTGATTTTGTATGGAATTATTTTTATTTCTTCTAGTGAGTTCGTATTTTCAGTAGTGAGTTTGTTACCTTAATTTGATAGTTCGTTTTGTTTCTTTTTGTGTTTTTATGCACGGGGCTGCTCCCTAAGTGAACCATTAGCTCCCTTTGTTGAAGAAGTAGAACATATTTGTAGGAAAACACCAGAAGTCAAGTTAGGAGCTACCATGGCCAATCAGGGTGAACCATTACAGTTACCTGCAGCCGGTGACCGTAGAGCCCTGAGGGATTATTCTATCCCATCCCACTTCACATCACCTTCTTGCATTATATTGCCACCCACTATTGCCGCCAGTTATGAGTTGAAACTAGGTGTGATCCAACTCCTCCCTACATTCTATGGGTTGGAGAAGGAGGACCCTTATTACCACATCAAGGAATTCTTAAATATCCGTGCGACTTTCAAATTCCAGAATTTCTCAGATGATTCTATCTGGTTAAGACTTTTTCCATTTTCACTTAAGGATAAGGCCAAGTCTTGGCTTAATTCCTTGGAGGTGGGCAGCATTACTTCATGGGACACATTAGTCACAAAATTTTTATCCAAGTATTTTCCCATTCAGAGAACTACAGCCCTCAGGAGAGAAATCTCCAACTTTATGCAGTAGGAGGGTGAACACTTTTATGAGGCTTGGGAGAAATGGAAGGATTTGATCCGTAGGTGTCCGCATCATGGGTTTGAGAAATGGCATTTAGTGCAATACTTTTATCAACAGAATATGGCACATATTAAGTGTATTTCTTTGTTCTCCATGGTCTTAGGTTAGATTTATTTTTATTTTATTTTATTTTATTTTTTGCTTTCATAATTTTATCTTGGTGATTTTGTATGGAATTATTTTTATTTCTTCTAGTTAGTTCGTATTTTCAGTAGTGAGTTTGTTAGCTTAATTTGATAGTTCGTTTTGTTTCTTTTTGTGTTTTTATGCACGGGTGCCGCTCCTTAGGTGAACAATTAGCTCCCTTTGTTGAAGAAGTAGAACATATTTGTAGGAAAACACCAGAAGTCAAGTTAGGAGCTACCATGGCCAAAGGGGAACCATTACAGTTACCTACAGCCGGTGATCATAGAGCCTTGAGGGATTATTCTATCCCATCCCACTTCACATCACCTTCTTGCATTATATTGCCACCCACTACTACCGCCAGTTATGAGTTGAAACCGGGTGTGATCCAACTCCTCCCTACATTCTATAGGTTGGAGAAGGAGGACCCTTATTACCACATCAAGGAATTCTTAGATATCTGTGCAACTTTCAAATTCTATAATTTCTCAGATGACTCTATTCGGTTAAGACTTTTTCCATTTTTACTTAAGGATAAGGCCAAGTCTTGGCTTAATTCCTTGGAGGTGGGCAGCATTACTTCATGGGACACATTAGTCACAAAATTTTTATCCAAGTACTTTCCCATTCAGAAAACTACAACCCTCAGGAGAGAAATCTCCAACTTTATGCAGTAGGAGGGTGAACACTTTTATGAGGCTTGGGAGAAATGGAAGGATTTGATCCATAGGTGTTTGCATCATGGGTTTGATAAATGACATTTAGTGTAATACTTTTATCAAGGTCTTACACCCAGGTTAGATCCATGGTCGATGCAACGAGTGGTGGGATTTTGATGGGTAAGAGTTCTTGCAACGTAGGTTAAATCCCAATATGCTGGAGGTTGTGAGAGAAGAAGTCATCAGGTTGCTTGTGACAGGAATCATTTACCCTATTTTCGATAGCACCTGGGTGAGTCCAATTCAAGTTGTCCCTAAGAAAGGGGGGATAATGATAATGAAAAATGAGAGTGGTGAATTGATTCCCACAAGAACTACCACCAAGTGGCGTGTCTGCATTGACTATAGCAAACTTAATTCCGCCACTAGGAAGGATCACTTCCCACTACCTTTCATTGATCAGGTGCTAGAGCGATTGGCCGGCCATAATTTTTATTGCTTCTTAGATGGATACTCCGGCTACAATCAAATTCCCATTGCTCCAGAAGACCAGGAAAAGACCACATTCACATGTCCGTTTGGCACCTATGCTTACAGACACATGCCTTTTGGTTTATGTAATGCGCCCGCCACTTTCCAACTGTGCATGATGAGTATCTTTTCTGACATGATTGGTGACATTTTAGAGGTCTTTATGGATGACTTTTCTGTGTTTGGCTCTAGTTTTGATACATGTCTGCACAATCTTTCACTCGTATTGTCCCGTTGCATTAAGTCCTATTTAGTCTTGAATTGGGAGAAATGCCACTTCATGGTAAAAGAAGGAATTGTTTTAGGACATGTAGTGTCTGAGCGGGGTGTAGAAGTGGACAAAGCCAAGGTTGACCTAATTGCCAATCTACCACCACCTACCTATGTGAAGGGGGTGCGTTCTTTCCTTGCCCATGTTGGGTTCTATAGGCGCTTCATTAAGGACTTTAGCAAAATTTCTCGTCCTTTGACGAATTTGCTTGCTCAAGATGTTGCTTTTGCCTTTGATGATGCTTGTATTCATGCTTTTGAGACACTGAAGAAATGTTTGTCCACTGCACCCATTGTCCAACCCCCTACTTGGTCTTTGCCTTTTGAGTTGATGTGTGATGCCTCTGATTATGCATTGGGGGCTGTTTTGGGGCAAAAGACGGATAAAATTCCCTGTGTCATTCAGTATGCTAGCCGCACTCTTCATGATGCTCAATTGAATTACACTACCACTAAGAAAGAGTTGCTAGCTGTTGTGTTTGCGTTGAACAAATTCAGATCATATCTGTTAGGGTCAAAGGTTATAGTGTTCACTGATCATTCTGCTTTGAAGTACTTATTATCCATCAAGGACACTAAACCTCGCTTGATTAGATGGATTTTGCAATTGCAAGAATTTGACCTTGAGATTCGAGATAAGAAGGGTTGTGAGAATGTTGTTGCTGATCATCTATCTAGGATTTGTGTAGCACCTCAGGAAGGATTCCTTCCTTTAAATGATTCCTTCCCTGATGAACAACTTCTCCAAGTATCCCAGTTGCCTTGGTTTGCTGACATAGTCAACTATCTTGTAACTCATAAGATTCCTGATTATTGGAGTAAACAAGATCGGTTGAAATTTTTTTCCCACATCAAACATTTTTTAAAGAATTCGTAGGTGTCCGCATCATGGGTTTAATAAATGGCATTTAGTGCAATACTTTTATCAAGGTCTTACACCCCAGGTTAGATCCATGGTCGATGCAACGAGTGGTGGGAGTTTGATGGGTAAGAGTGCTAGTGAGGCGTGGGACTTCTTTGAAACGTTGAGTGATCAATCTCAGCAATGGGGTTGGTCATTTAATGTTGATAAGAGATCCCACAAAGCCAAAAGAGGGGGTCTCTACGAGGTTAGTGAAACACCCATGCTCATGGCCAAGATTGAGGGGTTGACTAGAAAAATTGATGCCCTTATGGTGTCCAAGAGTTCACCTGCTCCTAACCCATCTACTGTCTGTGCCATATGCTCTGGTTCATCTCATCCCACACAAATGTGTCCATCTAGTTCATCCTACCCGGAGCTCATTGAGGACTTGAATGCAGTTCAGAATCTTGCTTACGACTATAAACTTAGCACATTGTGGGCAATCCCCACGTTTCTATCCCTTTGTACATTACAGTTTTATTTTTGGTTTATTCATTCTTATTTGGGATAACCTTTGGTGTACTCTGGTCTTGATTGATTGGAGGTCCCCCGACGATGCCGGCCCCATCATGGGCACTGGGTACTCTCTTGCCGGTTGAGAGCATAAATGGTTCTGGTAGTCAATGACCAGACTTTTGGTCCCTAGTTTGAGAGGTCTGTACTCAAGCAACCGTTCTAGGATTGACCAATTCGATCTTGAAGTATTGAATGAAAACCTTATGGTGAGTAACTTAAGGACTTGTGTTCAGTGCGTGATTCATGCTGCCTTCAGTGGGCAGTCACACGGAGATTTCTTCAAAGTTTGATGTGGGATAGCGGTTTCATCTACGGATGATTACCTACGGGTACGGCTGATATGAGTAAACCTTCTTCGAGGGAGACTATGTATCATTCCTGGGGGTCTTTATTGACTCTTCGGTATTATTGTTGATGACCAAACACATATGGTCCCACCTATGGATTTAGGAGCCCTGCGGGAGCTTAACCCTTACTCTGTTGGAGTATAACTAGCTAGGTTGTGAGTCAAATGGAGTAGTAGCTGCTAGACGAGAAGACTGGCACCAGAACAGACGTTAAGGCCAGCAATAAATCGTATAGTAAATCAGATATTTTAGTGATTGTTAGTTGGTTTATTTGATGATGTGTCATGCTTTAGGTTTGGGGGTGTTTGCTAATATCTTTTTTCCTTGCACTGTTTTGGTTTAGCTTTACTTCTTGTGTGCCAATGGAGCATGTGGTTTCCATGAATTTTATTATTCTTTAGATGTTATTTCTTTTTGTAGTCATTCTGGTGTTTTAACTTTTCCCCATTGAGGACAATGTCAGGTTTAGGTTTGGAGGGGGGGGGGGGGGGGGGGGGGGGGGGTGGTTGGAAGACTCTTTTATGTCTTAGTAATAATTTTCTTTTGATTTCTGTTTGTGGTTTTCAAATTACTCCTCTTAGTATGTGGTTAACGTTAGTAGAGTTAAAATAAGTTGCTCAAATGTGATTCAATTTTTTTCATAAAACTGTGTAGAATATGCCTATTAGAAATCTGATATCATTTATTGTGATCCATGCGAATTCAGTGGGATAACTTACTATTGCATTAGACTTGGAACTTAGTTACAAAAGAGAACATGTAAATCTAGTGTTGATCTATGTTAGTCTGAATAGTCTTGTATGCCTGTTTGAACTCATTCCTTTTTATACCTCAGTGAAATTCCTTGTTGTAATGTATGAATGCAAATGGAAATGCTCTTGCTTGCAAAAGACAAATAACTTCAGAAACAGCTTGGGCAAACCCAGGGACATTAAATGAAGTAAATGAAGTAAATCCAATGGAAAAAGTTACCGCCTTACTAATCCCATAGCTAGGGACCTTCTCGCCATTGGCCACTGAGACGGTGGCTGTTGGATGAGTGTGTATCTGGAGCTGGAGATGTTGTGCGGCTGTCAAACTCAGAAAATTGTGTGTACTCCCCGAGTCGACTAGTCCCACCAGTTATCGGTCGATGACATGAGCTCGGACTTGCATTGTAGTAGGCGATTTCTGCCCAGTAATAGCATGCAAGGATATCTCTGGTGGTTCCTCCTCGATAATATCCTCTGGTTCCTCTGGATCCTCTGAATCCTCCATCTCGAGCCAAAATAATCGTTTACATTGGTGTCCGACCCGATACTGCTCATCGCAGTTATAACAGAGATTTTTGGACCGCCTTTCTGCCATCTCCGCACTCGACAATTTTTTTATAAAGCTCGGTAGGGAATTACCAGGGCGAGGATCGGCTACCCGAGTCGTAGTCGGAGTGTGTCTGGATGGTGCTGCTGTAGATGCTCCCTGAGATGAATTATAGCGGCGCCCTTGCCATGTGGAGGAAGTGTTCCTCTCACTCGACCAACCCGGCTTACGTTGCTGCAACTGTTGTCGTTGTTCCATTGCTCGGGCCATATTCATGGCATGAGCTAGATCCGTGGGCATAAGGAGTTCTACCTCTAGCCGTAAATACTCATTGAGACTTGCTATGAATAAGGAGACCTGTTGGTCAACCAATACCCTCTCTCCAACACGAGCCAACTTTTCCTGGAAGAGTTTTTGATAGTGTTCCACCGAACCCGTTTGTCTCAATAGGACTAACTCTCCCAAGGGGTTGCTGTTGGCGGGAGGCCCAAATCTAACTGTGCATAGATTTTTAAATTCTCCCCAAGTCATTCCCGGTCTCTCTTTCTCTACTTGAGTCACCCATAACATGGTTTCATCTGTCATATGGAAAGAGGCTAGTTGCACCTTATCCCATTCAGTAGTCCCTTGGTTCAAAAAAAAATTTTCACATCTATGCAACCAAATTACGGGATCCACAGAACCATTGAAAGAAGGAAACTCTAACATGGTGTACCTTGGGATTGTGCCTCCATGATGAGGTGCTTGGACAACAGTGCGCCCAGGCCACTGCTCCCCTCTTCTATGATATGGTTGAGCAACCTCTCTCACCTCTGGACTCTGATGTCTCTCTGTCCTCAACTCCTGTAGCATGCTAATGATTCAGCTCATCTCTTCTTCCAAACCACAAACCTTTCCCAACACTGGTTGTGCTGTTTCAAGGCTATGTTCTATCTTTTGTATCCTAATTTGGATTTCTTCATTGCTGATATTATCCCCCATGTTACCCTACTCTGATACCAAGTTGTTACGGTCCCGGGTCATGGATCGAGTAACACGGCATGGGATTTGTGAATCCAGCACTCAGAATTTACTCACTTCACGTCAAGGGTCTATGTATGAGTATTTCTCCTTAACCAATGCTTGGCCAGGAGCAAAGATCCTCTTTTGAGGGTCCTACTGAGTTGTTGTGCTAGGTAGAAGACCCCACAGCAATGCTAACCTTGCTAGAGCAAGGTGCTCTCTTTTCTTGGTCACGGCAAAGAGGGTTTGGCCCTCTTTGTTGCTGCTCTAGCTAAAAATGCAATTCTTCTTTCTTAAATAACTTGAAACACGAGTTTGGGATAGATTAATACCTCTTCTTTGATGCTACGATCAGCTCCCACGTTGCAACAGGAATTGCTCAAGATTTGAGGATAAAAATCCTCCCTTTGCTGCTTGGTAAGGGAGGAATTGGGCCTCTCTTGCTGCTGCTGCCGAGAAGGAGGATAGACCTCCTCTTTGGGCTCAGAAAAGGGGCAAGAACCTCCTTTTCTTAGTAGGGATGATGGTGGATGAATTTGGGTGAAGATGGATGGCAATGGAGGGTGAATGATAGGTTGGATTTTTGGAGTAAACCCTAAACTCGGGATCAAGAGGTGATCCCAACCTATTTAGACTAGGTTATTCTAAAATCTCAAAGCTTACCTATTTCATTCATACCTATCCCTTAAATAGGGAGTTTTAGGGTTAGGGTTACAATAATTCCCCATAATTCCCTTACATAAAAAGTAATTAGAAATAACTTCTACTTAAAACAATATAAGAAATAAATCCTACTTAAAACAATATTAGAAATAAATCCTACTCAAAGAAATATAAGAATTAAATCCTATTGAGTGAGTTGTTGTTGTCTTCTTCGTTGTGTGACTCGGTGTGCTATTGAGTCCACAACATCTGCCTCCCCATGGAGAAAGAGCTTGTCCTCAAGCTTAAAAGCTGGGTAGACTTGTTTGAAGATGTCCACACGTTCCAATGTTGCAGCGTCGGGATCAGTGTCCGTCCACTGAACGAGAATCTCCCAATGATCATTGGTCAGCCGTGCATGTAATACCGCAACTGGGTTAAGAATAACCTCGCCATGATCAACTGGTGGTAGGAATGGAGTGGATGTAGGCTGTACTTCGGAATGCGGCTTCAAAAGAGAGACATGAAACACATCATGAATTTTGGTTGTGTCCGGTAATTTGAGTTGATAGGCGACTGCGGTAATTTGAGTTGATAGGCGACTGGTCCCACGCGTCGAAGAATGGGAAACGGCCCAAAAAATTTGGGTGAGAGCTTATGACGTGAAGGTCCCGGTAGAGACTGCTGACGGTAGGGCTGGAGCCGTAGCCACACATACTTTTCAACCTCAAAAGAGACCTCACGGTGGCCTCTGTCGTATACATCCTTCATCCGAGCTTGGGCACGTCGTAGCCGTTCTGTGATATTCTGTAGCAGTAGATCCCTATCTATGAGTGCGTGATCAATCGTGTCCACGTGGGTGGACCCTGGGTTATACGAGAGGAGGCGAGGTGGATCCCGGCCATATATAACCTGAAAAGGAGTGGATTGCAATGCAGAGTGGAACGAAGTGTTGTAACAATATTCGGCCCACGGAAGCCATTGAACCCATTGCCGCGGACGATCCCCCACCAAGCACCGTAGATACATCTCGATGGTGCGGTTCACCACCTCAGTCTGCCCGTCTGTCTGTGGATGATAGGCGGAGGAGAACTTCAATTTAGTCCCACTCAAGCGAAACAGTTCCCGCCAAAAGGTGCTCATGAAAACTGCATCTCTGTCACTCACAATGGATTCTGGAATGCCATGTAAGCGGACTATCTGCTCCAGGAAAGTCTGAGCAACCCGTGTTACTGTATACGGATGAGCCATCGGTATAAAATGCCCGTACTTGGAGAATCGATCAACCACTACGAAAAGTACAGATTTGTCGGCTGACAGGGGTAGGCCTTCCACAAAATCCATTGAAATGTCGGCCCAAACCTGCGTTGGAAGGGCCAGAGGCTGGAGAAGACCGGCTGGACTCAAGTGCTCGGCTTTGTTGCGCTGGCATACCTGACAGTCACCAACATAAGTCGCAATAGAGGCTTTCATGGCTTGCCAATAAAAATCAGCTCGAATTCTGTGCAAGGTCTTCTGGATCCCCTCGTGTGTACTGTCGTGGTAGGCCGAGAGAATAGCTGGAATCAACTCGGACTTAGGTGGAAGGAAAATTCGATGCTTATAATAAATAAGTGAATCCTAGATGGACCACTTCACATTCATTGTCCCTTCTGAGATCTGCTGATGCAGTTCCTGTAGTGCAGGGTTAGTAGCATGTGCTGCTCGCACCAAGTCCATAATGAGAAATCTCGGCTGGCTAATAGAATAGACCGACTGCTGATCTTCAAAACACCGTGACAAGGCATCTGCCGCCTTATTTAATCTCCCCGCACGGTACTCCACCGAGAAGTCAAACCCCAACAACTTACTGATCCAGTGTTGTTGTGGCGACGTCGTCAAACGCTGTTCTAGTAAGAATTTAAGGCTGTAGTGATCCGTGCGTATGAGAAAAGCCCAGCCCCAGAGATAAGGCCTCCAATGTTGGACCGCTTTGGCCAACCCAATCAATTCGCGCTCATAGGCTGCCAGTTTGTGATGGCGGACTGCCAACTGTCTGCTAAAATAAGCAATAGGATGGCCCAGCTGCTGTAAAACGGCCCCCATGCCCACACCCGAAGCGTCACACTCTACCATGAACAATTCGTCAAAGTTGGGAAGTTGTAATATTGGCGCGTATACGAGGGCAGCTTTGAGTGCCACAAACGACGTGGTGGCCCCCTCATTCCAAATAAAGGAATTTTTCTTGAGTAAACTCGTCAATGGTACTGCCACTGGCCCATAGTTCTGAATAAATTTACGGTAGTAGCCCGCAAGACCCAGAAAACCCCGTAATGCAGAACACGACTGTGGTTGCGGCCACTCGTGAATAGCTCGGATCTTCTCGGGATCCACCGTAACCCCCTCATGTGAGATAATGTGTCCCAGATATCCCACGTGTGAAGCCGCAAAAGAACACTTGGAGTGTTTCAAATAGAGCTGATGTGCTCTTAACAAGTCGAAAACAATCCTCAAGTGTGCCAAGTGCTCCTCAACCGACTTGCTATATATCAAAATATCATCGAAAAATACAAGAACAAATTTTTGAAGATAGGGGCTAAATACCTCGTTCATCAAAACTTGAAAAGTGGAGGGTGCATTGGATAACCCAAACGGCATGACGATAAACTCAAAGTGGCCATGGTGCGTGCGGAACGCCGTCTTCTCGATATCAGAGGGGTGCATCCAGACCTGATGGTATCCCGAACGGAGGTCGAGTTTAGTGAATAACCACAACCCATGTAACTCATCCACTACCGGAATCGGGAACTTGTCTTTTACTGTCTGCACGCTCAACTCCCGATAATCCACGCAGAACCTCCATGTCCCATCATGTTTCTTCACAAGTAAGACGGGTGAAGAGAACGGGAGTGGCTAGGATGAATAAGACCTTGTTTCAACATCTCATGGCACTGACGCTCTATCTCGTCCTTCTGAAGGTGTGGGTAATGGTATGGTCGCACGACCACTACCTCAGGACCTTGTTTCAGACAGATCCTGTGGTCACAGTGCCTCATGGGAGGCAACCCCGAAGGCTCCTGGAAGAGGTCATAGAACTCCTCAACCAGACCATCACTAGTACTGTCAGGCTGATCCTGTGTCAGCAAAGTGTGTATACGGTGGGCCCTGTCCACCTGACAGCCCTGTAAGAGCACCCGACTTTCGGCCAAATCAAAGCTCATGGTTAAAGCCGAAAAGTCCCACAGAATGGGCCCCAATGTTTGTAACCATTTAATGCCTAAAACCATATCAAATCCCGCTAGGGGAATAACAAAAAATTCCTCGTTAAATGAAGTAAATCCAATGGAAAAAGTTACCACCTTACTAATCCCATAGCTAGGGACCTTCTCGCCATTGGCCACTGAGACGGTGGCTGTCGGATGAGTGTGTATCTGGAGTTGGAGATGTTGTGCGGCTGTCAAACTCAAAAAATTGTGTGTACTTCCCGAGTCGACTAGTCCCACCGGTTCTCGGTCGATGACATGAGCTCGGACTTGCATTGTAGTAGGCGATTTCTGCCCAGTAATAGCATGCAAAGATATCTCTGGTGGTTCCTCCTCGATAATATCCTCTGGTTCCTCTGGATCCTCTGAATCCTCCATCTCGAGCCAAAATAATCATTTACATTGGTGTCCGACCCGATACTGCTCATCGCAGTTATAACAGAGATTTTTGGACCGCCTTTCTGCCATCTCCGCACTCGACAATTTTTTTATAAAGCTCGGTAGGGAATTACCAGGGCGGGGATCGGCTACCCGAGTCGTAGTCGGAGTGTGTCTGGATGGTGCTGCTGTAGATGCTCCCTGAGATGAATTATAGCGGCGCCCTTGCCACGTGGAGGAAGTGTTCCTCTCACTCGACCAACCCGGCTTACGTTGCTGCAACTGTTGTCGTTGTTCCATTACTCGGGCCATATTCATGGCATGAGCTAGATCCGTGGGCATAAGGAGTTCTACCTCTAGCCGTAAATACTCATTGAGACCTGTTGTGAATAAGGAGACCTGTTGGTCAACCAATACCCTCTCTCCAGCACGAGCCAACTTTTCCTGGAAGAGTTTTTGATAGTGTTCCACCGAACCCGTTTGTCTCAATAGGACTAACTCTCCCAAGGGGTTGCTGTTGGCGGGAGGCCCAAATCTAACTGTGCATAGATTTTTAAATTCTCCCCAAGTCATTCCCGGTCTCTCTTTCTCTACTTGAGTCACCCATAACATGGCTTCATCTATCATATGGAAAGAGGCTAGTTGCACCTTATCCCATTCAGTAGTCCCTTGGTTCAAAAAAAAAATTTCACATCTATGCAACCAAATTACGGGATCCACAGAACCATTGAAAGAGGGAAACTCTAACTTGGTGTACCTTGGGATTGTGCCTCCATGCTGAGGTGCTTGGATAGCAGTGCGCCCAGGCCACTGCTCCCCTCTTCTGTGATATGATTGAGCAACCTCTCTCACCTCTGGACTCTGATGTCTCTCTGTCCTCAACTCCTGTAGCATGCTAATGATTCGGCTCATCTCTTCTTCCAAACCACAAACCTTTCCCAACACTGGTTGTGCTGTTTCAAGGCTATGTTCTATCTTTTGTATACTGATTTGGATTTCTTCATTGCTGATATTATCCCCCATGTTACCCTGCTCTGATACCAAGTTGTTACGGTCCCGGGTCATGGATCGAGTAACACGGCGTGGGATTTGTGAATCCAGCACTCAGAATTTACTCACTTCACGTCAAGGGTCTGTGTATGAGTATTTCTGCTTAACCAATGCTTGGCCAGGAGGAAAGATCCTCTTTTGAGGGTCCTACCGAGTTGTTGTGCTAGGTAGAAGACCCCACAGCAATGCTGACCTTGCTAGAGGAAGGTGCTCTCTTTTCTTGGTCACGGCAAAGAAGGTTTGGCCCTCTTTGTTGCTGCTCTAGCTAAGAATACAATCCTTCTTTCTTAAATAACATGAAACACGAGTTTGGGATAGATTAATACATCTTCTTTGATGCTATGATCAGCTCCCACGTTGCACCAGGAATTGGTCAAGATTTGAGGATAAAAATCCTCACTTTGCTGCTTGGTAAGGGAGGAATTGGGCCTCTCTTACTGCTGCTGCCGAGAAGGAGGATAGACCTCCTCTTTGGGCTTGGAAAAGGGGCAGGAAGCTCCTTTTCTTAGTAGGGATGATGGTGGATGAATTTGGGTGAAGATGGATGGCAATGGAGGGTGAATGATAGGTTGGATTTTTGGAGTAAACCCTAAACTCGGGATCAAGAGGTGATCCCAACCTATTTAGACTAGGTTATTCTAAAATCTCAAAGCTTACCTATTTCATTCATACCTATCCCTTAAATAGGGAGTTTTAGGGTTAGGGTTACAATAATTCCCCATAATGCCCTTACATAAAAAGTAATTAGAAATAACTCCTACTTAAAACAATATAAGAAATAAATCCTACTTAAAACAATATTAGAAATAAATCCTACTCAAAGAAATATAAGAATTAAATCCTATTGAGTGAGTTGTTGTTGTCTTCTTCGTTGTGTGACTCGGTGTACTATTGAGTCCACAACACATGCACCGGAATAGTCGGTTACTTAAAAATAAGTGCATGTGCAGTGAAGACGAATACAAAATGGTGGTAATACCAAAAGTATTCAATGAAAGATCAATTACGTTGGTAATAGAAAAAATGCGCTGGTAATAGCGTAAAATGGGTTTAAATCTGGAAGCAATGTGCTTCCTTAACTTTGATGATGAATGGTAAAGTGAAAGAAGTTGCAGGTCAAGATTGAAATTGGTATACTTCTTTTGTGATTGTCAGACAACAGGCTTACTCTACTATTTTCTCTTAATTGTGATGTGACCAAGATTTTATTGTTATTTGTTGCCTCTTTGTTCTGTTGAAGTAATTGCTTCTGGGTCACATTGGTTTAGGTGGAGTAACAATGAGTGTATTTGGATTGATAATGTGCTATATTTTACACAGGTTTTCAAACTGAGCAGGGTTTCAAATGATTTTCAGATATTTTACGATACTAAGTGTTGGTCATATGCTAATGAGGAGTAAATTTTCTTCACTTTTCTTTTTGTATTATTGATTTAGATGAATTTTGTGGGTAAATTCCATGCAAACCCTCACGAGAGATAACTCATCCACTACTGCAAAGTAGGGGTTTAACGGCTTGTTGCATGCGCTAAATGCATTTGTGCTCCCTACGAAAGTGGTATTTTGTTTTCGTAGGCTTAATTTTGGTTCGATTGTTGTTTTTTAGGGACTAACAAAGATTTAGGTTTGGGGGTGTAATAGATGCCATATTCTGACATGAGAACTAGGTTAATTATAATAGAATAACCCTTATAATTGTGTTATAGGTGGTTATTTATCGATTTTCAAATGAAACGTGCATTTATTGAATTTGGCATTAATCACTGTCTATATTGCATATTTTTCTCTCCTGAATTATATTTCATTGCTTTTAGGGTTTATTTCTTCCTGAAATACTTTTTATGGATTCAATTATGGAATTTTAGGAGAATTTTGGTGGAGAATGAGATATTTACCAAAATACCCTTAGTGAAAGGGAGGTGATTTTTTAGGGAAAATCATATTAAAACAAGGTGACGGTCGATGAAACAGAGCCATGTCGACCAAAACAGAGGACCGTCAACCAAAACAGGGGAAGACCAGAGAGGATTTTGCCACCATCATTCGCCGCGCCATTGTCGTCCACCGCCGTCCGACAACCGAGAATAGACCCGAGGAGAGCTCGAGAGAGTCTCCGTCGCGACGAGTTCGACAGTGCCAGTTTCTGCTCGCCAGGCCGAGAGGTGACCCAAGAGGGCTCCTCCGGTGCCGATTTTGCATTCCGACCATCTCCCGGCGTCAATTACCCATTTCCGACCATCTCCGATGCCATTCCGACTCCGACTGAGACTCGATGAGAGCCGGTTAGAGGACTTCAGCTTCGTTCCATTCTTCGTCGGTCGTCACCTCCGTCCGTGGGCTTCTATCCTTCTTCGCCGACGTCGTCTCTACCTCCGGCCACTCGCTCTTGCTACCCGAAACCATCAATTTCGGGAAATTGCAGCACCCGTGAGAATGAGTCTGCTGTCCGAGCGAGAGGAAGGAGAAGGGGAGTAATCCGTCATTTTGGAATTTAATTTTTCTATAGTTTGAACTTAGGTTTTGAATGTTTATTAAATGTGATTTGATAATTAATGTTTATTGAATATTTGTTTTCCGGATATTTGTTTAAATTAGCTAGTTAGGGTAGGATTATAATTTAGGTTGGATTTTGGTATTTTAATCCGATTTCTGTCTTTTACTCTATGCGCCCGAGAGGGGCTAGACGCAAGGATTGAGAAATCGGATCCGTGGTTACATGGCGCTCGAGAGAGGCACAAATCACAGTAAAATCCAGAGTCGATAATTTTAGCATCATCACAATAGGAAATTGATTCTCTGCATTTTATTGTAATCCGACATTAACTCTAGGCGCCCGAGAGGGGCTAGACGCAAGGATTGAGAATCCGGATTCATGGTTACGTGGCGCTCGAGAGAGGCACGTATCATGCTAAAATCCAGAGTTGATGTTTCCTGTTGTGCAAGTAGTTAACCAGATGATTGCTTGATAATTTAGGATATAATTAGTGTTTAGTTCAGATTAATTCATCATATTTGGTGAGGCTAGTTGACTGAAGAATACACAAAATTCAGTCCTCCCTATAGATATGACCCTCGGTTCCTGCTAGATTACATGAATGATTCGTACGCTTGCGAGGTATAAAAGCCGATGTAATTAAATTTCACATCAGTAGGCATACAATGTTTGATGGATAATGCTATTCTTTTGACAAAAAAAGTCAAGGTCTCTGGAAGTATATTCTTTGGCATTATGTTGTGGCCCACATTGACCCCTCATCCTGGGTTAAGTACCTATGTCTTACGCTCCTAACAGGCCAGTCTTTTGGGTAGTATTGGCTAGGTGCTTGACATTTGGTATCAGAGCTTTGGCTAGGTCGCGAGTTCGATTCCTAGCGGACGCAGGAATTCCACAGGTCATGGATGCGGTCTCCATACGGTACCCATCGCTATCTGTTAAGCCATAGTGGTCGTCAGCTCACAAAGGGGGGTGTGGTGTTATGGCCCACATTGACCCATGGTCCTGGGTTAAGTACCTAAGTCTTACGCTCCTAACAGGCCGGTCTTTTGGGTAGTATTGGCTAGGTGCTTGACATTACTACCAAGGATTGGGAAAGCCATTCTTGTTTCTCTTGTACGGGCTTAATACTAATAGCAACAAATTTTCCAAACCTGCAGAGCTTGAGGAAATGGAGAAGTTTGAAATAGACCGTAGTACATTGCATCCTATCTTGACTGAATGTCGTATATTTAAGTCAGGAATGGAGCTTGAACTCATACAGTATGGTAATGATATAAGTTTGGAGGCTCATATTGAGGTTATGCGCAAAACAAAAATGGGCATGAAAGAGTATCAGTTGGAGAGCATGTTTCTCCATCCTGTGTACATGTATGGAGGTTGTAGAGATTGTTCATACACATGCATATGTGCTACTGGTGAAAGTAGCTCTATTCTTCATTATGGGCATGCTACTGCTCCAAATGATAGGATTTTACACGATGGTGACATGGCACTTCTAGATATGGGAGCTGAATACCATTTTTATGGTTTTGACATAACTTGTTCTTTTCCTGTGAATGGTAAATTTATGAGTGATCAACATCTTATCTATAATGCAGTCATTAAGGCCCATAATGACGTTGTCTCTATAATGAGACCTAGAGTAAGCTGGATGGACATGTACAAGCTAGCAGAGAAAGTTATTCTCTGGTCATTGGTGGCTGGTGGCTTAATTAATGGTGATGTTGATGATATGATGGCTGAGAGATTGGGTGTTGTTTTCATGCTTCATGGTCTTGGGCACTTCCTTGGTATTGCTACTCATGATCCGGGGGGCTATGCTAAGGATTTGGAGAGGCCAAAAGAACCGGGGTTGAGTGCTTTGCGGACTGCTAGAAAACTTGAAGAGGCATGGTCTCCAGTGCTGATATGAAGGAAGTGTATGGTGAGCTTGCACGGCCTGGTGGTTGGAATGATCCAGAAATGCTTGAGGTAGGAAATAGAGGTATGACCAATGATGAATACATCACACACTTCAGTTTATGGGCTATCTCTAAGGCACCTCTCCTAATCGGATGTGATGTGCGGAATGCCACCAAGGAAACCTTGAAAATTATTGGGAATAAGGAAGTGGTAGCAGTGAACCAAGATTATCTTGGTGTTCAAGCTAAGAAGGTTCGCATGGAGGGAGATCTTGCGATATGGGCTGGACCACTCTCCAACTATAGGACAGTTGTGCTCTTAGTCAATGGTCGCCCTAGGTATTTTGAAAATTACTACCAATTGGGGATGAGGAGCTCTAGCAGAGAAACATAAAACTGCGAGTGGGAGATCCAAATGTAAAACTAAAAAAAACAAAAAAAAAAAACATGCTTCTCTAGGTGGATGTTTTAGTTTTCTAGTCCAGAGGGCTGCCACAGATACTGCGGTTGACGCTTGAGAAGGGATGGAGACATCGGCATGGGCACGCAGACCTAACTTCGACCTTGAAGACAAGTTCATTCTTCCAGGGGGTGTAATGTTATGAACACAATAACATTAATATTTTATTGTTTTTCTTTAATTTACTTTATTTTATTTCAATTTAGGCCACATGGGAATTTTTGGAATATTTTATTTATAGGGGTATTATATTTTATATTAAACCCTAATAGGGTGAACCCTATTTAAGGGGTAAGAATAATGAGAAAAAGGGGGATTGAAGTATTAAGAATTAGGTTAAATCTAGCGTAAATAGGCTTGAGATCACCTTCGTGATCTCGAGGTTAGGGTTTTCCTAAAAAACCCACGTATTCTCTCATCCTCCATTGATCTTCGTCTTCCCCATGTCTTCCTACTATCCCTACAGTAATGCATGGAAGACCAGTAACCCGTGGCAGATCCTAGATCCTCCCAAAAAATCCTTGTGTCATCTCCGAGACCGTAACACATTATCATATCGAAGTACTTTTATTTTCTGATAAAATTGAGTGAGTATCATAGCATAAAAGGATTTAAATATGGATGTATTTCAGAAAGTTCTTTAAAGAGAAATAACCATCAGTGTTTTCATTTTCTGGAATCAGTCATACTCATAATCGACAAGGGTTTTCTTTTTTGTTGATGTGGTAGACTGGTCCTCCTTTGTATCACTTACTAAGGCTAAATTTACCTTCATTCAATCCGGTTTGCCATGGACTCTATCACATGTCTCTATAGTGTGGCCATATTTTTCACAATCAGTGCATTCCCTATAATAGCACGTATCTATGGTGTGGTCATATCTTCTACACTAAGTGCATTCCTTGCCATCTATTCTGACAGAACCATTCCTTCCATCTCTTCCTTGTCCTCCTCTATAATTTCTTCCATGGCCTAGGCCACAGTCGGATGATATTTTGTTATGCCCAGAGTACATAGCAGATGATACTTCAGTAATAGAAGAAGAAGCATCTGGAATACAGAGTAATGTGGCACCTACATCATCAAAAGTTGGAATAGCAAAGCGCTAAGAAGTTGAATTTTATCAACTTCGAGAAATGGCTTAATGTTTGCAAGGCAAATGGCAATGACTAAGGCTTCTTTCTGCTTGTCTTTGATAGAGACATCCGTGGAGGTAGGCTGAGTTATTTTCCATTATTGAAGAAGGCCTCTAAAACGAGCCAAATATTCAAGGATATTTTCTCCTTGTTTAGTGTTGAACAACTTTGGAGAATATCATATAGCCTATGTAAGTTGTCAGAGCTAGAGTTCAAATTAGCACATGTCTCCAAAATTTTTTTAGCGATACCAAGATGAATAACATTGTTGGAGACATGTTCTTCCATGCTATAGATGAGCCAACTAATAACCAAAGTATCATTTTTAACCACTTATTATAAGAAATATTTTCTTCATCAATAGGTGGTACAAGTTCGGTGAAGTGACCAAGTAGGTCCTTTGTTGTAAGAAACCTACGAACCAATATGGACTAGCTCATGAAATTTGATACCCCTCTCAAGGGTATAATAGTAATTCTGAGTATATCACTCTTGTTCTCCATGTTTTCTTCAGCCATAATAGGCAATTCAATGTAAAAAAATTCTCCAAAAAATAATAATAAAAAAATAAAGTAGAGTTCTTCAACAAACTTGGTGAATGGAGAGGCTTAGCATAGAAGCTAAGTAATCATATTTCTGAAATCCAATGAATAAATAACAACTCATAATAGGCTCAATACCAATCTTCTTTACCATTAAATCTTGCTCCCACAAAATTATAACTTTTTATGCATAAAATCTCAACATAAACTAGTTTTCAATCAAAAACATTCCAAACCGACAAAACTGCCTTGGTAACTTCTTCTAATCCGAGATGCATCAATCTCAATAATCTCATAAGATGAAGACAACCATAAAATCATCTCTAAACCATCTTCTAAATCCAAAAACCAATAGCATGAATTAATAATAAGAACAATAACAAAACTTATCTCATGATCTTCAATCTTGCTTCACAAAGAGCCTTTTATGAGTAGCTTTGATCGTAACTTCTTAGAGCATTCCTTTTGATGTGGGAAACCTAAATTTGATGCTTTGATACCATGTTGAATTTAGGACCCCTTTACTGCTTGAGCAAGGTGAGAAAGGGAGAAAGAAAAAGAAAGAGAGAGAGAGAGAGCTTTTGGGTAGAGAGGAGAGAAAAGAGGCAAAAAAAAGAAAAGAAAAAGAGTTTAGGCTAGAAAGGAAGTCTTCACAAGAGAGAAGTGGAGAACTACTTCACTTTCTCATTATTAATTCAAGTACAAGCACCTCTATTTATAGTAAAGGAAAGTAGTAGAGTCCAAGTACAATTAAACTATCATTCTCCTAATTACATCCAAACTATAACTCTTAAAGATAAGTCTATCATAATAAAATAACTCAACATAATTAGAAGACTAACATAACTCACACTAAAACTCTTCCATGAGGACGTGATCATCTGATAAAAATGGCAGCTCATGGTTATCATTATGGGTCCCTTTTGATCTTCCAAGTCATGTGAAAAAGATACAAGCTCGTGGTTATCTTTGTGAGTCTCACTTGATCTTCAAATCTTCCAACTCATTCCCGCTAGTGCTTCACATCTTCATCCTCATTCCAGCTCGTGCTTCACATCTTCCAAATCATGCCAGCTCATGTGATGACTCATCATGTCATCTCATGTTCTCATGGTGGATCCCACATTGTAACAACAAACAATAAATTTAACAAAAACGTAGGAACAAATAAAACATCATAAAGCCAAAGTGTAGGAGTAGCAAAGGACGAGCCCATCCCAAGGACCTTGGTTTGAGATCCATCTGCTATGGTAAAAAAATTTATCTGGTAATAATGGAGACAAAGAATGTAAAAGACTTTTATTACCTGAAGAAGAGGAAGAGGCAAAAATCATACCTGAGACCGTAATAGCCGCAACAATAGTGGAGGAGCAACTGGATGTAGGTACCATCAAGGTTTTCAGCCTCTGCAATAGCTCAAAGTCATCATTTGAGATTTTCTTCTTTCCTTTCTATGACTCGGATTTTTGTTCATTCTTTTGAGTATTATTTACTGAGGTCTGATTAACAATAGCCCAATCCGGCTTACCATCAAGTTTCTAACAAGTATCAATTAGATGATTCAATCCTCCACAATAAGTGCATAAGCTGTGTGTCAGTCCTCGAGGAGCTGGAACCAATTCTACCACCTCTCCCCTTACCTCCTTTAGCTTTCCCACCGCGGCCTCTATTGATTGAAGTTGTACCTCTGTTACTAGAGTACAAAGCTGAGGATATTTCAATCGGAGTAATGGTAGAGGGGTCTTGGATCCGAAACAATGTGGCACTTATATTATCAAAGGATGAAAGTGCAGTGGAAGGATGAAGTTGTGATTTAGCCACCTCAAGGTATAGGTGTTGGAAGATAGGATCAAGTCCACATGACGAAAGAAGGCCCAAACATCCAAGAGAGGTGTGTTGGAATGGGTGAGTCGGGCTGACTTAACCCATTAGATCCGACTCAAAAATTAAATCAAGTTACCATATAATTTCAATTTTTTTCTGCACTTTACAGGTCATCTTCAATCTCCAGCCTCGCACAAAGAGGGAGTGCCAGCGCACCCCACCCCAGCCATCACTCCACCGAGAGCATACCGAGACGACGACTAGGAACTTGGCGTCGGTTGTTTGGTCTCCTCATTGTGGGATGGTGATGATGGGGATGCCAGAGCTTGGGCTCTCCTCTTCAAGCCTCTTCAACAGGTCATTCCTGGCCACATCTCTTACTATCCATAGGAAAGATTTCCAGTGGTTGCATATCCCGTGTGCCATCTACCTCTGAGGCAGGATGTCAACGTATCTCGTGCCACCCATAGCTCCACGCGCCGATACCAAATGGACATCGTAATACTCGACTGTGCACCCCACACTGGTCATCAGTTCACTGAAACGACGACACACACAATGCTAGTCTCAACACGGTGCACCAATTGCCGATCTCCCTATGTTCCTACGCAGCCACCTCTCGTTTGCAAACAGCGTCGAGAGGCCAACGAGATCAAATGGGTGGCCGCTGATTCGGATGTCTGGACTGTGGTTCAATCGATAATTCAACGACGGCGCATATAGCGTCGTGGACAGGCTTTCAATGTCATTCCAATAAGCCTGAGAGCTTGCTCAACCTTTCATAATAGAATTTAAGGTAGGCTAGATGTATCACTCTGATAACAAATCTAAGCATTATGTAATTCATGAAATAGAATTAAACGAATGCATGAAAGAATGTTTAGCTCCAGTCATGTCGATCAAATTCCCAAAGCAGAAGATCGTCTCATTTATTCAAAGGCTCCTCGATGGAAGTGTCATAAGTACTCTGTTAGACTAGATTTGTTGTTCTCAAATACATCTTTTTCCATCAAAAGATAGAGGTTTCACAATGCCTATCTTATCTACATCTAAAGGATAATGGGTCATCTCTTAAAGGGGTAAGGGTTATCCCTGAAAAGGAGGAACTGCTATCTCTCAAAGGGACAAGGGTTTATCCTTGTAAAAACAATAACTACTAACAAAAAGGCCTTGTCTTCTTCAAAAACTGCACTTTGGATGCCTGCTAAAGCATCACAAGTGCCTTCAAACTTTTTAATGTGACCGTTCAATGATGATCAATAAAATCAGTTTTTCTCATAGATTTGAAGAATACGACGTAGGTGCCTCTCTCTTAAACGGCCTTCTCAATAAAATCAATTTTTTCTCATATTTTTACATGGATTTGGACACCCTTCTTTGCATGCAAAAGGATGTCTAACTGGTCTTGTGAGCTGTGTCTTCACAATAGTTGCAGGGACATAAAGGTTTGCCTCAATTTTTAGGCAACTACTACGTATAACACGTGATAAAAAACGCAAATATTTGTGTCATTCTGTTCACATTTTCTAAGCGAAAATCTGAAGTTCCAACTTTCCGTTATCTCAAGCATTGCTTGGATGGAGGCGAACTATGCTCCATCATGGATCACTAATTAATGATCACATGATCTGTACCTTTCACAACCCGACGTTTGATCAACCAAAACAGTTTTTAGAATTTTCTTGTCCCAAAGACATTTTTATTGATAGCCAACCTATCCACCACCATGAATGAGTGCCGGGGCTTTCTTACAATTATTAAAAAAGCTGTAGAAAATCGATCACCATGAATGACTCAGTAGTTATCAACATTTCAAGGCATGAAAGTAGTATAGGGAAAATCGTATCGAACCAAAATTGCACAAATATTTACATTTGTAGCCAAGTCCTACAAACCGCATGGTAAAAATTTCACTAACAACTAAAGACGGACGTATGCTGGATTAGTTGTTGTTGGACCAAGGAAGATGTTAAGCACCCATCTGTCGTTATTGAGACAAGCAAAGCCTTCTGTAAATCTTCACTCAGCGATCTCTGCGTCAACGAGATTAAGTATTCCATGCATGCACCATCACATGGCAGCATAATTGGCCCATTTCCCGGCAGTCCGTATTCTTCTTCGGAGACCGCCAACAAAGCTTGTAAAATGGGATTGCAGAGGAATGTCAAAGGAAGGACGAAGCGCTCACAATCTGTTGTGTATGCAACAAAATGACCTTTCTCAGCGACGGATCTGGTCCTTGTCGCAGCCAGTTTCTTCACCAACTTCTTAGGGCTCATCACTGCCGCGGGTGAAGAGTTGCAGAAAGAGCTCCCGGAGGTAAGAGAGAGACTGATCTAGACTCCAATGCGCTTTGTATTGATGAATGAAAAGCCAGCGAAGGTGACATATATATACAACCGTAGTTCGTTATCAGCTGGGTCTCTCTACTCTTGCCGTGTCAGATGGGATGCAATCCCATGTGCTGATCATACCACAATAGGGCCTAGAGGTGAGAGCAGGTAGGGCCATAGTTGGTTATCGCTGCTTTTTTCTTGTCCGCTATCTTGACTCCTGACCAGCCTAACTCCACTCAATCAAACACATGAACCTACAAAAGGAATGGTTAAATTCTTATCCCATCACATATTGTCTACAAATTGGGCCGGTGCCATTGATAGAACACATCCTTTGACTACATGCAGTGGTCTCTGCCCTACCTTGCAAGCGAACAAAATACCACCACATGTCGAAGCAATCTTACAGAAGTTACGATGATACCAGGCTATACAGAGCAAGTTATGGAAACAATGACCGACAGAAGGTAAGACACTCTGGATAATATCAATCATCGATGCTCTGATTTTTTATGCTGCCTACCAATCGCCGATGTGGCTGTGAATGCATCTCCTTCACCCAAAGCTGCAAGAGGCAATCCCCATGGACAATATGCCAGCAGAATCCCAGCAGCCAGCTGATTATCAGCCACGTCCAGAATTCAACTTGTATTATGCTGTAATCAGCCAATCAGCCGATTATTGGCTGGATGATAGGAATGCAATGGCTGTATTCTCTGATCCTGCCAGAGCAGCTACTGATATTTTGTCTGCAGCTTCATCAACGAACAGTAGCAGTAGGCATAACAGTGGATTCTTCACTTTGGAGATGTACTTTCTCTGCTAGGGCATGAGGCACAAACGAGCAAAAAACAATTTCTTACTATAAACTTCTTACTACAAGCAAAAACAAGGGCACGAGGAAGAAAGATTAAGAAAAAAATTAGAATTCTAAAAAAAAACCATTGTTACGAGTCCTGAAAATCAACGATCTGTTGAAACTTAGAATTTCATGATGTATAATCACAGTAAAAGAGGATTAAGGAGTGGGAAGAAAAAAAAAAGTTACGGAG
Organism: Aristolochia californica; assembly: GCF_029961685.1. Taxonomy (NCBI): domain Eukaryota; kingdom Viridiplantae; phylum Streptophyta; class Magnoliopsida; order Piperales; family Aristolochiaceae; genus Aristolochia; species Aristolochia californica. The sequence continues at coordinate 27,485,365 of NW_027181782.1, read as the reverse complement.
ATAAGGTTTTAGGAGGAGAAGAGAAAGAGTGACGAATTTGGAGAAAAGGTGAAGCAGAAGAGGGTAATGGACTTGTCCAACCCCTCCCCCTTAAGTTCCATTTATAAATGATAAAAGTACCAATATTACAATTATACCTTCACCCTAGTAAGAGTGGATAAGAGACAAAAAATATAAACTAATTACATCAATGTCACCCTAATTACATCATATCTTCCAATATTCTCCCTCAAGATGGGAGGTAATGCCAATGATCCAAGCTTGAACCAAATATCATAAATGTAGTAATAAACTTCTTCATCATAGTGTCCCAACACCGAGCATCGGCTCTCAAAGGGTAGAAATGAGTGATAAAATATAAGTTGAAATCAACCTCAAAGGATTTCAACAAAATATAGTGATAATAATCACTAAATGGGTAATGATTGTCCTTCACAAGACGTTGATAAAAGACCCAAGGATACCAATAAAAATGTCTCAAAGGTTTTGAAACACCCATATAAATAAAAGGACCAACCAAAGCAACACTCCAAAAGGGTTGGCCAAAGGGTAAGTGAGAGTCAAAAAAGGACAGTAGGAGAAAGTCTGTCAAATAATAATAGGATAATGGAGAATCACTGAAAGATAATATGTTGGGGCCACCATGTGCTTTATTTTCCTAAGAAATTCAAATTCTTCATCATATGAACCAATGCCGCCAACAGTCAGTAAATAATGAACCCAAAGTAAGCAACCGAGTTCTTGTTCAATAAAAATATCACAATCAAAGAGAGACAATAGTAGTTGTAGTAATGAGCCATTGTACAAATTACACATACCAAATATGTTGTTATCTAGCAGCAGATAACCAATAAATAGTAAAAGTCTTTAAGAGTAATAAAGACACTTGAGATAATTTGCAGCAAGTCCATCCTTGAATAAGGATTATGTGCACCAAATAATAAGCTTTAATCGAGTAATAAACTACCAATAAGTTGAACCAAGTGTTGCTAATCTTCTAAAAACGAATAACTGAACTGGGTGTTGGTGGTTCCGAGAGTATCTGCAAGGTCTTCTAAAAAAACAGAGAAGAGTGAATAAAATAGAAATGGATGTTGCTTTTATGCTTATTGCATCAGTGATTAATTTAGACACCAAAATGAGTGCTAGCCATATTAAACCAAGTAATTAGTAGCCAATGACATAAGTGCCGTCTTTCTGAATATAGTCCACACTTAGAGATGTAATTACAGAATGAAACCGATTCTAAAAGGCAAGGTGAAAAACCAAAGGCAAGTCTTCAGGCAAGACCAGTTATAGCTTAAAAAGATTTCATCGAGTGATAGGTTGAGCTAGGCTACTCACATCATAAGGGGATAAGTACAACGAGTGTTGCTACAACATGTTAATATGCTGCAAAGATTTCTCATAACAAAATAAGAAACACACATTTTTAATATGATCCTAGATCAAAATCTCCTTATATAGATACTCAAAAAAAATTTTATATATAATTTTCCATATAAAGTCTCATTTTTTATGGCATAAAATGGCTCAAAATTTGAAGCATTCTCTTGCTACATTTTGGTGCTTGACCTTTACTACTTTAGATGTCGATTTCTCTTTCTAGAAAAATCTTATTTCAACGATTCTTTTTGAGTTGGAAACTAGACTCAAATATTTTTCTATCATTATGTAATTTGCTATATGAAAAATAGGATAAGAGAGTTAAAAATCCAATAAAAACATAAATTGGGAAAGACACTATAAAGGGAAAACGAGAGACTACTTTTTGTTCTTCTTCTCCTTTTCCATCTCAGATCTTTCCCTACTCTGATGCCATGTTAATTTTTAGGACTCCATGAATTTAGCTCATGGAGAAAAAGGGAGACAGCATGTTGGGAGAAAACAGGTGGAAGAAAAGGGTTATGGACTTGTGTCCTAACCATCCCCTGAAGCTCAATTTATAGATAAATGGGTTTATAATATTACAATAATACCACTAAAACTTAAGCTAATTATAGTAGTGTCACCCTAATTACATTATATCTTCCAACAAACTCATACGGAGTTTTGTTGAGAAGTGGCCTTATGCTTACTCAAATAATGATATAGCATGCAATGTTCACAACTTTGGCCCAAAACTTATGTGGCATGTTGTATGTATGAAGCATAGCTCTAGTCATTTCAATTAAGGCTCGATTTCTTCTCTCAACTTCATGATTTTACTGAGGAGTTCGAGGAGCAGAGAATGTATGCTCTATACCGTGTGTTGGAAGATAGGGCCCAAACCTATACGACAAAGGAAGGCCCACATATCAAATTGTACTCCAAGATGGGCCCAACCCCATAAGACCAAGGAAGACCCATGAATCCAAGAGATATAGAAGACGGGCTCAATGCCCATATATCAAAAAGAAGGCCCATATACATTGATGGCAGGATGGTAAATAAAGAGTCATCTCATAGAGATGGCATTGGTGTAATTAAGCTAAAGTTCCAGGGTTAAAACCAGAGTTCAGGGGTATTATTATAATATAGTAGTTTCATAAATCTATAAATAGAGCTTCAAGGGGGGAGGGTAAGGAAGAATCAAGTCCATAACCCTTCTTCCACCAGTTTTTTCCCAATGGGTTTCTTTCCCTTTTTCTCCATGAGCTAAATTCATGGAGTCCTAAAAATCAACATGGTATCAGATTTTTTGATTTTCAGGACTCCGACTATGGTTTTTCAGGTTTCTCTCTCCTCTGGTTTTTCCCATAGTTGCTGAATATTAGTTTTTAGATTTTTTGTTAGTTTTCACCCATATTTTTTCTCTTCCAATTACATGTTACATCAAAATTTCTATTTTTTATTTTTCCAAGTTCATCCTTTTTTCCCTGGAGTGGTGATTCCATGATCACTCTACTTGCCAATGTTTGGGCATTGAAATTTTGTGGTGATGAGCAGTGTTGGAGAACTGAAAAAAAAATAGTTTTCATGGCATGATGTTGTGGGCCGAAGAAAGAAACTAAGACTGTGGGCCCAACACCCGCCTGGTTCATTTCCGAGTAGAGTTTGACTCTGACTCCAGCTTCGCCTCCACCAATCCAGCTTACCATCCTTGAAAACTTGTTTGAATTTCTCTACAGCCATGGCTCCCACCTTGTTGTAGATGCCCCCGGCTTTCCAGTACGCCACACAACTCTCTGTGACTCTTTCGGAGTACTATTCACCAGTGAGTGAGGATCATCGTCACTCTCATAAATTTCTTGAATGGCTCAGTAACGATGTCTCAGAAGAAGTCCTCATTGGAGTTGAGGTCTTCCGCCGTCTTTCCCTTCCGTCTTCGGACGAGATGAGTCAACACTACCCCATCGAGATAGATACCAATAGCCATGAACTTGATGAGCTTGCCTTTGACTCCCCCAAGAAACAGGGTGTTGTTCGATCCAGGAGGCTTCACTGTGGGGCAAAAAGTGACGTCGTCGATGTTCTACTGCAAGATGGACGGAAGAGAAGCCATTGTAAGAACTTTGGAGTCTGAATTGAGTTGCGACAACCACTACTTCGAGACATACAAAATATTACTGCTGATTATTTTTGGAAGTCTCTCGCTAATGGCCAGTGTGTGCTCAGTGGCTCTGCGTGGGAAAGACGACCCACCCTCGCCGGAGAAGACAAATCTGCACTGGCCAAAGACAACAACAACTTGTGAAAAAAAAACGTCTCTGGTGAGCCCCGTTGTGCTCGGCTTAGTCAAGTTATCTCTCGAGTAACTGGTTCTTGGAAAATCTGCCAACGAAGGAAAGTTTCCAAGTTTTCTATCTTCGCTTGGGAAAGTTTCCTCTCGCTGTGCTGTTTTCGCCAAGAGTCGGGGAGGCAGACGACACTGTTCCAAATATTTCGTGTTTCCTAACTTAGGAAACATGATTTATTAAAGCTGGTCAGAGCCTGTTCAACGCGCCCAAGTCAACCCGGACCAGCTGTTAAGCACCTAGCCAATACTACCCAAAAAACCGGCCTATTATGACCAGAAAGCATAGGTACTTAACCCGAGGACCATAACAGTACACCCCGCCCTCCCGAGCCGACGACCACGGATGACTTAAAACAGCAATGGGGACCGGGTCAGGAGCCGATACTCCCTTACGGTGCCCCGCCAGGGGTGTGCGGTCCACCTACGCACTCAGGGACTCGAAGTCGGGACGTAGCGCTTGCTCTGATACCAAATGTTAAGCACCTAGCCAATACTACCCAAAAGACTGGCCTATTAGGACCGGAAGGCATAGGTACTTAACCCCAGGACCATAACACCAACAAGCCGAGTTCCTAGCCGACCGAGTGCACCAGCCAGACTGAGTCAACCCAGACCAACTCGGACCGAGTCAACTCGGTCTAGTCAACTTGGTCCGTGTCAACTTGACTCGGGCTACTTATTTTCTACCTCGGTAAATATGCCCAAGATTTTGGCGCGACTCAGTAAAAAAAATTTCTGACTGGATTATTATTTTTGAAGAATTGACAGATTATTACTTGGTCAACATATTATTTGGTCTAGATATGTTCATTGGACTATTTCATGGGTTATTTTACAAGGATTATTTTGGGTCGTGTTAAATGGGCCCAAGCCAAGCCCATTTAAGCTGTTGCTATTGTGTCTCTTTTGATGGGACATAATTATTGAAGAAGTGGTAGCCTCATACCATTATTTATTCATGTCCCCGTAAAAATATCAATTTTTTTTTGTTGGTAGTCCATGACAGAGGAACTTCATCCCCGTCAAAAATATCAATTTTTTGTGGTTGGAAGTCCATGACGGAGGAATTTCATCCCCATAAAAAAATAAAATTTATTTGTAGTTGGGAGTCCATGATAAAGGAACTTCATCCCCGTCAAAAATATCAAATTTTTGTGGTTGGGAGTCCATGACAGTGGAACTTCATCCCTATCAAAAATATCAAATTTATTTGTGGTTGGGAGTCCATGACGGAGGAACTTCATCCCCGTAAAAAATATCAAATTTATTTGTAGTTGGGAGTCCATAACGGAGGAACTTCATCCCCATCAAAAATATCAAATTTATTTGTGGTTGGGAGTCCATGACGGAGGAACTTCATCCCCATAAAAAATATCAATTTTTTGTGGTTGGGAGTCCATGACGAAGGAACTTCATTCCCATAAAAAATATCAAATTTATTTGTGGTTGGGAGTCCATGACGGAGGAACTTCATCCCTGTTAAAAATATTAAATTTTTGGTTTGAATTCCATGACGAGTGAACTTATTATTATATTTATGTTACTCCCCCTCATTAATATCATATATTACTCTACCACTTGAGAGTCATTGTCCTATGGAGGGACACGATGGTGGAGATAGACACTTCAGAACAATGTCTTAGCGGCTAGGAGTGATTTACTCTCACTGATGTTATACCAGTTGGGCCTCATAAAAGAGAGCACCAGCGTAAGGGGGAGTATTGGAAGATGAAGGCATATTATACAAAAAAAATTAACACATTATTTGCAGCAAGCTAGGAGTTCATATTGTTCTCTCACCCCCAGCTTGAGGGGGAGTGTTGGAAGACAGGGCACAAGCCCTACGACAAAGGAAGGCCCACATATCAAAGTGTAATTGAAGATGGGCCCAAGCCCATAAGACCAAGGAAGACCCATGGATCCAAGAGATATAGAAGATGGGCCCAATGCCCACAGATCAAAGAGAAGGCCCATAGGCCCATATAGATTGATGGCAGGATGGTAAATAAAGAGTCATCTCATAGAGATGGCATTGATGTAATTAAGTTAAAGTTCCAGAGTTAAAACCCTAAACCCTAAACCCTAAGTTCAGGGGTATTATTGTAATATAGTAATTTTATAAATCTATAAATAGAGTTTTAAGGGGAGGGTAAGGAAGAATCAAGTTCATAACCCTTCTTCCTCTAGTTTTCTCCCAAAGGGTTTCTTTCCCTTTTTCTCCATGAGCTAAATTCATGGAGTTCTGAAAATCAACACTGTGCTTAGTGCAATATTCTTCAAAATGTGAAATTTTAAATTCTCCTCCATGGTCTCTCCTAATTTTGATAATGCTATAACCTTGTTCCTTTTGAAATTTTTCACATAATTTAACAAAGGCTAGAAAATCAACATCCTTATGGGATACGAAATCTACCCAAGTCAACCTTGAATAGTCGTCTATCACCAATAGGGTGAAGCGCTTTCCATTTAAGCTTAAAGTTCGTGTAGGTCCAACTAAATCCATGTGGATTAGTTGAAGAGGACGAGAGGTTGAAACTAAATTTTTTAGCCTTGAAAGAGGTTTTGTATAGCTTTCCAAGTTGGCAAGCATCACAAGGTTTCTCTCTTACAAGTTAGCAGGCTTACCTTTTTTTTCACTAATTTTTTCAAGGAATCAATTCCTATCCGTTGTAATCTTTTATGCCATAACCAAGATTCATCAATTTTTGCACCCAAACATATGGCACTAGTTGAGGGTATATTGACTATATTAGCAACATAGAGATTTTTGTTTCTATGTCCTTCTAGAACTAGTTCATCATTTTCATTATCTAAAACAGCATATGTCATTTTCAAATGAAACCTTATTTTCTTTATCACAGAATTGACTAATGTTAATTAAATCAAGCATCGACCCTTCAACGAAACAAAAATTGGATATGAAAGAGATTGAGGTACCGATTTTACCAATTCCTTTAATGATACCTTTACCGTTATCTTCAAAAAGTTACAAGACCTCCATCTTTGGGGTTGAGTTCAACAAACTTCTTTTATCACAAGCATGTGCCTTGAGGAACCGTTATCCAAAATCCAAACATTTTTTAGTGCCTTGGCTCAGAGATGTACCTACACCATAAGAAATTTAATCCTTAGAGACCCATTTAATATAAATCGAGGAAGCCAAACCATGTGTATAAATTATATAAAGCTATGTGTGGATTGAAGTGAGCTCTAACAGCGCATGACTTAGTGATTTCTTGGAACAAAATGGGTAGAAAAGAAGTGTGGATAAACCTTTACTATGTGTCATGAACAAGATTTGATTATTAACCAAATCTATGTGAACGATTTTGTTCTTGGCTCTATTTTCACCTCTTTGTGCAAAGAGTTTGCTTAAGTCATGAAGAATGAAGTTGATGAGTTATCTTTCATTCTTCTTTGGACTTTAAGTGGTTCAAACTGAAAGAAGAATCTTCATGAATCAGCTCGAGTATATAAAATAACTCTTTAAAGAAATACAATTTTAAACATATTAACACACCCATGAGTGCATCCTTCAAATTGACTCGGACAACTCTTGTAGACCCAGATAATCAGAAATTATATAGAAATATGGTAGGATCTCTGTTTTACTTGGTAGCTAGTAGATTGTACAATATGCTTACAATTTGCTTATGCTTTAGATTTCAATATGACCCTTGATAATCACACCTAGTGGCTGTGAAAAGATATTATTTCAAATACTTAAGTATTTGATGCTCACAATTCAATCATTTAATTAATTGGGTACTCTCAAGATGAATTTGTAAGTAGTAAATTTAATAGAAGACTATTTGTGGTAGTTACCAAATGCTAGAAAATATGCCAGTATCTTGGCTTTCCTAGAAACAACATTCGTTAGCTTTTTCTACTACCATGGCTGACTACATAATGGTTGAAAGTTGTCGTGTACAGGTCCTATGGATAAAACACCAATTCTATGGCTATGGATTGAATCAAAGATGAAATTGCTATCCATTGTGACAATTTGAGTGCCATTAGCATAAGAAAAAACCTGGCACTTCATTCTCTATCCAAACACGTTAAAATTGGACAATACTTTACTGGAGAATTATTTCAAGTCAGGCCAAATCAAATTTGAATTTGTTCCTACAAAAAAATAAATGGATATTTTCATAAAGTCTTTAGGATTTAATTGATTCTCTAAAAAGGAAGAGAATTAGGCCTGAGCAACCTCCTATGACTATTGATGAAGAAGTATTAATGGCAATAAAAATTTCGTAATGTAATCAATAAAAACACTTTGTAGAAGAGCATATATGGAAGAGTCTTATATGACTCTCACAATAATATGTATCACAGAGGTAGAATTAATATGGTGGAGTCTTATAGGAATCTGACAGAAGAATGTCTTATAGAAGAGCCTCAATTTAAAGGTGTTATGTTAGTTATATTAGCCTTCTATTTATGTTCAATAATTCAATTGTTGTAGGATTTTATCTTTTATTGTTTAACTTTGGGTGTAATTGGGACAAGGGTAGTTTAATTATAGCTAGATTCTTTACTTGTTTCCTCTATTATAAATAGAGGCTCATTGTAATCAAAGTAAATAAAGTCAATGAAATTTTTCTCTTTTCCATAAATTCAACACACTCAAAGTCAATACTTTGGAAAATGAATAAATAACACAAGCATATTATAAATCAATAAGGAGTATGCACATGTGAATTCATTTTTGGTAGAACATGTACGAACAAGTAAAAGTTGGGAAGTTGTTGTAATAGTAGCATTCCAAGACACAAAAAATGAAATGTAAAAATTGAATTAGATTCAAAATCGTATGGATATTTACACTTGTAATCAAGTCCTTAATCGTATCATCCAAACTTTACTAATCAATTATAGACTGGTATAGTTTTTCTTTATTTCCTTCTAATGAAGAAGGTACTAGACTGCCGACATTGCAAATTATTCCCCTTGCGGGTTCCTCTGGTAATTGAGTTGACATTATTTTTTGGGCAAAGTTGAAACACTGACTGGGACTATGCTACTTCAAGCCATGACAGACTCTCTCAACCACTAAGCCATTTTTATTACTAATAAAGTTGTAGAGAATTGCTGGTCATGAATGACTAGGGCTTTCAACAAACTAATCCCGAAGTCAAGTTTACTCCTATTTCAGAACTAAACAAAGTGAACCGTCGATCCAAGTCAATGAGACTATCTAGGATGCTGCATAAACTCACTAAAAAAACTAATAGCGTAAGATATGTCTAGTCTTGTGAGTGTGAGATTTAACATTATTTTTTGGTCAAAGTTGAAACACTAATCGGGAGTATGTTACTGCAAGCCACGACAGACTCTCTCAACCCCGAAACCATTTTTATTACTAATAAAGTTGTAGAGAATTGCTGGTCATGAATGACTCAGGCTTTCAGCAAACTAATCCAGAAGTCAAGTCTACTCCTGTTTCGTAACTACACAAAGTGAATCGTTGATACAAGTCAATGAGACTATCTAGGATGATGCATAAACTCACTAATAAAACTAACAGCATAAGATATGTCTGGTCTTGTGAATGTGAGATTTATAAGTCTTACAACCAATTTTTGGCACCTACTGATATGAATATTATCTCCAAATTCAGCATATAACTTTACATTTGATTCCTAGATGTATCTTCAGGTTTACATCCAAATATTTTAGTTTCCTGTAGGAGATCAATGCATACTTTATTTGAGAAAGAATTATATCATAGTTGTATTGAAGGATTTCTATCCCCCAAAACTATTTAAGTAGACCAAAGTCTTTTGTCTAAAACACATTATTCAAATCCTTCTTAACTTGTTGAATCCCCATAGTGTTATTGCCTACAATGATAATGTCATCTACATATACTACCCTACGAATCATAACATGTACAATGTTTTTTGTCAATACTAAGTGATCATTTTCACAACTCTTAAAACCTAGTTGTACAACTACCATAGTGAGGTGATTGTTTTAGCCCATAAATTGCCTTATTTGACCAACATACATCCTCTCTCTCAATCACATAACTTGGTGATTTAATCATGTAAACCTCTTTGGATAAATCACCATTAAGAAAGACAGTTTTTTATATCTAGTTGATCAAACCCTACATGAGGCGATTGTTTTAGCCCATAAGTCTTATTTAGCCAGCATACCTTCTGCCCCTCAACCACATAACTTGGTGGTTTAATCATGTAAACCTCTTTGGATAAATCATCATTAAGAAGGACATTTTTTTACATCTAGTTGATCAAACCCTACATGAGGTGATTGTTTTAGCCCATAAATTGCCTTATTTAACTAACATAGATTATCCCTTTCTACCCCATAATTTGGTGGTTTAATCTTTTAAACCTCTTTGGATAAATCACCATTAAGAAAGACAATTTTTTTATCTAGTTGATAATTAGGCCACTTAAATTTTACAGCTATAGATAGAAGAACTTGTACAAATTTGAGTTTAGCCATAGGATTGTGTACACCCTTTTGCTACTAATCATACTTCATACCGAGTCAACTCAAATCTATTTTTGTTTCAGAACTACACTAAGTGAACTGTTGATACAAGTCAAACCTGGAAAATTTTTCATGGTGGCATGCTTCATGTCAGCACAAAATATCTACTCGAGAAATTCAGGAGTCGACTACGGCCTACATTGTTGAGAATCTGACTTTAGTAACAAACTGGGAGTCGACTCAAAGAGACACTACTTGTATATGGCTGACATTGGGAGGGGGGAGAGGTTGGGTTGTTCCTCTTCCTGCTTCACTAATAAAGCTGTAGAAAATTGCTCGTCATGAATGACTCAGGCTTTCAGCTAACCTCAAACCAGATCAGGAACGTAAGCTAACTTTATGGAAGACGGGAAGGTGCTGAATTTTCGACATTTCAAGGCATGAAAAATGAAATAGGGAAAATTGTATAGAACATAAATTGCACTAATATTTACATTTGTAGCCAAGTCCTACAAAACGCATGATAAAAATTTCACTAACAACTAAAGAGGGACGTATGCTGGATTAGTTGTTGTTGGACCAAGGAAGATGTTAAGCACCGATATGTGGTTATTGAGACAAGCAAAGCCTTCCGTAAATCTTCACTCAGCGATCTCTGCGTCAACGAGATTAAGTATTCCATGGAGGCACCATCACATGGCAGCATAATTGGCCCATTTCCCGGCAGTCCGTATTCTTCTTCGGAGACCGCCAACAAAGCTTGTAAAATGGGATTGCAGAGGAATGTCAAAGGAAGGGCGAAGCGCTCACAATCTGTTGTGTATGCAACAAAATGACCTTTCTCGGCGACGGATCTGGTCCTGGTCGCAGCTAGTTTCTTCACCAACTTCTTGGGGCTCATCATTGTCGCGAGTGAAGAGTTGCAGAAAGATTTTCCGGAGGAAAGAGAGACCGATCTGGGATTCCAATGGGTGGTGTATTGATGAATGAAAACCTTGAGAAAGTGATGTATTTATAAAAGGATTCCAAAGGCACCGATCGGCTCCAATCTGGATAGCTGGGTCTTTAATCTTGCTGGGCTAGCTGGGATGCAACTCCATGTCCTGGTCATACCACGATAGGGCCTGGAGGAGAGCAGGTAGGGCCGTAGTTGCTTATCGCTGCTTTCTTGCTTTTCCGCCGTCTTGACTACTGAATTAAACATGGGATTGTTGATTTCTTATCCCTTGATAGAACATATCCTTCGTCTACTTACAGTGGACTCCGGTTCGCACCAACCCTACGACTAGACAGTGTTGTATTGAGAGGTCATCGAAAGGGGAACAAAACAAGCTCTCTAGTTACTTATAGAGGGACTTGATCTCCATTCAGTTAAGGGACCCAAGTAAGAGGAGATGACAAAGGACCAGGTTTGTTGGACATAGCAAACCACTAAGCACTGTATTGAACGGGAGTTCAAACTGATGGAAGAGTCCATTTGAAGCTTCCACCATTCCATTCAACATCAGAGGTCCAACGAATGACATCAGCTATATCCAGATTGTCAAAACATTGAGGACAAGGATCTCTCAAGGGTTGTGTGTGTGGTAGTTTATCTTAGAATGTTACACTTATATATATATATATATATATATATATATATATATATATATATATATTTATCAATCAATTATATTTGTTAGCATTTAATTAATGGTGTTGGCATTATGTCTATCTATTTTGATATTTTATTAGAAGACTTTAAATTAGTAGGCATTGTTGGAAGATAAGATCAAGCCCAAACGACCAAGGAAGGCCCACATATGTAAGATTATTATAAGATGGACCATATGACCAAGGAAGGCCCACAAGATGGGCCCAAACCCATAAGAAGTGGGACCCACAATGATTACCAAGAGCTGACTTATCACATCAGTTGGAAGATCAAGAAGGACTCACAAAAGTATCTTTATCTTATGGTCACGACCAAGAAGAGTTTTAGTTTAAGTTATATTTGTCTTTTATCAATATTGAGTTACCTAATTATGTTAGGACTTACCTTAAGTGTTAGAGTTTGGGTGTAATTGGGACAAGGGTAGTTTTATTGTAATTGGACTCTACTACCTTCCTCTATTATAAATAGAGGTTTATGTACTCTGATTACAACAAGTTATTGATGTCAATGAAGTATTTCACTTTTCCATAAATTCAACAGGCATGTAAGGACATTTTAGTCAACTATTGCCCATGAGTTTGTGCTAATAAAAGGAACGGTCTGGTTGAGTCCAAGGGTTAGTGTGTGTGGTGGTTTATCTTAGAATGTTACACATAAGATCTATCATCGGAAAGTTTCCAGTTTTGAGTAACAATATTTGGGAACAGATCACTCTTATTTTCAAAAACTTCATTGAATTGAATGAGTTATATTTGTCAAGATAATATCCTAGATTAGGACTGGTTTCCTAAACTGATATCCTAATCAAACTAAAGATACTTCCTACTTCTAAGATATGCACTTACTAAAACAAAATTCATTCGTATGCACTTTCCTTTGCTAAGACGTTTGGGAAGTTTCCTTTCTTTCTGCTCTATCTACTAGGCTTCTCTTGCATTAGCATCGGTTTCATTATGTAATTACATCTCTAAGGGTGTACTATATTCAGAAATAGAAATGTAAGTCATTGGCTGCTAATCACTTGGTTTAATGTGGTTGGCTAACTATTGGGTTCTATGGTATGGCTAGCTGTGTTTGAATTAATTACTGATGTAGTAAGTGTAGAAGTAACATTCATTATTATGTTTTTACACTTCTCTTTTTTTTTCAGAAGTCCTTGTAGCTGTTCTGGGATCCTATGGCACTATGTTCAACTTATTATTGGTAGCTTATTACTTAGTTTCATCTTATTACTTGGTGCACGGCTTCCTACTCAAAGTTGGACTTGTTGTAGACTATTTCATGCGTCCTTATTACACCCGATAACTTTTATTATTTACATGTTATATGTTGATTTATAATACAATATATGCTATGTGCTATTTGAGTTTTTGTTTATTACTGTCGTTGCTCTCTGATTGAGACATTATTATTGAAGAAAAAAATCCTTGGTTGATTACCCTGGGTTCATTATTTGTTGACTGTTATCAGTTTGATTTAACTTAAAGGATTGGGTTTGTTCAAAGAGTTCAGTTCTATAATGGCTCTTAAGAACCCCAAAGGCAACAAGATTGTTCATGTAGTGGAGTTTGAATTACTCTAGAAGATAAAGGATATGATGACATCTTCCCTCATTAAGAATTAGAATTACTTCAGAATATAAAGCACATGATAGTCTTGACTCTTCACCTTCTCTTACTTTAATCCCCTATTAACCTTTTACTCGGTTGTCTTTCTCCTACTATCCTTTTTTTACTCTCGTTAACCCTCTTTGTCAAACCCTTTGGTGCATTTGCTTTGGTTGGTCCTTTTTATATATATATATGTGTTTTTAAGTCTCTTAGACATTTTTATTGGTACCTTTGGGTTTTATCGTCATTTTTTAAAGTTACATGCAATTCCCTCTTTAGTGATTATTATTACTATTTCATTTGAAATCCTTTGAGGTTGGTTTCAACTTATGTTTTCTTCCATTTTTTTACTTTTTGAGAGTCTATATTTGGTTGAGTACTTAATGCTTGGGACACACTTTGATGAAGGAGATAATTACTACAACTATTTTATTCATTTCGAGTTGGGATCATTACCATTACCTCCCTGCTTGAGAAGGAGTGGTTAAGATATGGACAAGCATGGGGACAACTGATGTAATTATCCTTTGATCTCTTGTCTCTTATTCACTCCTACTAGGGTGAAGAGTATACTTATAATATTTTTACTTATGGAATCTATAAATAAAGCTTAAGGGGGAGGGTTAGGACATACATCTACAATCCTAATTCTTCCTTCTCTTTTCTCATTGATGTGCTCCACTATTTTCTCCCTCCTCTTGGACATCTCCTTCTCTCTTCACTCCTCTTCTCCTCTCTTCTTCTCCTTCTTTCGTCTTTCTCTCTCATTAATGTAAAGTTGAAAACCTTAAAGGCTATGGAGTCTTGAAAATCAACAAAAAAATTCTTAATATAATCAATAAGAACAAACAAAGTCAATACTTTGGTAAATGAATAAATAACACAAACATATTATAAATCAATAAAGAGTATGCACTTGTGATTTTTTCCTTTAATAAGAAAAACTATGTAAAATTATATTAATGGTTGTCTAAAGTTTTTTACATAGTGCGAATTACTAGACAAATATATAAATATGTTATATAAATATTATCCAAAGTGATATAGAACATTGGTAAAAAATTTTACTATGCAATTTACCTACAAAAGAAACATATATTATCTAAAAGTTGGGTCGATGCCAATGATAGAGCACATCCTTCTTCTATTTGCAGTGCACTCCGTGTTATGGTCCCTGGTCATGGATCTTGTAACCTGGTGCTGTGGGAAAGGATCTAGTGTTGAGTCCTACGATTTAGAACAAGAAGAGAAGGAGATAGAGCAGATTTGTTGAAGGGAACTGAACCTTTAGGTTCATTGAGGAGAGCTCCAATCCCTGATTTAGGTAAATCAAGGCTTGCCCTTTTCCATTCCATTTCCCAAAAAATAGGGTTTACGACACCAAGAGTTAAAGAGGAAGAAATTAAAAATATGCCCCTACGACTTCCCTACTAGTAAATTGACTTATAAAATAAATTGAAGGTGAATAACTCAATACTCGATGACTCAGCCACGACGCCTCTGAATGACTCGGCCTGCTATTGAGTGCATATCGTCACCCCCTAGAGAAAGAACTTGTCCTCAACGAAGATAGGGTAGGCCTGATGGAATGTCTCCACATCCTCTCATGTGGCACCCACGTCATCTGTGTCAGCCCACTGGATGAGGACCTCACACCTGTTATTGATTTGTCTAGCTTGCAACATTGTGGCTGGAGAGAGTATAACACGCCCTTCTACCGTTGAAGGTAAGAACAGAGGTGGTAGTGGCGTTGTACCCTTGAAGGGTTTGAGGAAGGATACATGAAAGACATTGTGAAGTTGGAGAGTCTGGTGGAAGCTGAAGCTGGTAAGCCACCTGGCCAATGAGCTGGTGAATAGAGAAGGCCCCAAAAAATTTGAGTGAGAGCTTGTGGCGGGGGCCAGCAAGGGATTGTTGATGGTAGGGGTGGAGGTGGAGCCACACATAATCATATGGGTTGTAAGAAACATCTTGGTGCCCCCTGTCATAGTATTCCTTCATACAAGCCTGAGCTTTTTTGAGACGTTGGGTAGCATCTTGAAGCACTTGATCACGATCAAGTAGTGCCTGGTCAAGAGCTTCAACTCGGGTGGAGCTTGGCAAATATGAAAGCAACAGTGGAGGGTCCGTTCCATATAGAACCCGGAAGGGGGTAGCTTACAAAACTGTATGAAAAGATGTATTGTAGCAATATTTTGCCCATGGAAGCCATTCGACCCATCATTTAGGGCGGTCGCTCACAAAGCATCGTAAATACATTTCCTCTATGTGATTAACAAACTCAGTTTGGCCATCTGATTGAGGATGATAAGATGAGGAAAATTTGAGTTAGGTACCACATAATCGGAAGAGCTCCCTTCAGATGTGGGTGGTAAAAACTGCATCACGATCACTCACGATGGACTTCAGAATACCGTGCAAACGAACAATGTTTTCTAAGAACACTTGAGCTACTCTGGAAGCCGTATAAGGATGCGCCAATGGAATAAAGTGAGAGTACATTGACAATCTATCAACCACCACAACGGATTTTCCAGAAGTTTTGGGGAGGCCATAAATAAAGTCCATGGAAAGATCAGCCCAAACTTGTGTGGGAAGGGCAAGTGGTTGAAGGATGCCAGCTGGAGATAAATGTTCTCCGTTATTGCATTGGCATACATGACAAGAGGTCACGTAACCTACAATTGCTGACTTCATACCCTACCAATAAAAATTGCCTTGAATCTAATGCAATGTCTTGTGAATGCCCTCATGGGTGCTATCATGATAGGTGGATAAAATTAGTATAATCAAGGGAGAAGAGTGTGATAAGTATATTCGATTGTCATACAGTATGATGTGTCCCAGATAGCCTACTTGGAGTCCATTGTCCCATCCGTAATCTTATGAAACAACTCTTGGAGTGTTGGCGTATTAGGATATTCCTCTTTAATAGAGTCTAACAAGAGAGACTTGGGGTGACTAATCGAATATAATTGTTATTTGTTGTGGACTCGATAGCACAACAAGTCATCCAGTGGCGTCGCGGATGAGTTGCTAACTCAGTGGAGCAGAGTAGGACATTAGGCATTATATGTTTCATGTATTTCTTATTTCATGAATGGTAAGTAGGTGGGCCCACGAGGGCAGTATTGTAATAATCTCTAATGTTGCTTGAGCCTTTGCTTATTAGGCCATCGAGAAAAAATGAAAGGTAAGAAGAAATATTCATGGGATCTGCGTTCTCCCAAAGGAACCAAGGTTGGCGATCCCCTGGAACCCAAGGTGAAGAATCCCTTTGACGAGTCTTAATCTCCCTTCTCCTCCATCGTTTTCCCCTTTCCCACCTTCTATTCTGCCGATTCACCCTAAACCGTCAACATAGGTAGTCCAGAGAGAAGTCGGAAACTAGATTCAGGCTCAAAAATTCCAGAAAACCTCTCCCATCATCACATTACTTGGTCCATGGTCAAAGACCATAACATCTTGGTATCAGAGTAGGGCAATATGGGAGAGCCAACAGAAAATGAAGATTGGAGAACCATCGTCAGAGGAATGATACAGACAGAATAGGAAGAAACCGAGGGGCATCTGGGTATGTTGGTCGACAGTAGAGCTTCTCAACTGCATATTCAAATTCAAGAATTATCCTCTAAAATTGATGAATTAATGGGGGTAAGGAACCCCACTCCCCGTGAAGGAGGGAGGAGCCCTACGACTACGCAGGGAGACCATTTCGTTGGACGCACAACCCAGCCAACGAATGGCATGAGCTCGGGTTCAGGTGCTGGGACCATCCCGAGGTTCACCAAATTGGACTTCCCAATTTTTAAGGATCTGAGGACCCCTTGATTTGGCTCTACAGGTGTGAGAAATTTTTTCCCCATCAAAGAATGGCTGAAATTGACAAAGTGGGGTTGACCGCCTTCCACATGCTCGATGAAGCGTAACTTTGGGGACACCAGTTAGAAATGGAGAACCTGAACCTAGACTGGGAGGAATTTAAAGATTTGTGCACAATTCGGTTTGGACCGCCGGCTCAGAGCTATCCGTTAGGGGATTTAGTCTAACTGCACCAAACCGACACGATTGAGCAATATCAGAAGAATTTTCAAGAGAAATTAGTCAAAGCCAGCAAGGTGGTTCGCGTAGATCAACAAGTGGGGTTATTTACTGCTGGCTTAACAGAGTCTCTCCTGTTAGAGGTGGAACTACTTGTTCTCTCTAATTTAGCCAGAGCAATGAACTTGGCCAGAATACTAGAGGCCAAACAAAACTTTCAGAACCGTAGGCCGACTTGGCAAAGTAGCAGGCCCGCTGCTGGCACCACATCCACATGGCACTCAGTTTGTCTCAACCGGCACTCATAAAAAAATTGACCAAGGCAGAGATGGAAGACAGAAGGTCCCGAGGCTTATGTTATAATTGTGACGAAAAGTACAACTTTGGCTATCAATGTCAGAAGTTGTTTTGGTTAGAAGTCGATGATGAGGAAGAGGAAGCCCTAGAGAACGCAGAGACAGTGGAGGCAGAAAACGAACCTGAAATCTCTCTCCATGCCATTACTAACCTCCAATCCACTAACACCATGCAACTTGGTGCTCTCATCAATGAGCAACCTCTCCTAAGTTTGGTTGACTCAAGAAGTAACCATAATTTTATAAGCTTCAAGGCGGCCCAACAGTTACAACTTCAAGTGCGGCCTCGTCCAATCGATTTAGTGTCAGTGGCTAATGGAGAAAAACTTCCAAGTTATGGAATCAGCAAGAATGCGATATTTTCCATTGAAGGTCATCAGTTTGAGGCCGAATTTCTTATTACCTCTCTGGCGGAATTCGATATGGTTCTTAGAATTAAATGGCTCCACACGTTGGGCTCAATTTTGTAGGATTTCGCCGCTTTAACCATGAGTTTTGAGCTAGCCAACCACCACTTAACGTTCCAAGGGCGGAAGGCTGAAGTTACCACTGCGAAGGCTTCCATTGAACAGAAAACAGCAGCCCTTCGAATTACTCCTCCACAGCAGGTGATCATCTATGGATAGCCTGGTACTAGCCAACCTTTACTTCCAAAGGCATTGACCAATTTCACATCTGCCACTGGACTGAGTGAGGTTGGTATTGAGTTGCTTCAAAAACATCTCGATGATGCCCCAAAATGGGCTAGAACGGCTCTCAGGGTGGCTGGTGCTCTTCATCAGTCCATTGTATTTTTTTATGCCTTCAATGCAGTGTGCACAACGAGATGTGATACCCGTTCAGCATCTGAAATTACGCTTCCACCAATTTATTATCTTGCATTCATAACAGCACTGATGCCTCTGAATACAGTGGCAAATGAACACCATGGTATGCACCTTTTGACACATTGGACCACAACGAGAGTGGAGCCAGCGAAAGACCTGCTGGGTTTGCAGCATCGGGGTTCTGCAGAGCGCCACTCCAAGTTGGCTTTGCTGTAACCTCCACGACATATGGGGCACTGCTCAGCAAGATTCAGACCACTGTGGGGTTTAGGGTACCTATCGTGCCCCTTCAAATTATAAGTCCTAATGAAGTGTTGCACTCCACAAAATGGGGAAGACTTCCTTTGATTCCTGGTGCCACTGGCCTTGCTAACGTTCTTATTCAACTGCAAGTAGTAGGGGATCGTGATTTTACCACACACAAGGACTATGTGGTGAAAGAGTCCGATGGAAAAGTTCCTCAAGCCTCTAAAATCCTCTATGTGAATTGTTGTATTGATGTGCTTAGGTCAATTGCAGTTACTGCCAATTCTTCACTGGGGTCCCAAAGTCGATCTGTTCTTTTCTCACATGGTTCAAATTCTGCAGTTTCTTGCCATGAGCGGGGAGGATCTTTCCTTGAATTCAAAGGGTGTTGGCACCCACACGCTATTGCTGACAGTGGGAGTGGACTTGTTCCAAATGCTCTGTATCCCAATATGGGTGGAGATCTCACAATGGGTCAGGTTAGAACATTTCTGCAGAGAACACAAGCAATATCAAAAATTGGGGCAGCATCCCTGTTGTAGTTGCTGCTGCTCTAGATAGCCTGCCACAGAGTGCACCTTATCAGCTTTTGGCTTCATCTGAGTGGAACCTTCTCATGCATGACAGCAGAAGGAATCCTGGGCAGGCAATGGACAGGTCACTGCCATTAAGATATACGTGCAGTGCAGCAAAATTAAGACTGGCTGTTGGAAGTAAAAGATGCACTTCTTTCAGGCCCCACCTCAACCTTCACAGTGCATATCCAGAGGTCCCAGCACACAGTCCCATTGGAATGGATGAAACCTTACCAATACATATACTACATACCACAGGCGGCCTTCCAAGTGGAAAGTGCAGCAGCGATCATCTCGCTCTAGTCTGCCAACTGGCCAGCTCAACCATAGGCCACCTTCTGGAACCTACGTCTATGATGGCAGATCACAACATTCGTAACAGACCAGATGCTATTGATGCAGCCCACAAAAAAAAAAAGGGTTCTCGGCCATTGTTGGACTAATTGCTGCCACTCTGCTTCCCTCCTGGTTCTCTGCCCTGCCCAAGAGCAGTGTGGACAGTGTCCAGATTATCCAGCAGCTGCACTGACGGAGAGGATTTCCTTGCAGCACAGGATCTCACCAAAATTTTTGCCATGGTTGTAGAAGGCTTACTTGAATGAAGATGCTTATGGGACTCATGTTGATGGTCTATAGGATGGACCTGGTAATCGGATTCAACCCAACTCAGAGGGCATCATCTCTTTGCTCAACAGCTTACAAAAAAAAAAAAAACTACTCCTTGCAGGTCGTACCTAGGGCTCCCGGGGAGAACCGGCTACGTGGGATAATGTATATCAGTTTCGGGCATACCATTCCTTCGAGCTCACGGACAAGCTCGTTCTCGAGGAGGAGAGTGATGTTGTGGACTCGATAGCACAACAAGTCATCCAGTGGCATCGCGGGCGAGTTGCTGACTCAGTGGAGCAGAGTAGGACATTAGGCATTATATGTTTCATGTATTTCTTATTTCATGAATGGTAAGTAGGTGGGTCCACGAGGGCAGTATTGTAATAATCTCTAACGTTGTTCGAGCCTTTGCTTATTACGCCATCGAGAAGAAAGGAAAGGTAAGAAGAAATATTCACGGGATCTGCATTCTCCCAAAGGAACCAGGGTCGGCGTTCCCCTGGAACCTAAGGTGAAGACTCCCTTCGACGAGTCTTAATCTCCCTTCTCCTCCATCGTTTTCCCCTTTCCCACCTTCTATTCTGTCAGTTCACCCTAAACTGTCAACATAGGTCATCCAAAGAGAAGTCGGAAACCAGATTCAGGCTCGAAAATTCTAAAAAACCTCTCCCACCGTCGCATTACTCGGTCCATGGTCAGAGACCATAACATTGTTGTTCATCCAGATGTCTTGATAAGGCGTCAACCGCCTGATTCAATTTCTTTGTTTTATGTTCCACCATAAAGTCAAAGCCCATTAATTTGTTGATCCAATGCTGCTATGGAGAAGTTGAGATTCGTTGCTCTAGTAAAAATTTAAGGTTGTAATGATCAGTGCGGATGAGAAAGGTGCGTCCCCACAAGTATGACCGCCAATGTTGAACAACCTTGGCCAATCCAAATAGCTCTCGTTCATAAGTGGGTAGTTTCTAATGATGTGCTGCTAATTGGCGGCTAAAATATGCAATGTGTTGATTTTCAGGACTCCATGAATTTAGCTCATGGAGGAAAAGGGAAAGAAACCATTGGAAGAAAACAGGAGGAAGAAGGGTTACGTAATTGATTATTCCTTACCCTCCCCCTGAAGCTCTATTTATAGATTTATAAAACTAGTATATTACAATAATACCCCTGAACTTAGGGTTTAGGGTTTAGGGTTTTAACCCTGGAACTTTAACTTAATTACATCAATGTCATCCCTTTGAGATGACCCTTTAATTATCAACCTGCCATCAATGTATGTGGCCCTATGGGCCTTCTCCTTGATCTATGGGCCTTGAGCACATCTTCTATATCTCTTGGATCCATGGGTCTTCCTTGGTCTTATGGGCTTGGGCTGATCTTCTAATGCACTTTGATATGTGAGCCTTTGTTGGTCGTGCGGGCTTGGGCCCTGTCTTCCAACACAATGGGATGCTGATTTTGCTGCAAAACTGCCCCAATACCTCCCCCGAAAGTGTCACTCTCTACCACAAATAAGGCCTCAAATTCAAGTAATTGTAGGACTGGAGTAGAAGCTAATGCCTGTTTGAGTTCATTGAAGGAGTTTGTAGCTGCAATGCTCCAATTGAAGGCATTGCGTTTAAGAAAACTGGTCAAGGGTATGGCCAGCGTCTCGTAATTTTTTATGAACTTCCCATAATGTCCTGCCAACCCCCAAAATCCCCTTAAGGTGGTTATGTTGTGCGGTTGTGGCCAGTTGATGATAGCTATAATCTTTTTTGGCTCCACTATTATACCCTTTACTGAGATGATGTAGCCAAAATAGGCAACTTGGGGTTTTCCAAATTAACATTTAGAGTGCTTCAAGTAGAGATGATGTGGTCGGAGAAGTTGGAAAACAAGACGCAAGTCTTCCAAATGCTGGTCCCCCGATGTGCTGTAAATCAAAATATCATCAAAGAAGACTAACACAAACTTTCGGAGATAGTCACAGAATACCTCATTCATCAATGATTGAAACGTGGAAGGTGCATGCGATAATCCGAATGGTATAACCACGAATTTGAAATGTACATGGTGAGTACGAAATGATGTTTTCTCAATATCGGGAGGATGCATTCTTAATTGATGATAACCTGATTGTAAGTCCAACTTGGTAAAAATATGGGAACCATGCAATTCGTCCAATAGTTCATCCACCACTGGGATGGAAAACTTGTCTTTGACTATTTTTGCATTTAGCTCCCTGTAGTTCACACAAAATCTCTAGGTGCCATCATTTTTCTTCACGAGAAAGACTGGAGAGGTGGATGGTGACCGGCTGGGTCGGATGAGGCCTTGTTCCATCATTTGGTTGCATTGGCGTTCAATTTCATCCTTTTGGAGGTGTGGATACTTATATGGTTGGACAACCACTACCTCTGATCCAGGTTTCAAACAAATTCTATGATTGCAGTGCCTCAAGGGAGGTAGCCCGAAAGGTTCCTAAAATAAGTCGGTAAACTTGTCCAATAAGTTCTTTAAAGTGCTGCTCGGAGGGTCCTGTTTGATGAGTAGGTTTATCCAATGGGTCATCTTTGCTTGTCTGCCCTATAACATCACTTGGCATCCTTCAGCCACAAAACTCATAGTTAAGGCAGTAAAATCCCACAAAATTAGACACAAGGTTTGCAACCATTTTATTCCCAGTTGTAACATAAGTTCCTTGCCCTTCGATCAGTCTTCTCAAATTTGTTTAATTTTTGTATATATTTGGATGTTGTATTGCTGGGCTTTGTATCTCCTGCCAAACCATTAATCAGAGTATGTTTTTGCGGCGGCACTGTTGGGAATGATACTTGAGGTGAAATGTTCCTGTCCCCTGCCAACCAAGCAAATTGTTCCTCCTCCCTTGCCAACCAGTCCTCTGAATTTGAATTTTCTGTTTTGTTTCCAGTGCTAGAGCTGAATTCATTGCTCGGCCCAAATCAGCAAGTGTGTGGAGCTCCACCTCCAACTTCAAAGATTCATTAAGGCATGTTGTAAACAAACTTACATGTTGGTCGACTCTAAACATCCTGCTTGCTCGAGCTAATTTTTCTTGAAATTATTTTAGATAAATTTCCATGGTTCCAATCTGTCTTAGTAAAACCAAATCCCCCAACGGTTTGCTATATGTGGGCGGCCCAAACCGTATAGTGTATAGCTTCTTAAGTTCTTCCCAATCTAATACCAGTTTCTCCAATTCGACTTGATGAAACCATAGCTGCGCTTCATCAAGCATGTGGATGGCGGCCAAGCCTACCTTATCACAGTCTGTTGTTCCTTGATTGGAATTTTTTTCACATCTATGTAACCAAATTAAGGGGTCGTCATACCCAATGAAGGTGGGACAAATCTAATTTTGTGTACATGGACACGAAACCTCCACCCTGTGCAGGGAAACTTGTGCGTCTTACAGATTGCTCTCCCCATCTATTGTACGAGTTGTCTTCCCCTTCGATCAAGTGGCAAATTTATTCCAACCACTCTCTCTAAAACCCTGCTCGTGATATGTTCCATCTGTTGTCCAAATCCGGTCTCCCATGTTGCCATGCGCACAGCATTCTATGCGTTCATCTCTTTGATTCGCACCTCATTATCTGCCTGCATCTCTCTGACAATGGTTGTAAACTCGTAACTACTGGATGAATCCCCCATATTACCCTACTCTGATACCAAGTTGTTATGGTCCCTGGTCATGGATCTTGTAACACGGCATTGTGGGAAATGATCCAGTTTTGAGTCCTAGGATTTAGAACAAGAAGAGAGGGAGATAGAGCATATTCATTGAAGGGAACCTAGACCTTTGGGTTCGTTGAGGAGAACTCCAATCTTAGGGTTCGTTGAGGAGAAGTCCAATCCTTGGTTTAGGTAAATTAAGACTTTCCCTTTTCCCATTCCATTTCCCTTCAAATAGGGTTCACGACACCAAGAGTTAAAGAGGAAGAAATTACAAATATGCCCCTACGGCTACCCTACTAGTAAATTGACTTACAAAATAAATTGAAGGAAAATAACTCAATACTCGATGACTCAACCACAATGCCTCTAAATGACTCGGCCTGCTATTGAGTCCATAGCAAGCAGAGTCATTTAGAGGTGTCGTGGCTGAGTCATCGAGTATCGAGTAATTTGCCTTGAATTTATTTTGTAAGTCAATTTACTTGTAGGGTAGCCATAGGGGCATATTTTTAATTTCTTCCTTTTTAACTCTTGGTGTCGTGAACACTATTTGGGGGGAAATGGAATGGAAAATGGGAAAGTCTTGATTTACCAAAACCAGGGATTGGAGTTCTCCTCAACAAACTCAAAGGTCCAAGTTCCCTTCAACGAATCTACTCTATCTCCTTCTCTTCTTGTTCTAAATCAAAGGACTCAACACAGGATCCTTTCCCACAACGCCGTGTTACAAGATCCATGACTAGGGACCATAACACTCCAGTTCTCACCAACCCTACCAATAGACATAGTTGTGGACAAAGTGGCTATTGAGCACTCAATAGTTAACTGAGTTATACAACGGAGGTGCACTGAGTTACAGAGTTAATAGCTTTCTTTCTGTATTGTTTTAAATTCGTTTTTTATGCATTATTTAAGTTAAATTGCCATAGGGGCAGAATTGTAATATTTAACACTAAAACTAGGGGGAACATCAATCCTACTTAGAGGGCTAGGGAATGAGAAAAAGGCAAGTCTTGAATTAGGTTAAATAGGGTTTGGAGTTCTCCTTGACGAGCTCTAGGATTTGGAAGTCTCCATGATGAGTTGTAGGTTCAGGTTCCCGCTTGAATCTGAATATCTTTCTCTCCTATTTTGATTGTTGTTTTCCATTGATCCATACCAAAGAAGAGAGGGGAGTTGATGTCCCTTTCCTGACTTAAAACAGAGGCTTCAGCCTTCCTTCCATCACCAGCAGCAAGAGGGGGACTCTACCCTCCTTTCCGAGACAGGGTTGAGGTCTCTCAATCCTCTTATCACAAGCAGCACTAGTAATAGTCATCTCAACCTCAAGGACAGCAAGAAGAAGGTCAGGAAACCCTAACCCTTGATCCAAAGGTTATGCAAGTTAGAGGCTTTTCAGCCCCTAACACGAGCAGTAGCCAAGAGGGTTCCAAACCTCTTTTCCGCGAGCAAAAGGGGAGTCTTTTCACCCCTGTCCGAGCAGTAGCAGTAAAGGTTCTCTGCCCTTACCCAAACCAGCAGCACAGACTCACAAAGGAGGCTGCTTTCATCCTATCCGAAATCAAGACAAAGAAAGGCTCTTTCTCCTTCCTTACCGAGAGCAGCTGCTCTATTACAGTGCTGGATTCACAAATCCCATGCCGAGTTACTTGATCCATGACTAGGGACCATAACAGTGGCACACATCTCTCATAATTCTGGTTAGGCACACATGGACCCATACGTGGATGGTCTAGTTTTTGCCTTACCTAACACAATTCAATTATGAAGAATCCTTCTAGGTAGTGTATATAAAGCATGATAGATCAATTATATAAAGCAAGATCAATCATCTTGTCTTTGCCAAAATATTTTAAAACATGGTTGATCGATGGTTTAATCAATCATAACATCATAGGAAATAAAAAAAATATAGTCATTGTGGGCGACTGGTCAATCAATAAAATGTATTATAAATCAACTTTATTGTGTAATTTTTCATACAATAATCTAAAATGACAAGTTTTGTCAAGAAACTCATAAATAGGGACTCAATCTTGTCCTTGTCCTTATATTGCATTGAATGAGCATTAATTGCAATACCAAAGATTTATATATATATATATATATATATATATATATATATATATATATATATATTTAGCCAAATTAGAGAAAACATCAATCTGCCCAAATCTTTAAGCTTCATATACTTCATTGCACTAGAAGTGACTATGTCTCCAAAAGGTGTAAGTTTCTATTTTTCTTTCTAGAGGCTTTCTAGAACCTTTAATCTAGAAGGAGAATGCCGAGTGGAGCCAAAATCTATTTGAAAGAAGATCTCTTTAAGAGAGATTAGGATAAAGTAATTGGATAATACATTTGCCTTAGACGAAGCAAAAATTTCTTATGTAAGATCTATTTTGTTATTAGAGAAAAAAAGGGAATTTTTATCGAGCAAGGGTTCTTGTTGTAGTGATAACCACCATAAAAATATCAAAGACAAAAAATATTTTCTCTTTATAGTTGTGTGCATGTGCTTTCGATTTTGCTTCTTTACTTTTATTGTCACTCAAAGAACTTGAAATTTTATTTTAATATTCAATTCACTGTCCTCTCAAGGCATCGAATCCGCCAACAATTAGGATTAGAGCAGGCTAGAAAGAATTGAATTAAGATTTTCCAAATTATAACACAATTGTTCTCAATTCCACACCCATATTTGATAGTTCATAATTCCAATGGTGGAAAGTTAGGATGGAAGTTTTCTCACAATTCATTTGGTATGAATTGTGGGAAGCAATCATAAATAGAACATTCATCCTATTCCAAAACATAAAATGAAGAACTATACCTAAACTAATATTTGATTTATGAATTGTGGGAAGCAATCATAAATAGAACATACATCCTATTCCAAAACATAAAATGAAGAACTATACCTAAACTAATATTTGATTGGAATGACTCAGACATTGCAAAAGTTGATGACAATGGTAAGGTTATGGAACTCTTGTTTAGTCCCTTAAGTAATGAGATGGTAGATTTTTTTTCTTCTTGTAAATCTGTCAAGGATTTATAGAAAAACTCAAATAATATTTTTCTAGAAACTCTAAATATTGTCTCACTCAATGTGCACTAAATTTTTAGATAATGTAGACAGTGAAAACGTAGATGCCCATGATTTGTTGGAGAAATCGTCTCAGATAGAGATGAGTCATTTGAGAGTAATAACTTTACGGAAATGAATAAGGAAGAATTATTGTTGCTACTAGCTAAATCCATATCCTCCCTTAAAATAAAAGATAAAGAAAATAAGAAGTTAAGTTGGCAAGTTTTGAAATTAGAGAAAATGATTGAATCCTTACAGGCGATACTTCCTCTAAACTAGAAGAGGTAAGGAAGAAAATGAAAGACATCCCATTGTGAAAGCTTAAAGTAAATTCTTCCAAAATTCATGAGTTTAGAAATTAAAAAGACAACCTTTGTGATAGGGTTTTAGAACTTCAAGAGGAAAACAAACTATTAAAATCCCCCAAATGGTTAGCTGATAGAAAAGTCTTTGATTTATCCTATGCCTTAGAAACACTAACTATTCATCATAAATCAGATTATGGAATAAGAAATGTAAGAAGAGCAAAACTTGGAACCAAAAAATATGAGACATGGAGGAAAATAAAATTTAGAAGCTTTTGTAGAATAGATGTAACTCAGGTAACAACATTGGCATTGTATGATGCATGTTATAAAAGTGGATACCAAGGCCATTATCCATTTGATTTATAAGCTAGTATATACAATAGTAATGGGGTGAAGCAAATATGGAAGTCTAAATTTGTCTTCACATGATAGGACTATGGGATTCAAACAGATTTTGGTATGCAAGGTCACTTGATCTCCAAGTCAGGAATGTAGTCTTCGATCCAACCTATATCCCCAAAGAAAATTATCTTAATAGCATGTGGAGCATGAATTGTGTGTACCAAGGTCCAAATTTGATGTTGATATCATTTCAGATATTTTTTTATGAGAATTTGTTTTGATAATTAGCTTAATGATAATTTCATCATTTGACATCATATATAGTCTGTGTCTAGTCTATATGCATTTTGGAATTAAGTTTGTTAGATTCTAGGGTTTCATACTTGAGATGTTTTGGGTTTAAGAGTAGTGATAAGGAGAAGTGCAAGATGAGCACGGAGTGGGAAGAGAGGAGTTTAGTTCAAGGCATGCACTCGTGCTCTGTAGGGTCTTTATTTATATATTTGGGTAGAAAACCCTAATACATGATAAAGATGAAAGAACCAAAAAACCTTTATTTATAGTCATGTGTTTGTGCTCTCTCATGACTCTATTTTTGGGAGACATGGACCCATACATGGCTTCAGTGGATGGTTTTGTTTTCGCCTTACCTGAAATAAGTGGTCACTTTTAGAAAAACATTATAGCAAGTTCGTGACCTTGTTAAAATGGGGTTTCCAAAAATCACTAGGTGACTAGGAGATATAATATTGCCCAACCATATAACTGAAAAAAATACCAAATTAATTTTAGATGTAAGAATTTTCTGATACACATATATCTGAGAAATAAATTATATTGTTAACATTCAAAAGGAGAAAATTCCATGTCAATGTGATCTATATTTTAGGAGATATTCACATTGAAGTTGGCAAGGGTTAAGCTACATAATGAAGAAAATTAAGAGATCATAAAATATTCAAACAATAATATTTTATGCCAAATTATGTATTAGTTTAAATCTATTTGAGTTTAGTTTCATGAGAAAGAAACTGTTTGTGATTTTGAGCTATATTTTTGGAAATATCAATATCATAAGTACCAATGGTCAGTCTTGCCGAAAATCTCTCCTATTATCTTTCCCTGCATTGATGTGAATTCAATTTCATTTTCTCCTAAATTCCGAGTTTATTAGCCCAGACTTGATCACTCCATGATGTGCTCATTCAAGGTATAAAATATCTTGCTTCGATACTGTTTTCAAGTTTTGCATTTTTGTTACTTGGTTGTGTATCTTCTTTATAGTTGACTCCAAAAAATTGTGATCACCCTTTGGTCAAGTTTATTAAGTTCTACCATTATAGTCTCCCCTAGTTTTTTTAAGGGTAATTTTGGAAGTATGAGTGTTAGATAGTCGCCTTATTCTAGTTAAATTTATTTTTCTCTAGTGTTTCTTTAGTTTATCATCTTGTATTTTAATCACTTCAGACCAATGCCTAGACCCACTACCTTAAAGTATAAGAGTGTTCCAACATCCATCTGGAGTCAAGTCATTTTTTTTTTTACCTAAGAGGTGATTTGTATTTGTTGAATTTATGGAAAAGAGAAATACTTCATTGACTTCATTAACATCTTATAATCAGAGTACATGAACCTCTATTTATAATATAGGAAGGTAGTAAAGTCCAATTACAATAAAACTACCTTTGTCCCAATTACACTCAAACTATAACACTTAAAGATAAGTCCTAGTATAAATAAATAACTCAATATATATAAAAAAAAAAATAACTCAAACTAGAACTCTAGTAGGACGTGACCATAGGATAAAGATGTCTTTGTGAGTCCTTCCTGATCTTCCAACTTATGTGATAAGGATGCCAGCTCGTGGTAATCATGGTGGGTCCTACTTCTTATGTGCTTGGGCCCATCTTGTGGCCCTTCCTTGGTCGTGTGACCCATCTTATAATACTCTTAGATATGTGGGCCTCCATTGGTTGTGTGGGCTTGGGCCTATCTTCCAACAGTATTTGAGCTACCCATAAAAGTATGTAGTCTCTTTGTTAAGCCCTAAAGTTGGGTCTTTTCCACTTATAAAATTGAGTAGAGTGTGTTTTAGACTGTGACCATTTTGACTGGTTTATGGAGTTTTGTCGTACGACCATAAGTGATTTTATTCTCCCACATTGTGTTTTTTCTAAGTTGGGTCTTTATGTCCTTTTTAACCCTAGCTTGAGGGGGAGAAGTAGAAGAAGCACAAGAAAGAGGTATTTTGTTCCTCATGTATTGGTAATTTTTTTTGTGACAAAAATATTCAATAAAGGAGGAGCACAAAATTGGATCTATGAAGAATTTTTTTTCAGCAAAAGAAAATTGTAGCCCAAGAATCCTTTTTATTGCACGCTGAAGTTATAAACTCCAACTTGAGGGAGAGTGTTGAAGAGCATAGTCTTACATGACTCTCACAATAAGAAGTCTCATGGAGCTATAATTAATATGGCGGGGTCTTATAGGAGTCTCAAAGGAGGAGGTGTTTGAGAAGAGTCTTAGTTACATGTATTTTACTTATGTTAGTTTTCTTTTTATGTTCAATTATTCAATTCTTCTAGGACTCATCTTTTAGTGTTTAACTTTGGGTGTAACTGGGACAAGGGTAGTTTATTTGTAATTGGATTCTACTTCTTTCCACTATTATCAATAAGGGTTCATTGTACTCAAATTACAACAAGTCAATGGATTATTTCTCTTTTCCATAAATTCAACACTCTTTATAGTAACAAAAAAAAATACTCATTGTGGGTTTCAAATTCTGAAATAAAACAGCCTTTGTACAAAATAGACTTTGAACAAAAAGACTTTGTACACAAATAGACTATGAACTAAAAGAAAATAAAAAAACTGGTTTTGAAGGAGAAGTAAAAGACATTGGCAAAGTTAATCTAACAGCAAATACCCATTTGTGTAGGATGTAGTACCTTCATTTTTTATGGAGATTAAGGCCATATATGTGCCTTTAATACAAGAAAAACTTTTTTTCACAACAAAAGTGTCAACGACGATCTAAATTCATCAATTAAAGCTAGTATTAGCAACCTTTTGGTGAATAAAATCTAAATCATTTTAAGATGTGCCCATTCATCCACACTAGCACAAGTCCTAAGAATTTTGTGTAGATCCATTATATAGTAGATGTGTTGTTCTAGGTTTACTTAGTCCCTGATTTCTATGATAATAAAATTTACGCTAGTGAACCCATTTTGCAATTCAAGCTTTTAGGATGCATTAACTTCAATTACCACCATTACAATGTCTATGAGGAAGAACTAGCACATTCGTACAAAAATCCTTCAGTCAAAATGAGGATTGAGTTATCTTGAAGAAACACCTATAAGGAATAATGAAGAATTGAAGGCCTAGAGTCTACGTTAGATAGAAACTCTCAAGAACTTTAGATTTGAAAGGATAGCCAATTAAATTCTAATTCATAGGTAAAAAATATGTTCTGGAGCATAAGGACCACTAAATGTTTAGTTATGGCTTTTATTATGCTTACAGTGTAGTGGTATACACTTGCAAAATGCATGATCCATCATTCACTTGACCGCAAGATTAATCATCGGGAATACAATAGACCTTTAGCATAAAACATGATCAATCAACCTTTTGGCATGATCAATCAACCTTTTGGCATGATCAATCATACAGATGTCATGAGATGAAGGCTTATACTGCTTTATCGATCAAACCTTATGGACATGATCGATCACACAGAATGTTTCTAGGCAGATGTTATAAAGCACGATCAGTCATCATTTATAAGAATGGTAAATCATCAAGAATCTTTCTATGCAATTATATGAAGCATGATAGATAAATTATATAAAGCAAGATTGATCAATTTTTCTGTGAAAAAGTATTTTAAAATTGTTTATTCATTGGTATAATCAATCATAATGCCACAGGAACTAAAAAACATAGTTGTTATGGGGGACTGGTCAATCAATAAAAATGTATGACAAATCAACCTTCTTGTGTATGTTTTTCATACAATAATCTAAAATGACTAGTTTTGTCAACAAAGTCATAAATAGGGACCCAATCTTGTCTTTATATTGCATTGAATGGACATTTATTACAATACCAAAGCTTTTAATATATATTTTTTAGCCAATTTAGAGAAAACATCAATCTGCCCAAATCTTTAAAATTTTTACTGCTTGATTATCACAATGTACTTCGATGGATGCTCCTTTATGGAACCCTAACTTCATGGTGAGGGATTTGATCCATAGAAGCTCACTAACTACATGGGTCATGGCTCGGTATACTGCCTCGACACTAGACCTGGCAACAACATTTAATTTTTTACTGTTCCATGAGACCAAGTTTCCTCGAACTAAAGTGTAATACCTTGAAGTATATTTTCTCTCATCAAGTGATCAGACCCAATCTGCATTTGTAAATCATTCATTGTTGAAATGACCATGACATTTATATAAGAGTCCCTTGCCTGGAGCTCATTTTTAATACCTAAAAATCCTCTCCAAAGCTTGCCAATGTGTAAGTTGTGGTTTGTGCATATATTGACTAGCTGCACTTACTACATATGATATGTAAGGTCTAATAATAATGAGATAAATGAGTTCCCCCACAAGTCTCTGATATTTACCCATATCAACATCTTCACTAGAGTCTTCACATAACTTTGTGTTAGCAACCACAGGAGTATCTGTTGGTCGACATCCCATCATTCATGTGTCCTCAAGTAGATTAAGAACGTATTTTCTTTAAGATAAGACGATATCATGCTTTGATTGGAAGACTTTGAAATCTAAAAGTCTGAGATCTTTTGTTTTAAATTCAATGCATATTTTCTATTTGACTTCCTTTATACTATTTGTATCACTCCTCTCCAAGACAATACCATCCACATAAACTACCAGTAATATGATTTCTTTGGAGGTATTCTTTACAGAGATGAAATGATCTAACGAACACCTATTAAAACCAAATTGAAGTATTGCTTGGCTAAAATTGTCAAACCAAGCATGAGGAGACTATTTTAAACCATACAACATTTTTTCAATCTGCATATTGACACCCCCTCAAGTATAAATCCAAGTTCTTGATGCACATAGATTTCCTCCTTAATGTCACCATTTAAGAAAGCATTTTTCACATCCAATTGAAAATTTGACCAAGAACAATTTGCAAAGAGTGATAGCAAGATACACACAGAATTTAACTTGGCCACTGGGACAAAAGTCTCTTCGTAAGCAACTCCATAACACTATGTGTACCCCTTTGCCACCTGAGGGGCTTTGAGACACGCCACAAAATAATTTGGATTATGCTTCATAGCAAAGACCCATTTAAAGCCCACAGGTTTCTTACCAAGAGGATGTGAATCCAAAGTCCAAGTCTGAAATTCATATAAAGCAAGCATTTCCTCTTCCATTACCAGATTCCATCCTGGATGTTTTTGGGCCTCCTAATATGATTGAGGAATAGACACATAAGAAATCGATGCAAGAAAATGGCAATAAGAAAAAGACAAACGATGGTGAGAAACAAAATTAGATATAGGATGATATGTAGAAGGCCCAATACAAGTACTAGGTTCCTTATGGAGTGCAATGGTACTAGTATCAAATGATTGACAAAATATAGGAGGAGATGAAAGACTTACCTGGAAAAAATTCATAGACAACATAGGTGTAGTATTGGCCGATGCTTTAGGGGGGGTGAAGAGAGATGACTGCATCAATGGGCAAACAGGCTTAGGGGCTATAAGGACCGAAGAGAGACCCAAAGGAGCATTTGTGGGGGAATAAAATAGTGTATCTTCAAAGAATGTCACTTACCTAGATACAAACAATTGGCAAAGAGAGAGATTTTAAGACATGTATCCTTTTTGGGTGTGAGAGTAACCAAAGAAGATACATTTAATAGCCCTCGGATCAAACTTACTTTTTTGTAGGTACAACCAAATACCTTTGTTACAAGGTGGGACCAAACCCACCATGACCACACGAGCTGGCATGATGAGACATCACATGAGCTGGAATCCTTATTACATGAGTTGGAAAAATGGCAATCTTCCTTGATTAATGTAATTGATTTATGTAGATTTGGATAATTATGATTGATGTAATTAAGAATATTAGGGATCCTAACTTATCTCTAAAGTTTCCCTAAATATGTAATGGAAATAGTATAAATAGGGGTCTTAGTTGAAGGGTTCAATCAATCTCTCCACTTATCAATGTTATGGTCCCTAACCATGGATCTAGTTACTCGGCGAGTCAAATAAGGATCCAGCACTGTTAGAGGGTTTCTTAACACGTTTTTTTGAAAATAAACTCTCTTTTACTTCCCTCACATGTTATAATTGAAAATGAGTTTCCTTTTCTCAATTATAGATGCACCAATTCAATCAAGAGACTTTAAGGATCCAATTATGAAACCCCACTTTATACCTCACGTCAATGAGTAGGGTTTTTGAATTCATGCAACTACCAATGCTGAATGTAAAGAGGGCAGTCTCTAGCTCTTCTAAAGTCAGAAAAGATAGATAAAAATACCTCTTGAAGACCTGCTTCAATCAGCAACTTGAAAACCCCTTTCTTGATGCTAAGGCTCACACAAATCCTCCTTCCCTCATTGCTAGTTCATGGAAGAGATGGATGACTATTGCAGCTTGGAAGAGAAGGCTGATTCCTCTTTCTTTTCCTTCCAAGATCTCCTCAAAGACTCCCCAATGGATGCGGCAAACCACCAAGGATAGTTCACGCCAAGAACCCTAGGATAGGGAACCTAGCAAGAACCTAATTACTCTATTTTACTCTAAATCCGAACTTACCTTATTTCTCATTCCTTACCCTTTAAATAGGGTCATTCACACCAAGATAGGTTAGGGTTACGTTTATAAATCCAAACTACACCCCTACCTTCAAGTCTTATTACATAATCAATCAAATTCGAAATTAAAAGCAACATAAGTAATAAAAGTAAAATTAGCTGACTTGGTGAGTCATTGTCTCCTCCTCTGAGTGACTCGATGTGCTATTGAGTCCATAACAATCAACTCGTGGAAGAATCTCTCTCTAGCATAAAGTCTTGTTCTCTCTTTTCTCTTCTCTTCTGCTCTCTCTCTCTCTCTCTCTCTCTCTCTCTCTCTCTCTCTCTCTCTCTCTCTCTCTTTGCTAATTTTTTCTCCCTCTCTCATCTTGCTCAAGATTTCAATCATGGGATCATAAATTCAACATGTTATCAGAGCATCAAATTTAGGATCCCCACGTCAAAAGAATGCTCTACAAAGCTATGATCAAAGCTACTCATAGAAAGCTCTTGTGAAGCAAGATAGAAGCTTGTGTGATAAGTTTTTCATTCTTGTTAGTATTACTTCATGCTCTTGGTTTTTGGATCTTTAGAAGATAGTTCAGAGATTATTTTATTGTTGTCTTTATCTGATGAAATTATTGAGATTTATGCATCTCGGATTAGAAGAAGTTTACCAAGGCGGTTTTGTCAATTTTCATGTTCTTGGCCAAAAATCGGTTTATGTTTAGATTTTCTGCAAAAAAAGTTATAATTTTGTGGGAACAAAATTTTACTGATGAATAAAAATGTTCTTGAGCCTATTATGAGTGGTTTTTTATCAATTGGATTTCATAAATCTAATTACTTAGCTTCTATGCTAAGCTTCTCTATTAACCAAGTTGTTTGAATAACTCTACTCAATTTTGTGATTTTTTGGAGAATATTTTTAGAGCCACGAGTTGGCTGATTGTTCTTGGAAAATCAAGTATAGAATATTTTGTTTTAAATAAAAGGAATCAAGCACAAAATAATAAAGGAAGTAGTCCTTTGAAAGTCTAGTTGACGCCAAGGAGAAAGATTATTGTTTTTGAAGATCTCACAATAACTTCTTGATTAGGCCTGATTTTGTATAATTTTAGATCAATCATATCTTGCCTAATTCATGAGTAACTGAATCTAGACTGGTTTATCCCAAGCTGAAGTAAAATATATTTTTGGAATGATCTTGGAATTTGGAATTGCAACTTTACATTACTTTATCTTATGCTTATTGATTGATTTTTTCTATTCTCTACAAGGAAGGCTAGAGAATTAATTATAGAAAATTTTAGCCAGCAAGTTGACTGGCCTAAGAGGGTTACCTCCTTTCCAAAAGACTTGATAAGCTCAGATTCTCCTCCCTTCTACCCGAGCAAGCCTTGGCTGCACTTGAATCTCCAAGCTGTGTTATGCATGTAATAATATTATTATTTTAATATTTTTTCTTTAATTTACTTTATTTTATTTTAGTTAAAGAATTAATGTGCCACAAGGGCATTTTGGAAGATTTTATTTATAGGGGAATTTTTGTAATATTTTATCTTAAGCCTTGTAAGGGTGAACCCTATATAAGGGGTAAGAGTAATGAGAAACACAAGCATTGATTTAGGTTAAACAAGGGTTTTCAGTTCTCCTCAACGACCTCAGGGTGTGCGTTCTCCTTAACGAACCTATGGTTTTCAAGCTTCCCTTTGGCTTGATCTTCGACTTTCGCTTCTTCCTCCCTACGAATCCATGTGTCAGATCTGGGAGCATAACACCTGGTATCAGAGCGGGAACACAATGGGCTATTCTATATCCCAAGAAAAATGGATTGTTATACGTAAGGAATTGGAAGAAATACGCGCATCGTTAACAACTTCCATTTAAATTTCTGAAATGGAGAAACTCGATGCCATAGAAAAGAAGGTCATTGTTGTGGACTCAATAACACACCGAGTCACACAACGAAGAAGACAACAACAACTCACTCAATAGGATTTAATTCTTATATTTCTTTGAGTAGGATTTATTTCTAATATTGTTTTAAGTAGGATTTATTTCTTATATTTTTTTAAGTAGGAGTTATTTCTAATTACTTTTTATGTAAGGGCATTATGGGGAATTATTGTAACCCTAACCCTAAAACTCCCTATTTAAAGGATAGGTATGAATGAAATAGGTAAGCTTTGAGATTTTAGAATAACCTAGTCTAAATAGGTTGGGATCACCTCTTGATCCCGAGTTTAGGTTTACTCCAAAAATCCAACCTATCATTCACCCTCCATTGCCATCCATCTTCACCCAAATTCATCCACCATCATCCCTACTAAGAAAAGGAGCTTCCTGCCCCTTTTCCAAGCCCAAAGAGGCGGTCTATCCTCCTTCTCAGCAGCAGCAGCAAGAGAGGCCCAATTCCTCCCTTACCAAGCAGCAAAGTGAGGATTTTTATCCTCAAATCTTGAGCAATTCCTGGTGCAACGTGGGAGCTGATCATAGCATCAAAGAAGAGGTATTAATCTATCTCAAACTCGTGTTTCAAGTTATTTAAGAAAGAAGGATTGCATTCTTAGCTAGAGCAGCAACAAAGAGGGCCAAACCCTATTTGCCGTGACCAAGAAAAGAGAGCACCTTGCTCTGGCAAGGTCAGCATTGCTGTGGGGTCTTCTACCTAGCACAACAACTCGGTAGGACCCTCAAAAGAGGATCTTTCCTCCTGGCCAAGCATTGGTTAAGGAGAAATACTCGTACACAGACCCTTGACGTGAAGTGAGTAAATTCTGAGTGCTGGATTCACAAATCCCACGCCGTGTTACTCGATCCATGACCCGGGACCGTAACAACTTGGTATCAGAGCAGGGTAACATGGGGGATAATATCAGCAATGAAGAAATCCAAATCAGGATACAAAAGATAGAAGATAGCCTTGAAACAACACAACCAGTGTTGGGAAAGGTTTGTGGTTTGGAAGAAGAGATGAGCCGAATCATTAGCATGCTACAGGAGTTGAGGACAGAGAGACATCAGAGTCCAGAGGTGAGAGAGGTTGCTCAACCATATCACAAAAGAGGGGAGCAGTGGCCTAGGCGCACTGCTGTCCAAGCACCTCAGCATGGAGGCACAATCCCAAGGTACACCAAGTTAGAGTTTCCCTCTTTCAATGGTTCTGTGGATCCCGTAATTTGGTTGCATAGATGTGAAATTTTTTTTTGAACCAAGGGACTACTGAATGGGATAATGTGCAACTAGCCTCTTTCCATATGACAGATGAAGCCATGTTATGGGTGACTCAAGTAGAGAAAGAGAGACCGGGAATGACTTGGGGAGAATTTAAAAATCTATGCACAGTTAGATTTGGGCCTCCCGCCAACAGCAACCCCTTGGGAGAGTTAGTCCTATTGAGACAAACGGGTTCGGTGGAACACTATCAAAAACTCTTCCAGGAAAAGTTGGCTCGTGTTGGAGAGAGGGTATTGGTTGACCAACAAGTCTCCTTATTCACAACAGGTCTCAATGAGTATTTATGGCTAGAGGTAGAACTCCTTATGCCCACAGATCTAGCTCATGCCATGAATATGGCCCGAGCAATGGAACAACGACAACAGTTGCAGCAACGTAAGCCGGGTTGGTCGAGTGAGAGGAACACTTCCTCCACGTGGCAAGGGCGCCGCTATAATTCATCTCAGGGAGCATCTACAGCAGCACCATCCAGACACACTCCGACTACGACTCGGGTAGCCGATCCTCGCCCTGGTAATTCCCTACCGAGCTTTATAAAAAAATTGTCGAGTGCGGAGATGGTAGAAAGGCGGTCCAAAAATCTCTGTTATAATTGCGATGAGCAGTATCGGGTCGGACACCAATGTAAACGATTATTTTGGCTCGAGATGGAGGATTCAGAGGATCCAGAGGAACCAGAGGATATTATCGAGGAGGAACCACCAGAGATATCCTTGCATGCTATTACTGGGCAGAAATCGCCTACTACAATGCAAGTCTGAGCTCATGTCATCGACCGATAACTGGTGGGACTAGTCGACTCGGGGAGTACACACAATTTTTTGAGTTTGACAGCCGCACAACATCTCCAGCTCCAGATACACACTCATCCGACACCCACCGTCTCAGTGGCCAATGGCGAGAAGGTCCCTTGCTATGGGATTAGTAAGGCGGTAACTTTTTCCATTGGATTTACTTCATTTAATGCGAAATTTTTTGTTATTCCCCTAGTGGGATTTGATATGGTTTTAGGCATTAAATGGTTACAAACATTGGGGCCCATTCTGTGGGACTTTTTGGCTTTAACCATGAGCTTTGATTTGGCTGGAAGTCGGGTGCTCTTACAGGGCTGTCAGGTGGACAGGGCCCACCACATGCACACTTTACAGACACAGGATCAGCCTGACAGTACTAGTGATGGTCTGGTTGAGGAGTTCTATGACCTCTTCCAGGAGCCTTCGGGGTTGCCTCCCATGAGGCACTGTGACCACAGGATCTATTTGAAACCAGGTTCTGAGGTAGTGGTCGTGCGACCATACCATTACCCACACCTTCAGAAGGACGAGATAGAGCGTCAGTGCCATGAGATGTTGAAACAAGGTCTTATTCGTCCCAGCTGCTCCCCGTTCTCTTCACCCTTCTTACTTGTGAAGAAACATGATGGGACATGGAGGTTCTGCGTGGATTATCGGGTGTTGAACATGCAGACAGTAAAAGACAAGTTCCCGATTCCAGTAGTGGATGAGCTTCTGGATGAGTTACATGGGTCGTGGTTATTCACTAAACTCGACCTCCGTTCGGGATACCATCAGGTCCGGATGCACCTCTCTGATATCGAGAAGACGGTGTTCCGCACGCACCATGGTCACTTTGAGTTCGTCGTCATGCCGTTCGGGTTATCCAATCCACCCTCCACTTTTCAAGCTTTGATGAACGAGGTATTTAGCCCCTATCTTCGAAAATTTGTTCTTGTATTTTTCGATGATATTTTGATATATAGCAAGTCGATTGAGGAGCACTTGGCACACTTGAGGATTGTTTTCGACTTGTTAAGAGCACATCAGCTCTATTTGAAACACTCCAAGTGTTCTTTTGCGGCTTCACACGTGGGATATCTGGGACACATTATCTCACATGAGGGGTTACGGTGGATTCCGAGAAGATCCAAGCTATTCACGAGTGGCCGCAACCACAGTCGTGTTTTGCATTACGGGGTTTTTTGGGTCTTGCGGGCTACTACCGTAAATTTATTCACAACTATGGGCCAGTGGCAGCACCATTGACGAGTTTACTCAAGAAAAATTCCTTTATTTGGAATGAAGGGGCCACCACGTCGTTTTTGGCACTCAAAGCTGCCCTCGCATCCGCGTCAGTATTACAACTTCCCAACTTCGACGAATTGTTCGTGGTAGAGTGCGACGCTTCGGGCGTGGGCATGGGGGCCGTTTTACAGCAGCTGGGCCATCCTATTGCTTATTTTAGCAGACAGTTGGCAGTCCGCCATCACAAACTGGCAGCCTATGAGCGCGAATTGATTGGGTTGGCCAAAGCGGTCCAACATTGGAGGCCTTATCTCTGGGGCCGGACTTTTCTCATACGCACGGATCACTACAGCCTTAAATTCTTACTAGAACAGCGTTTGACGACGTCGCCACAACAACACTGGATCAGTAAGTTGCTGGGGTTTGACTTCTCGATGGAGTATCGTGCAGGGAGATTAAATAAGGCGGCAGATGCCTTGTCACGGTGTTTTGAAGATCAGTAGTTGGTCTATTCTATCAGCCAGCCGAGATTTCTCATTATGGACTTGGTGCGAGAAGCACATGCTACTAACCCTGCACTGCAGGAACTGCATCAGCAGATCTCAGAAGGGACAATGAATGTGAAGTGGTCCATCCAGGATTCACTTATTTATTATAAGCATCGGATTTTCCTTCCACCTGAGTCCGAGTTGATTCCAGCTATTCTCTCGGCCTACCACGACAGTACACACGAGGGGATCCAGAAGACCTTGCACAGAATTCGAGCTGATTTTTATTGGCAAGCCATGAAAGCCTCTATTGCGACTTATGATGGCGACTGTCAGGTATGCCAGCGCAACAAAGCCGAGCACTTGAGTCCAACCGGTCTTCTCCAGCCTCTGGCCTTTCCAACGCAGGTTTGGGCCGACATTTCAATGGATTTTGTGGAAGGCCTACCCCTGTCAGCCAGCAAATCCGTACTTTTCGTAGTGGTTGATCGATTCTCCAAGTACGGGCATTTTATACCAATGGCTCATCCGTATACAGCAACATGGGTTGCTCAGACTTTCCTGGAGCAGATAGTCCGCTTACATGGCATTCCAGAATCCATTGTGAGTGACAGAGATGCAGTTTTCATGAGCACCTTTTGGCGGGAACTGTTTCGCTTGAGTGGGACGAAATTCAAGTTCTCCTCCGCCTATCATCCACAAACAGACTGGTAGACTGAGGTGGTGAACCGCACCATCGAGATGTATCTACGGTGCTTGGTGGGGGATCGTTCACGGCAATGGGTTCAATGGCTTCCGTGGGCTGAATATTGTTACAACACTTCGTTCCACTCTGCATTGCAATTCACTCCTTTTCGGGTTATATATGGTTGGGATCCACCTCGCCTCCTCTCGTACAACCCAGGGTCCACCCGCGTGGACACGATTGATCAGGCACTCATAGACAGGGATCTACTGCTACAGAATATCACAGAACGGCTACGACGTGCCCAAGCTCGGATGAAGGATGTATACGACAGAGGCCACCGTGAGGTCTCTTTTGAGGTTGGAAAGTATGTGTGGCTATGGCTCCAGCCCTACCGTCAGCAGTCTCTCGCGGGACCTCCACGTCATAAGCTCTCACCCAGATTTTTTGGGCCGTTTCCCATTCTTCGATGCGTGGGACCAGTCGCCTATCAACTCAAATTACCGGACATAGCCAAAATTCACGATGTGTTTCATGTCTCTCTTTTGAAGCCGCATTCCGGAGCACAGCCTACATCCACTCCATTCCTACCACCAGTTGATCATGGCGAGGTTATTCTTAACCCAAATGCGGTGTTACGTGCACGACTGACCAATGATCATTGGGAGATTCTCGTTCAGTGGACGGACACTGACCCCGACGCTGCAACATGGGAATGTGTGGACATCTTCAAACAAGTCTACCCAGCTTTTGAGCTTGAGGACAAGCTCTTTCTCCATGGGGAGGCAGCTGTTGTGGACTCAATAGCACACCGAGTCACACAACGAAGAAGACAACAACAACTCACTCAATAGAATTTAATTCTTATATTTCTTTGAGTAGGATTTATTTCTAATATTGTTTTAAGTAGGATTTATTTCTTGTATTGTTTTAAGTAGGAGTTATTTCTAATTACTTTTTATGTAAGGGCATTATGGGGAATTATTGTAACCCTAACCCTAAAACTCCCTATTTAAGGGATAGGTATGAATTAAATAGGTAAGCTTTGAGATTTTAGAATAACCTAGTCTAAATAGGTTGGGATCACCTCTTGATCCCGAGTTTAGGGTTTACTCAAAAAATCCAACCTATCATTCACCCTCCATTGCCATCCATCTTCACCCAAATTCATCCACCATCATCCCTACTAAGAAAAGGAGCTTCTTGCCCCTTTTCCGAGCCCAAAGAGGAGGTCTATCCTCCTCCTCGGCAGCAGCAGCAAGAGAGGCCCAATTCCTCCCTTACCAAGCAGCAAAGTGAGGATTTTTATCCTCAAATCTTGAGCAATTCCTGGTGCAACGTGGGAGCTGATCATAGCATCAAAGAAGAGGTATTAATCTATCCCAAACTCGTGTTTCAAGTTATTTAAGAAAGAAGGATTGCATTCTTAGCTAGAGCAGCAACAAAGAGGGCCAAACCCTCTTTGCCGTGACCAAGAAAAGAGAGCACCTTGCTCTGGCAAGGTTAGCATTGCTGTGGGGTCTTCTACCTAGCACAACAACTTGGTAGGACCCTCAAAAGAGGATCTTTCCTCCTGGCCAAGCATTGGTTAAGGAGAAATACTCATACACAGACCCTTGACGTGAAGTGAGTAAATTCTGAGTGCTGGATTCATAAATCCCATGCCGTGTTACTCGATCCATGACCCGGGACCGGAACAGTCATACAAGACTAGAGGCAGTAGACGCTGTCTTGGACGGGCAGAAAGGCCAAGGGCAAAAAAATTTCAACATTTTCGAGCAGGGAAGTCTAACGACGGGCCATACCAATTTAATTTCCCGATCATGGAAATCAGACGGTGGGGACCTTGGAAATCCGAATCGGAGTGGTATTCTGCCAATAACTTATTGGCACTAGACGATTTGGGTGCGACCTCAAATCCGAAATTGGGGACAGTGGAAATCTCCGAGTAGGAACGTCATGCACAAAAATGCCGAGTAGGACAAGGCGACCCAGAAATTCAGAAATCACACCAACGAGGCTCACGACAAGCAACACTCAATCCCAAATAGGAGAAGGGAAATTTTTTGGTGACTTGTCCAACCAGGAAATGTTTCTGAGAGCCCTCTATCTCAAAAAATCTTCAAGCAGTGAAACCCCAAAGAGTTGTTGTTCGCCACCTGAGAAGGAGGAGACTCCGTTGGCTCCGTCAAAAAAATTTCCCCACAATCTATCCCTCTGCTGCCCAGCGGAAAACAAATTTTAATGCCTTTTGGGGTAAGTTTCCAAACTGCTGTTGAGTTTTAGGTCAAATGAGTCTTTCATGGTGTTGATGTGGTTCCAAGGGCCTGAGCAGCATCAATGTTGCTTGGAAATTGGGGATGGAGCTTCTCTATTCCATGAAGCAGAGAACCAGTGCCCAATTGCTGGAATTCTGGCTGGGGTGTCTGAATTTTGGGATGAAATATTTCTAGGGATGCCGGGATTCATTGAAATTTTTTTATGGGGACTTCTAAAAAAAATTATGGGGGGCTTTCTTTTTCTGTTGACATACACATTACCTATGGGTATGTTAGTTGTCAAATTGAAATGGTGGGGCTTAATTTTTTGGGTTCCATCATTTGTAGTTTTACTAGTGAAGCAATTGTGGCAAATCACGCATTGGAAGTTAATGTTGTGCATGCTTCTAAAAGTTGTGTTGAATGGGCTTCACAAGTCTATTTTGTTAATGAGACACTCATGAATTTAGAAGCAGAAGTTCAAAGGTTCCATATGCGAGAAGTATCCCCTGAATGGGCTTATAGTGGTGAACGAATTAAGGTTCATATAATGAGAAACTTTCTCTATAGTCCTTCGGAGTGTTTCAGATACGTTGTTGCTTATGAAAACGTAATCAGGTTGAATATTTTCCCTTTGAACGACTACAACATCTAGTTTGTGTTTTTCTTAATTCATAAAAATTTGCAAATTGCACTTGGGTTTTTGGCTGCGAATGTTTTCTCAAATGTAAATTCTGCTTCAGTTATTGGCTATGTGTGGGTCTTTGGATCAGGACTCTTGGGAGGCTCTCTATTTCATTTTTGTTTTTGAAGAT
The DNA here is from genome assembly GCF_029961685.1 of Aristolochia californica. Taxonomy (NCBI): domain Eukaryota; kingdom Viridiplantae; phylum Streptophyta; class Magnoliopsida; order Piperales; family Aristolochiaceae; genus Aristolochia; species Aristolochia californica. The sequence goes on along the minus strand of NW_027181782.1, from coordinate 27,441,510 downwards.
ACAAGCTTCTCAAGAGACTGGGTTTTAGTGATGGAGATCTTTCCTGGTTTTTCTCTATACCAAGGTGTATATAAGTTTGCACCGTATGACTTTACTGGAAATTCTATTGGAATTTTTGGAATGCGTTGGAGAGATCTGAATGACATTGATATTCGGATCAAAGAAGTTTTAACTATTTTGTTTGTGGTATGCGTAGTCTTTCTTCCTTTTGCATATTATTTGGACCAGGTTGCTTCATTAGGCTGTGGAATTAGAACACGTCCTATATTTTGCTTGCAATATTTTGGGAAGATAGGGAAAATGGATGAGGCATTGCAGTTGTTCGAAGAATTTCCAAAGAAAAATGTCGTGTCTTGGAATGCAATGATTTTGGGACAATGTATTCATGGATGTCCTGCAAATGGTTTCACTTTAGTTGCAAAAATGGTGGGACAAGGTTCCAGCACCAAAACGGGTGCCAAGACAACATCAAAAGATAAAAGGTTGACCGCTGAAGTTAACTTTATGGGTATGTTAAGTGCTTGTGTTCGTCCAAGATTAATGTCAGAAGGCCAAAAGTATTTTCAAGAAATGTTGCCTAAATATCACATCAGCCCCAAGTTTGCACCACAATGATTACCAAGAGCGGACATCCTTATCACATCAGTTGGAAGATCAAGAAGGACTCACAAAAGTATCTTTATCTTACGGTCACAACCAAGAAAAGTTTTAGTTTAAGTTATATTTGTCTTTTATCAATATTGAGTTACCTAATTATGTTAGGACTTACCTTAAGTGTTAGAGTTTGGGTGTAATTGGGACAAGGGTAGTTTTATTGTAATTGGACTCTACTACCTTCCTCTATTATATATAAAAGTTCATGTACTCTGATTACAACAAGTTATTGATGTCAATGATGTATTTTACTCTTCCATGAATTCAACATGGTATCAGAGCAGGTTCTATGAGTTGACTTGGTCAACTCATTGAGGTAATGTGATCCTTTTCTCTAAACCCTAAAACTTAAGTATAGGTTCGTAGGTTTCTTTGAGTATTTTAACTAAATACATAGGTTTTTATAGTTTGAATTATATATTGATGGAAATATATTTGAGTCTAATTTCCAAATAAATCCTATTTATTCCAATCGGAGTTAGCTACAGAGAGATACCAATATTTGAATGAGCGAAGGTCAGATTTTTTTGCAAGACTGTAATGAGTTGGTTGTAAATTGATTAACGTGATTGTAGGAAACGGATTGTTTCCTTGATCTTGTAATTTATTCCTTGATTTTAGGATCTAAATTGATCCTAAAATCAGTATGTATATAAATTGCCTCCTATACGGAGAAGAATACATCATCAAAAAATCATTCTTTGAATCTCTGTTATTATTTTTCGGTTCTCTCTATTTTACATGGTATCAAAGCAGGAGAATTATCCTCTCTTTTCCATCGCCGAAATTCGGAGCTAAGTGCTCCCGTAATCGCCGAAGGAGGAAGCCGAAACAAAGAAAAAATCGTTAGAGTTGCAGAACTCTGTTTTTTTCTGCTACTCCGTATTCCGGTAGTCCAGAAGCAAAAAGAACGTCGCCGACGACCGACGACGATCACTGAAGACCGAAGACGACTGCTGACGACCGTTCCACCTGCCCGTTATTGCCACCGATCTGTTAGGGTCCTGGGTTAAGTACCTATGTCTTCCGCTCCTAATAGGTCGGTCTTTTGGGTAGTATTGGCTAGGTGCTTAACACGATCACCACTGTCGCCAAGGGATGCCGAATTGCCGAAAGAGAACAGAGTTCTGCGACGACGGTCCTGTAGCCAAAATCATGTCGCCGACGTGTGCCGACGATCGCTGATGAGCGCCAACGATGGCACCACCACCCCGTTATCGCTGCCAACCACCGTCATTGCCGAAGCCAAAGCCGAAGCTCCGTTGCCGCTGCCGAAGAAGACATGTAATTTGTTTTTTGAAACTTAGGAACTACTGTTCCTTTATTTTTCTGTCGACTGAACTGACCCCGACTGGCGGGTCAACCGAACCGGATTAAACCTGAACTGGACCGGACCAGCATCGGACTATAACTGAACCAAACCGGACCAGCACTGGCAAACCGGACTAGATCGAACTGAACTAGACCAGACTGAACCGAACCGGACCGGATTAGACAAGACTGGACCAAAATTTCAGATCGATGGCCACCACTACAGGTACATCCACCGAACTTATCCCATCACCATAGATTATAGTCCACCAAGACCATTCTGCATTTCCAACTGGAATTATCCTCGATGAGACCAATTATTCATTATGGTCCCAACTCATGGAGATGCGAATTGGCGCACGCAACAAAGCTGGATATCTTACCGGCGAAACAAAAAAACCAGCATCTGGCGATGCCAATCTTGGAGCATGGATTACTGAAAATCAAAGAGTCAAAAGTTGGCTTATTGACTCCATGAGTCCATTGCTCATGTAGCGATTTATTTGCCTCTCCACTGCCAAGAAGATATGGGAAGCAGTATAAAAAACGTTCTATGATGGATCAGATGAAACTTGTATATTTGAGCTGAACCAGAGATCTTTTTCTACCAAACAAAATGGTAGACCGTTATCCACGTATTACAATGAATTGGTTGCTATTTTCTAGGAGATTGATCATAGAACTATATCTCAGGAAGGAACAGTCAAAGGGCTAATCCAGTTGCACTCTGCAATGGCTAGGCTTCGGGTTCATATTTTTCCAAGTGGGCTTGACTCCGAATTTGATCAAGTTCGTGGAGAAATTTTGCGAAAAGACCCCAAACTTGATTTGGAGAGTACATATGCATATGTCAGACGCGAATATCAACAGAGACAGACAATGGGGAGCTATCATCCAGTTTCAGAGAACTCAGCGATGTTGGTCAACCAAAACCGACAAGGATCATCAAGCAGTCGAAACCCTCAATCCTCTGGTAAAGGTAACAATCGTGTATGTACTCACTGTGGAGAAAAAAAGACATTTGCAACACCAGTGTTATGAGATTATTGGCTATCCGGAGTGGTGGGATTTCTCAAAAAAACCTCGTAAAAAGATTGTTGGGAAAGCTATGGTGACATCCATGGAAGATAATCAGGAGCTACCTACTGCAAATGTTGCCCATCCAGGTATTCTTGATAATGCATTTGTATTTTTTATACATTCTAAGAATAGACCTTGGATTATTGATACAGGTGCATCCGATCACATGACAAGGGATCCCAGTCAGTTACAATCTATCCTACCTTCTCCACAATCTGTTATTTCAACAGCCAATGGTAGTACCTCTCCAATTACTTGGGAAGGATCTGTTATATTATCCAATAATCTAACATTAGACACTGTCCTTGTGGTTCCCTCTCTTGAATTTAACCTTTTGTCTGTTAGCCAAATTACTTCCACTCTTGCTTGTACTGTAACTTTTTGGCCCTCATTTTGTGTCTTCCAGGACATTCTAACCCGGAAGATTCTTGGTTATGGTGTTATACGGTGCAAACTCTACTATTTGGAGTTGACAGAGAAGGGGGGATCAAAAATTAGTCAGACAAATCAAGCTAGCAGTAATGATAATGCTCAAACAAATGTATGATTATGGCACCGATGATTAGGCCACCTTTCCTTTGGTTATCTTAAGAAATTGCGCCCTCAAATTTTTTTAGGTTTGAATGATGTGCATTTTCATCATGAAACATGTGAATTGGCTAAGAGCCACCGTATTGCTTATTTACCAAGTTTGAATAAAAGTTTCGAACCTTTTGAGGTTATTCATTCTGATGTTTGGGGTCCAGCCAAGGTTCCCTTTATTTCTAGAGCTCGTTAGTTTGTGACATTTATTGATGAATGCACTAGAATGACTTGGGTATCTCTGCTTATACAAAAGAGTGATGTGTGTCTAGCATTTCAGAAATTCCATACAATGATACATACTCAATACCAAAAGCAGATTCGTGTTTTGCAATCTGACAATGGTACTGAATTTGTTAATGCTTCTCTTGAAAATTTTCTGTCCACTCATGGAATTCGTCATCAGACTTCTTGCACCTATACTCCTCAACAGAATGAATTGGCAGAGAGAAAGAATAGAAAACTTTTGTAAGTAGTGCGTGCCTCTCTCTTTGATGCCTCAATTTTATTGGGGCGAAGCTATCACATCTGCTGCCTACCTCATCCATGAACACCTTCTAGAGTAATTGATTTTCAAACTCCTCTACGCAAGCTGCAATCCCTGATTTCAATTCCCCATCTTTCAAATCTTGAACCCCAAATTTTTTGGTGTACCGCTTATGTACATATCCCAAAGATCTTGCGAAATAAACTTGATCCATGTGCCGAGCGATGTGTATTTGTTGGCTACTTTGAATTTCAAAAAGGATATCAGTGTTATGATCCACACACCAACAAGCTCCATGTGACTCTAGAAGTCTCCTTCCATGAATCAGTACCTTATTATTCAGGGGGAGTTTCTTGGATATCTCTTCAGGGGGAGAGTTCAAATGAAGAGAATGTTCCACATGAAACTAACGGAGGTGCTGAGTTTATTGAGTTAGAAGCGGTGAATGAATTTTTCAAGTGTCATGATGTGCAACAAGACTGTGATTCAGTAATTTCACTTGAAGAACCCCCAGAGTTCCTCCTTAGGTAAATACGAATCATGTGTCTGATGACTCTAATGAAATATGTCTTCCTATAGAAAACATAGCCCCTAGATATCCACAACGATTGAATAGGGGAGTTCCAAAAAACCAGTATGAACCTGATCTTGAAGCCAAGACCAAATACTCAATCAATAACTATGTGTCCTCCCATAAGTTGACTAAATCGTATGCATTTATTGTTGATCAATCATCCATGGTTTCTATTCCTAGTAATGTGCAAGATGCATTAGCTGATCCAAAATGGAAAAAAAGCGATGAACGAAGAGATGGAGGCTCTACAAAAAAATGCCACTTGGGAACTTGTTCCCCAACCTAAAGGAGTAAAAACAATTGGATGTCGATGGGTATTCACATTGAAACTCAAACCAGATGGAAGTATTGACAGATATAAAGCTCGGCTAGTTGCAAAGGGATATACGCAAAGGTATGGGATAGACTATCAGGATACTTTTGCACCATTAGCTAAGATCAATACAATTTGTATTCTTATATCTATAGCAGCAAATCGAGACTGGCCTCTACAACAATTTGACATTAAAAATATCTTCCTCAATGGAGACTTAGAAGAAGAAGTCTACATGGAGCTACCACCCAGCGTAAAAAGCGGTTCTTTGTCTCAAGGTGAAGTCTGTAAATCGAAGAAGTCATTGTATGGGCTGAAACAGTCACCTAGAGCATGGTTTGGGAGACTCTCGGCTACAGTGAAGGAGTTTGGTTATAAACAAAGTAACTCAGATCATACGTTGTTTATAAAACACAAAGAAGGAAAGGTAACAACTTTAATTGTATATGTTGATGATATGGTCTTGACAGGAGATGACCCAGGTGAAATGCAAGCTTTACAGGAGTATTTAGCCACTAAATTCGAAATGAAGGATCTCGGACAACTTAAATATTTTTTGGGAATTGAGGTTGCAAGATCGAAACATGGAGTCTTCCTTTCACAGCGAAAATATGTGTTGGATCTTCTAGCCAAAATCGGAATGCTTGACTGTAAACAAATAGAGACGCCCATGGAAATGCATCATAAACTTGGAATTCTTCCAGATCAAATCCCAGCAGACAAAGGGCGTTATCAGCGATTAGTTGGAAGTTTAATCTACCTATCACACATAAGGCCCGATGTAGCATATGCAGTAAGTGTTGTGAGTCAGTTCATGCAAGCACCAAGTGAAGAACATATGGAAGTAGTCTATCGGATCTTGAGATACTTAAAGAGTGCTCCAGGAAAAGGTTTGTTATTCTCCAAAAATGGTATCTCTAGTATTGAAGGATATACAGATTCTGATTGGGCAGGTGATCAGACAACCAGAAGATCCAAGTCGGGTTACTTTACTTTTGTGGAAGGGAATCTGGTTACTTGGAAAAGCAAAAAATAGAAGGTAGTATCACGATCAAGTGTTGAAGCTGAATTTCGAGGCATGGCTCATGGTGTATGCGAGTTGTTATGGATAAATAATATACTGAGGGATTTAGGGATTGAATACTCCAAACCGATGAATCTCCACTGTGTCAACAAGGCAGCCATCGCCATTGCACAGAATCCGGTTCAACATGATCGCACTAAACATGTTGAAGTTGATCATCATTTCATCAAGGATAACCTCGATGCAAAAATCATACAATTCCCCTTCATTCAATCTGAGAGTCAGCTGGCTAATATGCTCACGAAGGCAGTATCAGGGAAGGCATTTCATGGTATAATTGACAAGTTGGGCATGACCGATATCTATGCACCAACTTGAGGGGGAGTGTTTGCAAGCCTGTAATGAGTTGGTTGTAAATTGATTAAGGTGATTGTAGGAAACGGATTGTTTCCTTGATCTTGTAATTTATTCCTTGATTTTAGGATCTAAATTGATCCTAAAATCAGTATGTAATATATTATAAATTGCCTCCTAAAAGGAGAAGAATACATCATCAAAAAATCATTCTTTGAATCTCTGTTATTGTTTTTTGGTTCTCTCTGTTTTACAAGATTGAAAAAAGGTTCAAGCATCAGTAGAAAGCTTTCGATTCCGAGGTTTATTTTGCTATCAAGACCAAGACTTTATGTGGAGAAATATATCAAACGAAATATTTGTAAGTCTATTCTTTTACCTATTCAACCAATTTTTTACCTGAGTTATCGACAAATAGAAATCGATATTTTAAACAGCAAAGGTCAGATTGAAAAAGAGGTTTCCAGCAACAGCAGAAAGCTTCAAATTCTGAGGTATTTTATGCTATCAAGAAAGATACTTTATATGAAAAATTATATATCAAAAGAAAGATTCGTAAGTCTATTTTCTTACCTATTCAACCAATCCTCTGTATGATCATTTTATTCAGAGATATTGATCTTTGAAGAATCACAATGGTCATTTTGGAAAAAAAGAAGAAACAGTGCTTCGTTTGGCCAAATGACAGGGACCGAAATCTATCAGATTATTTATCTTCTAATAACTATGTTTTATGAAGAGAAGTTATACTTGGATGAAAGGTATTTAAGTTTAGTTTCAGAAGAAATTTTTTTTATGTCAATATGATCTATATTTTAAGATATATTCGCATTGGAAGAATCAAAGGTCATGCTGGTATTCCGTTGTATTGAAAAATCCGAATTTATGCCCATTATTTTGCCTCACTTTTTTAGTTGATATGTCAGAAAACTATCTCACTTCTCCTTGGTTTGAGGACTTATCTATGCATCTATGTTATATGGGCTTATTTCTACATCGATGATATTTGGTTCAAGCTGGGATCACTGCCATAACCTCCCAACTTGAGGGGGAGAAGTAGAAGAAGTACAAGAAAGTGGTATTTTATTCTATATGTTGTGGATGAGTTTATGTGACCAAAATATTCAAGAAAGGGGGAGCACAAAAGATGAAGCTTGTGTATCTAAGAAGAAATTTTTATATCGGATTATTTCATGGGTTCTTTTACAAAGTATATTATTTGGTTCGTGTTATATGTGTTCGAAGATGGTCATGTTATATTCAGTTGCTGCTATTATGTCTCTTTGGGGACATTATTATTGAAGAAGAGGTGGCCTCATGTCATCATTTAGTTTACTCCGTCAAAAAGATGAAAATTATTTGAGGTTGGGAGTCCATGACGGAGGAACTTCATCCCCATGAAAAAGATCAAAATTATTTGTGGTTGGAAGTCCATGATGGAGGAACTTCATCCCCATCAAAAAGATCAAAATTATTTGTGGTTAGAAGTCCATGATGGAGGAACTTCATCCCCATCAAAAAGATCAAAATTATTTGTGGTTGGAAGTCCATGACGGAGGAACTTATTATTACATCTATATTATCCCCCCTCCTCCCTTACCTTGTAATGGCTTTTATGTCTCCTACCACTTGAGGGTCGTTGTCCTATGGAGGGACACGGTGGTGGACACTTTAGAGCAATGCCGATAGACACACTACTGATAAAAGTGGAGTGTGTCCTACATCCAACATTAGGACTAGAGTATGAAGCAATGGCTTACCGGCTAGGAGTGATTTTTACTCTCACTTATATAATGCCACAGGGCCTCAATAAAGGATGCAACAACGTGAGGGGGGTATTGGAAGATGAAGGCATATTGGAAGATGTGTCATTTTATACATAAATATTCTACACATCATTTGCAGCAAGCTGAGAGTTCATATTTTTCTCTCACCCCCAACTTGAGGGGGAGTGTTGGAAGATAAGATCAAGCCCAAATGACCAAGGAAGGCCCACATATGTGAGATTATTATAAGATGGGCCCAAGCCCATAAGAAGTAGGACCCACAATGATTACCAAGAGTTGTAATCCTTATCACATCAATTGGAAGATCAAGAAGGACTCACAAAAGTATCTTTATCTTAGGGTCACGACCAAGAAGAGTTTTAGTTTCAGTTATATTTGTCTTTTATCAATATTGAGTTACCTAATTATGTTAGGACTTACCTTAAGTGTTAGAGTTTGGGTGTAATTGGGACAAGGGTAGTTTGATCGTAATTGGACTCTACTACCTTCCTCTATTATAAATAGAGGTTCATGTACTCTGATTACAACAAGTTATTGATGCCAATGAAGTATTTTACTTTTCCATAAATTCAACAGATAGGTTGCAAAGCTAGGCTTTATCAAAAGTCCAAGATTGTGATAGGGTAACATATAGTTCTTTATCCAAGCAAGAGGAAGGCATGATACACATGATAGTTGCTTTGGGTTATGAGTGGGCCCTAAATCCAATTTTAAGTTCTGGAGTTGGTATAAACTTTCGTGAAATCAATGGTTGGACTACCCTGCATTGGGTATGTGGCTGCTTTCATAATGCATTTGTGTCCGACCGGGCTGTGCGGATGATGGTTGTCAAAAAGGATGGCACGATCACTACTGGTAACTCGAGCCAAGTAGGCGATGGTGCTGGTGCACTCCTCTTCATGAGAATTGCAGTTGCAGAGTAGAAGGCATTACCATTTCTTGGTGTATTCAGCAATTTTACTGCTATTGGTGTGGACCCTTCTGTAATGGGCATAGATCAACCTGTTGCAATTTTGGTTGCGGTGAAAGCACTATCTGAGGAAGTCGTTCCTGCATTCCAGGTCATGGTGCTTCACTGTCTAGAGGTGTGCTACCGCAAGTAATGATAACACCGTGTCAATATATATATCTTCTCTGGTTGGATGCTCCAATTTTTTAGTCCAGAGAGGTGACACAGATACCGCGGTTGATAATTGAGAACAGGTGGAGACGTTGGCACAGGAAAGCAGATCCTACCTTCGAGTTTGAGGACAAGCTCTTTCTTCGAGGGGGTGCAATGTTATGCAAGAAATAAAATTATTATTTTAATAGGTTTTCTTTAATTTACTTTATTTTATTTTTGTTAAAGAATTAATAGGCCACTGAGCATTTTTGGAATATTTTATTTATAGGGGTATTTTTTTAATATTTTATCTTAAGCCTTGTAAGGGTGAACCCTATTTAAGGGGTAAGAGTAATGAGGAAGACACGCATTGATTTAGGTTAAACAAGGGTTTTGAGTTCTCCTCAACGAGCTTAGGGGTGTTCTTTCTCCTTAACGAACCTAGGGTTTTCAAACTTCCCTTTGGCTTGATCTTCGTCTTTCTCTTCTTCCTCCCTACGAATCCATGTGTCAGATCTAGGACCGCAACAAGCCGCTTACTTAGGCTATTTAAAATTTGAGTAAATTATTACCCTTGAATTACCTCATATGGTTGAAGAATACATGGATAATAAGAATGATATTATCAAGATTACTACCATACCCTTGCGAGGGATATCAAATTTCTTAAGCTAGCCCACATCGGTTCGACGGTTCCTTATAACAAGAAACCTACTTGGTCACCTCACCAAACCTGGGCCACCCATTGATTGAAGAAGATGTTGATTATGCTAAGTGGTTAAAAAATGACACTTTGGAAATTAGTTGGCTCATCAACAACATGGAAGAACTTGTCTCCAATAATGTTATTCATCTCGACATTGCCAAACAAATTTGGGAGACATGTGCTAAGTTGTACTCTAGCTCCGACAACTAACACAAGCCATATGATATTCTCCAAAGAATGTTCAACACTAAACAAGGAGAAAATATCCATGAATATTTGGCTCGTTTTAGAGGCCTTCTTCAAGACTGGAAGGTAGCTTAGCCTACCTCCACTAATGTCTCTATCCAAGACAAGCAGAAGGAAGCCTTAGCCACTGCCATTTTCCTAGCAAACATTAATCCATATCTCAAAGTTGATCAAAGTCAACTCCTTAGCACCTCTGCTCTCCCACCTTTGATGATGTATGTGTCACATTACTCTGTATTCTAGACTCTTCTTCTCCTTCTTCTACTCAAGTGTCATCCGTTATGTACTCCACGCATAGGGGAACATCAACTGACCGTGGTCGAGCCCATGTAAGAAATTATAGAGGAGGACAAGGAAGGAGTGAAAGGAATCGTCAAAATAGACAGCAGGGAATGCACCTATTGTGGGAAATATAGCCACACTATAGATCAGTGTTTTAAAATCCATGGCATACCAGATTGGGTTAAAGCTAATCAAGCCTCAATAGGTCATACAAAGGAGGATCAGTTGTAGAATTTAGGACCGCTTTTCTAATAATCAGAGCAAGGGAAGAGAGAAAGAAAAAGAAGAAAATGGGCAGAAGGCTCTCGGGTAGAGAGAAATGGAGAAGAGAAACAAGGTGTGCATCAAGCAAAGAGAGACAAATTTACTAAAAAAAGAATTATAGAACTTGATTAATTTTGAGTTACAATACCTCTATTTATAGTAGAGGAAGTGATAGAATCCTTATACAATTAAACTTTAAGACTCCTAATTACATTCAAACTCTAACTCACTAAGATAAACCTATCATGAAAAGATAACACAATTTACTAGAGGTCAAATATAACTTGAACTCTAACTCTTCTTTAATCACATGGACATAAGGGAGGAGGTTGGCTCATGGTCTTATCTTTATGGGTCCCACATGATCTTCAAATCTTCTAACTTATTCCATCTTGTGCTTCTTATCTCCTAACTCGTGCTAGCTTGGGTGAGGACTCTTCTTGGCATCCCACATCCTCATAGTGGGTCCCACCAGCTCGTGCAACCATGGTGGACCCCACATTGTAACACTCCCCCTCAAGTTGGGGGTGAGAAAACATTGTAGATGCCCAACTTGCTACAAATGGTAGACATAACCTTGTGAATGACCGGCTTGGTGAGAATATCTGCTACTTTGACTTTGTGATGATATATGCTTTAGAGATAAAAGACCCGCTTGGAACTTTTCTTGTATAAAATGGCAGTCCACTTCAATATGCTTTGTTCTTTCATGGAAGACTGGATTTGATGTATTGTGTATTGTTGCTTGATTATCACAATATAGATCCATCAAACCTTCTTTGTAGAATCCCAATTCAGTGTGAAGAGATCTTATCTGTAGGAGTTCACTAACAGTCTGTGCCATGGCTCTGTATTCTGCTTCTGCACTAGACCGTGCTACTACATTTTGGTTCTTGTTTCTCCATGTGACCAAATTCCCTCCAACCATCGTACAAAATCCCGTAGTAGATTTTCTGTCATCCGGGGATTCGGACTAGTCTGCATATGAGAATCCTTCGATGTTGAAGTGACCTTGATTTTTATAAAGAATCCCTTTTCCTGGAGCTCCTTTCAGATAGCATAATATCATTTCTAGTGCTTGCCAATGACTAGTTGTGGTTTGTGCATATATTGACTCACCACACTTACTGCGTATGAGTCTTCTCACTAGTCTTTGATATTTCATGATATCTACATCTTCTCTAGTACCTGCACATAATTTTGTATTTGAGTCCATAGGAGTTTCTGCTAGTTTGCATCCCATCATTCCTGTATCCTCTAGTAGATCAAGGGCATACTTCCTTTGGGATAGCACAATCCCATGTCTGGATTGTAATACTTCAATACCCAAAAAATATTTGACTAGTCCAAGATCCTTTGTCTTGAATTCAGCACATATTTTTTCTTTTGTTTCATGGATGCCCTTGGAATCACTACAAGTTAAAATGATATCATCAACATGTATTGCCAGAATTACCTTTCCTCTAGGTGTGTTTTTAATAAATACTAAGTGATCTCCAGAGTATATGTAAAATCCAGCCCGTATGAGGGCTTGACTAAATTTATCAAACCATGTTCGGGGGAAATGTTTTAGACCATACAAAGATTTTTTTAGTTGACATACTGAGTTTGATGTCCCCATTCCAAAAGGCATTTTTCACATCAAGTTGATATACCTGTTAGGAAGAGTTAGCTGTCAGAGATAATAACACACGTACCAAGTTCATTTTGGCCACTAGAGAGAAGGTTTCCTCATAATCAATTTCATAACATTGTGTATAGCCTTTAGCCACGAGGCAAGCCTTTAGCTGAGCCACAGACCCATCTGGATTGTGTTTCACAGTAAACACCCATTTGCAACTGACAAGTTTCTTATCTAATGGAAGTGGGACTAGAGCCCATGTCTTATTTCATAAAGTGTTTGCATTTCTTCATCCATTGTTGCCTTCCACCCTGGATGTTTGAGAGCCTTCTAATAGGACTATGGTATAGATATAGAGGAAATAGCAGAGAGAAACTGACAACATACAAGGGACAAATGATGATGAGACATAAAATTTGATATGGGATGAGACGTAGATGATATGGTTCATGATCTAGGTTATTTTCTTTGTGCAATAGGACGAGTATCATATTGTGGTTCAAAAATAACTGGAGAATATGTACTTACCTCGATGGGATCCATAAACTCAGCAGGTGTGGTATCAGCCAGTGTTTCTGGGGACTGAGTAGTTTTTATAGCATGGGGCACAACCAGTTGAGGAGAACCTGGTACTGAAGATAAACCTAGAGGAGCATTGTCAGAACAGTATGGAGAGTCTTCAAAAAATCTGGCATCCTTGGACACAAGTAAACGCTAAGAGTGGGATTATAGCAAACATAACCCTTTTTGTATCCGAGAGTATCCTAAAAAGATACACTTCATAAATTTAGGATCAAGTTTACTATGTTTTTGGGAGGAAATATGGACAAAACATTGACACACGAAGACTTTCAAAGGCAGTGAAAATGGATCATCATTTGGTAACAATATAGAGTAAGGAGATTTATTACCAAGAACAGAAGATGGTAGATGATTTATAAGAAAACATACGGTAAGGACTGCATGAGGCCAATAAAAGTATGGAACTTTCATGGCATATAATAAACCTTGAGCGACCTCAAGAATATTACAATTTTCCATTCGGCTACACCATTTTTTTAGGAGTGTAGGCACATGATGTTTGATGGATAATGTCATTTTCTTGACAAAAAGAGTCAAGGTCTTTGGAAATGTATTCTTTGGCATTATCAGACCGAAGTATTTTAATTTTCTGACCAAACTGAGTGAGTACCATAGCATGAAAAGACTTAAAAATCAATGGTATCTCATAACGCTCCTTAAATAGAAACAACCAAGTGGTACGAGTGAAATCATCAATAAATGTAATAAAATACTTGACTTGAGAAATATTTGAGATGCTCAAGGGTCCCCATGCATTGGTATGAATTAATGAAAATGGAGTAATACTTTTGACTTCTGGACGAGGTGAGTATGTACTCCTTTGATGTTTACTCATTTGACAAACTTCACCATTAAACTTTGACTTGACTTTAAGAGTAGGAAACATATAATGAAGAGATTGTGCAGATGGGTGTCCGAACCAGTTGTGCCATAACCTTGTCTCATTGTCACTAGTGGAAACAATATTTATTTTTGGCATGTCCAGGTAGTAGAGCCCCCCTTGCCACGGCCTCCATCAATCACCTATTTCATTATAAGATCCTGAAATACACACGAAGTAGGTGAGAAGGTGATAGAGCAATTAAAATATGTTGTCAGCTGACTAACAGATAACAGATTCAAAGGCAAGGTAGGAACAAATAGAATATCAGTGAGTGGAAGTGATGGTGTGATAGAAGTGGATCCTTTCCCTTGAACTTTGGTTTGAGAACCATTAGCTATGGTAACAAACTTTTGTGAAAGACACAGAGATATAGAATGTAATAAATTTTTGTTACCTGTAAGATGCTCAGAGGCTCCTGAGTCAATTATCCATGATGAAGATGAGGCAGATAGCATACCTAATGCAATGGTGACAACGGTATTAAATGAGGAACTTGGAGAAGAACCATCATTTTCTGAAACAACTCATATTCTTTATCAGTAAAATTTTTCTTTTCAATTGATTTCGTGGGTTGATCCTCCTTTGTATCACCTACTAAGCCTTGATGAGCCTTTGTCAAGTCTGAGTTGTCATTGGCATGATAACATATTTCTCTATAGTGACCATTTCTTCCACAATAATTGCCTTCCTTGTAATAGCTTGTATCTATAGTATGGCCATATCTCTCACAATGAAGGCATTCTTTCCACAAATTTTCCATGTTGTTGATTAGCCAACTAATCACAATGGTATAATTTTTTAACCATATGTTATAAAAAAATATCTTCTTCATCAATAGGTGATCCACGGTTGGTGAGATGACCAAGTAGGTCCTTTGTTATAAGAAACCTCCGAACAGATGTGGACCAACTCTTAAAATTTGATACCCTTCGTAAAGGTGTAGTGGTTATTATGAGTATATCACCTTTGATACTCATATATTTCTTCATCCATAATATGAACTTCATTGAAAACAAATCTCCAATAAATTCTAATAAAAAAATCTAAGTAGTATTCTTCAAACAACTTGGTGCATAGAGATATTTAGCATTGACGCTAAACAATCATTATTTTGATTTTTTTATGAATAAAATACCACTCATAATAGACTCAATATCAATCTTCTATATCAGGGGAATCTTGTTCCCACAAAAAAAATTTCCAAAAATCTGATCATGGACTGGTCTCAGATAACAAAAATTCCAAACCGACAAAACTACTTTGATAGCTTCTTCTAGATCGAGAGGCATTCATATCCTCAATTTCATAAGATGAAAAAAATTCGTATACTCATCTTTAAATAATCTTCTAAATTTTGAAACCATTAATGTGAAGGAATAAAAAAATAATGAAGGAACTTATCTCACACTTTTTTATCTTCCTTCACAAGGAGCCTTCTATGAGTGGTGTTGATCATATCTTCTTAGGGCATTCATTTTGATGTGGGGGTCCTAATTTTAATGCTCTGATACCATGTAGAATTTTGGACCCCTTTTCTAATATTCCGAACAAGGGAAAAGAGAAAGAAAAAGAGTAAAAGGGGAAGAAGGCTCTCGAGTAGAGAGAAGAGGAGAAGAGAAACAAGGTGTGCGTCAAGCAAAGAAAGAGAGATTTACTCAAGAAAGAATTGCAGAACTTGATTAATTCCGAGTTAAAAAAACCTCTATTTATAGTAGAGGAAGTGATACAATCCTTATAAAATTAAACTTTAAGACTCCTAAATACATTCCTACTCACTCTCTAAGATAAGCCTATCATGAAAAGATAACACAATCTACTAGAGGTCTAATATAACCTGAACTCTAACTCTTCTTTAATCACATGGACATAAGAGAGGAGGCTGGCTCATGGTCTTATCTTTGTGGGTCCCACATGATCTTTTAGCTCATGTTGATAAGGTTACCAGCTCGTGGTATCTTTGTGGGTCCCACTTGATCTTCAAATCTTTTAACTTATTCCAGCTTGTGCTTCTTATCTTTTAACTCGTGCCAGCTTGGGTGAGGAATCTTCTTGGCATCCCACATCCTCATGGTGGGTCCCACATTGTAACACCAGTCTACCCTACCAATAGAAAATAAAACCCTTACCGATCATGAGTATGACTTATTCCAAAAAATGAAAACTCTGATGGTCTCTCCTCCAAGTTCCTCCTCAACTATTGCTGCCACCACCGCTTTAGTATGCTCTGTGCCACTTCCTCCTCTTCATCCTGGATAATTGATTCAAGGGCCTTTGAGCATCTCATAGGTAACAAAAATCTACTCCACTCAGTTTCTCCTTGTCTCTCGAATAATTTTTTTACCATAGCTAACGGCTCCCAAACTAAAGTTCTCAGGAAAGGATCCACCTCTGTTAAACCATCACTTCTGTTCACAGATATTCTTTTTGTTCCTACCTTACCCTTGAATATTTTATCTATTAGTCAGCTAACACAACAGTTCAATTGCTCAATTATCTTCTCACACACTTTGTGTGTGTTTCAGGATCTTATAACGAAGAAGGACCGTGAACAAGGGGGGCTCTACTACCTAGACGTGCCTCAAATAAACTCTGTCTCAACCAAGGAAACTGAGACAAATCTATGGCACAATCGGTTGGGACATCCATCCGCACAATCTCTTCATCTTATTTTTCCTACCTTTAAAGATAGGTAAATTTTAAATTGTGAAATGTGTCAACTGAGCAAACACCAAAGGACCACATACTCACCACATCCAGAACTTAAGTGTTGCTCCTTTTTCATTGATCCACACAAATTTATGGGGACCCTTGAGTGTCTCAAACATTTCCCCAGTCCAGTACTTTATTACCTTTGTTGATGATTTTACTCGTACCACATGGCTATTTTGTTATGGTCCCTAGTCAGGGATCGAGTAACTCGGCATGGCATTTGAGAATCCAGCAATGTAAGTGAGTTGCTGGCCTCGGTAAGGAAGAAGAAAAATCCTTTCTTTGTGTTGATCTCGGATTGGAGGAAATGAGCTCTCTTTATGAGGTTAATTTGCTGTCAGGGTAAGGGCATAAAGCCCTTAGTGCTGCTGCTCGGATAGGAGAAGAAAGCCTCCTCTTTTGGTCACGGAAAAGTGGGTATGGAACCGTCTTGGTTGCTGCTCGTGATAGGGCTGGAAAGCTCCTATCTTGTATAATTTTTGGATCACGTATTAGAGGATCCTTACCTTCTTCTTTCTGGTCTTGATGCTTCAATCCCTTGCACTAGTGCTGCTCGTGATAAGAGGATGGTGAATCCTCACTTCTTGCTTGAAAAGGAGGGTAGAATCCCTCTCTTGTTGCTGATGATGAAAAGGAGGTTGAAGCCTCTCTTTGAACTCGGAAAAGGGAGAGCAACTCCCCTTCTCTTCCTCAATATAGATCAATGGAAAACAGTAATCAAAGATGAGAGAAAGATATTCAAATTCTAAGGGAACCGGGACCTAGAGCTCATCAAGGAGACCTCCAAACCCTAAAGCTCATCAAGGAGAACTCCAAACCCTGTTTACCTAATTCAATGCTTGCCCTTTTCTCATTCATTTGCCCCCTCAGTAGGTTTGATGTCCTCCCAAGTTTTAGGGTTAAATATTACAATTCTGCCCCTATGGTAATTTTACTTAAATAATGAATGAAAAACGAATTTAAAACAATGTGGAAAGAAACTATTAACTCTGTAACTCAGTGTGCCTCCGCTGTATGACTTGGTTAGCTATTGAGTCCACAACATCTATCTCCCCTTGGAGAAAGAGCTTGTCCTCAAGCTCATAAGTCGGGTAGACCTATTTGAAGATGTCCAACCGCTCCCATGTAGCTGCTTCAGGTTCTATAGCTGTCCATTGGACTAGAATCTCCCACTGTTCATTGACTAAATGGGCATGTAACACTGCAGCTAGTGTAAGAATGATGTATCCATTGTCCACTGAAGGAAGGAACGGAGTGGATGTAGACGGTGACCCTGTATATGGTTTTAGGAGGGAGACATGAAACATATCATGTAGCTTGGTCGTGGCTGGCAGTTGGAGTTGATAGGCTACTAGCCCCACTCTTTGAATAATGGAGAAAAGCCCAAAATACTTGGGGGAGAGCTTATGGCATGGTGGTCTTGTAAGGGACTGTTGGCGGTATGGTTGTAGGCGTAAGCAAACATAGTCCCCTGCCTCATACAAGACGTCGCGGTGTCCTTTGTCGTAGACATCTTTCATGTGAACTTGAACTTGTCGTAGGCCTTCTACAATATTTTGTAACACTTGGTTGCGATCCATGAGTGCCTGATCAATGGCGTCCATGCAGGTGGACCTGGAGTATAGGAGAGAAGGAGAGGGGGATCTCGGCCATAAAGAACCATAAAAGGAGTGGATTGCAAGGCGGAATTGAAAGAAATGTTGTAACTGTATTCAGACCACGGTAGCCATTGAACCCATTGCTTCGAACGATAGCCCACATGGCACCGTAGATACATCTCGATGGTGCGGTTAACCACCTTGGTTTGGCCATTTGTCTGTGGATGATATGCGGAGGAGAATTTCAATTTCGAGCCACTCAGACGAAAAAGTTCCCGCCAGAAAAATGCTGGTGAATACCGCGTCCCAATCACTGACAATAGATTCTGGAATGCCATGCAAGCGAAGAATATGCTCAAGGAAAGTCTATGCAACCCGTGATGCTGTATAAGGATGATCCATAGGAATAAAATGGGCATACTTGGAGAACCAATCGACCACCTCAAATAGTACTGATTTTTCGGTTGACTATGGAAGACCCTCAACAAAGTCCATTGAAATATCGGCCCATACCTGTGTAAGGAGGGCGAGAAGTTGTAGAAGACCTACTGGACTTAAGTGGTCGGCTTTGTTGCATTGATATACCTCACATGGTGAGACATAAGTCGCAATGGAGGTCTTCATGGCTTGCCAATAAAAATCTGCTCGAATGCGTTGCAAAGTTTTTTGAATACCTCATATGTGTTGTCATGGTATGCAGAGATGATGGCTGGAATCAACTCGGAAGTGTGGGGCAGATAAATCTGCTATTTGTAGCAAATAAGTGAATCCTGGATGGACACCTCAGACTCCATTGTCCCCTCTGTAATTTTTCTTTGTAGGTCCTGGAGGACCGGAAGAGTGGCATGGGCTTCTCTCACCAAGTCTAGGATGAGGAAACGAGGCTGGCTGATCATATATATGAGCTACTGATTTTTAAAATGTCGTGACATGGCATCCGCTGCCTTGTTTAATCTCCCAGAAGGGTACTCCACTGAAAAGTCAAATCCCATCAATTTACTGATCCAATGCTGTTGTGGTGAAGTCGTGAGACATTATTCAAGTAAGAATTTAAGGCTATAGTGACCAGTACGAATGAGAAATGCACGGCCCCATAAGTAAGGGCGCCAGTGTTGGACCACCTTGGCCAACCCTATTAATTCCCATTCATACGCTGCCAATTTGTGATGATGAACTGCCAATTCCCGGCTGAAATATGCAATGGGATGTGACTGTTGTTGTATGATGGCCCCAATGCCCCCACCAGAAGCGTCGCACTCAACCACAAATAAGTCTTCAAATTTGAGAATCTATAAGACAGGGGTGGAGGCGAGAGCTATTTTGAGGGCCTCAAAGGACTGTGTGGCCTCCTCATTCCAATGAAAGGAATTCTTCTTGAGGAGTCTGGTCAAAGGTGCTGCCTATGGACTATAATTCTGAATGAATTTGCGGTAGTATCCGGCTAGACCCAAAAATCCATGCAAAGCTGAGCAAAACTGAGACAATGGCCAATCATGAATTACCTTAATCTTCTCGGGATCAACTGTGACTCCCTCATGTGATATAATATGGCCGAGATAAGTGACATGTGAAGCCACAAAAGAGCATTTGGATTTCTTCAAATAGAGCTTATGTGCTCATAATAATTCAAAAACAATCCATAAATGCGCTAAATGCTCTTCTCCGCACTTGCTATATATGAGTATATCATAAAAAACAACAAGTATGAATTTCCGAAGATAGTTGCAAAATACCTCATTCATCAGTGCTTGAAAAGTGGAGGGTGCATTTGATAAGCCGAACGACATGACCACAAATTCAAAATGGTCGTGATGTGTACGAAAGGTTGTCATCTCAATGTCAAAGGGGTGCATACGAATCTAATGATATCTAGAGCGTAAGTCCAACTTAGTAAAAAACCACGACCCATGTAATTCATCCAGTAGCTCCTCCACTACCGGAATAGGAAACTTATCCTTCACTGTCTGAGAATTTAACTCCCGATAATTAATACAAAATCTCCATGTGCCATAATGTTTCTTTATGAGCAATACGGGTGAAGAGAACGGGGACCGACTGCTGCAAATAAGGCCTTGTTGTAACATATCCTGGCACTGTCGCTCGATTTCATCCTTCTGTAGGTGTGGATACCGATACGATCGAACTACCACCATATTAGAACCTGGTTTTAAACAGATCCTATGATCACAGTGCCTCAAGGGAGGCAATTGGGAAGGCTCATGGAAGAGGTCAGAGAACCCGTCAATCAGATTTTCAATAGTGTTGTCCGGTTGGTACTGTGTGTGCATGGTATGAAGGTGGTGGGGTTTGTCCACCTGACTGCCCTGTAATAGCACTTGGCTACCAAGCAATACAAAGCTCATAGTTAAAGCAGAGAAGTCCCATAGAATGGGTCCCAATGTTTGCAACCATTTAATGCCTAACACCATATCAAAGCCGGCCAGAGGTATGACAAAAAATTCTACATGAAATAAAGTAGTACCAAAGGAAAATTTTATTGCTTTGTTGATCCCATAGATAGGGACTTTCTCTCCATTGGCCACTGAAACCGTTACTGTAGGATGTGACAGGATCTGTAATTGAAGATGTTGAGCAGGTTTTAAGCTAAGAAAATTGTGTGTACTTCCTGAATCCACTAGTCCCACAAGTTCCTAGTCGAGAACTTGAGCTCTGACTTGCATAGTTTTGGCAGATTTCAGCCTAGTAATTGCATGCAAAGAAATTTCTGGAGGTTCCTCCTCAATAATATCATCAGTATCTTCTATATCCTCTATTTCATCCACTTCGAGCCAAAACAACCTTTTACATTGGTGCCCTGACCGGTATGATTCATCACAGTTGTAGCACAGATTCTTGGACCTCCTTTCCGCCTTCTCAGAACTTGTTAATTTTTTTTTATATATTGAGGTGGAGGATTACTAGAGCGCGTGTCAGCTGCCAGAGTAGTAATCGGATTGTTTCTGGGTGGAGGTAATGCTAGATGTTGCACCTGAGGAGAAGTATTTCATCGCCCTTGCCAAATGGAGGAAGTGATCCAATCCCCTTGCCAAACAGGCCTACGATGCTACATCCATTGTCGTTGTTCCATAGCCCGAGCTAAATTCATTGCCCGAGCCAAATCTGAAAGGGAATGAAGTTCTACCTCTAACCTCAGAGATTCATTGAGGCCCGCTGTAAATAAGTAGACCTACTGGTCGACTCGTACCAACTTGCCAACGCGAGCCAATTTTTCTTGGAACTATTTTTGATACAGTTCCACATTTCCATTTTGTCTTAATAGTACCAAATCTCCCAAGGGGTTGCTATGGGCATGAGTGCCAAATCTAATTGTACATAATTCTTTAAATTCTTCCCAATCCAGCACCAATCTTTCTAGTTTCACCTTGTGAAATGATAGTTGTGCCTTCCCTAACATATGGAAGGAGGCAAGTGCCACCTTATCAAACTCAGCAGACCCTTGATTTAAAAAAAAAATTCTCGCATATATGCAACCAAATTAAGGGATCATCTGACCTAGTAAATGTAGGAAAATCTAATTTTGTGTACCTTGGTACTGTACCTCCTCTCTGCGGTGCCTGGACAGCATTGCCCCTAGCCAATTGTTCCTCCCTTGGGTTTGGAATCGAACGTCTCTCTGCCATGAAACCATCAAACGTGCTACTTAAACGTTGGATGCTTGCTTGTGTTTCCTCATGTCTATCGTCCATCTTTTTTTTCAAGACTTCAAGTTCTTCCTTGATAGATGTATCCCCATGTTACCCTGTGCTGATACCAAGTTGTTATGGTCCCTAGTCATGGATCAAGTAACTCGACGTGGGATTTGAGAATACAGCACTGTAAGTGAGTTGCTGGCCTCGGTAAGGAAGAAGAAAAATCATTTCTTTGTGTTGATCTTGGATTGGAGGAAAGGAGCTCTCTTTAAGAGGTTAATCTGCTGTCTTAGAGTAAGGGCAGAGAACCCTTACTACTACTACACGGATAGGAGAAGAAAGTCCCCTCTTTTGGTCATGGAAAAGAGGGTTTGGAACCCTCTTGGTTGCTGCTCGTGATAGGGCTGGAAAGCTCCTATCTTGTATAACTTTTGGATCACATATTAGAGGATCCTTACCTTCTTCTTTCTGGTCTTGATGCTTCAATCCCTTGCACCAGTGCTGCTCGTGATAAGAGGATGGAGAATCCTCACTTCTTGCTCGGAAAGGAGGGTAGAATCCCTCTCTTTCTGCTGATGATGGAAAGGAGGCTGAAGCCTCTCTTTGAACTCGGAAAAGGGAGAGCAACTCCCCTTCTCTTCCTCAGTATAGATCAATGGAAAACAGTAATCAAAGATGAGAGAAAGACATTCAGATTCTAAGGGAACCTGGACCTAGAGCTCATCAAGGAGACCTCCAAACCCTAGAGCTCGTCAAGGAGAACTTCAAACCCTGTTTATCTAATTCAATGCTTTCCCTTTTTTCATTCCTTTTCCCCCTTAGTAGGTTTGATGTCCTCCCAAGTTTTAGGGTTAAATATTACAATTCTGCCCCTATGGCAATTTAACTTAAATAATGAATGAAAAACGAATTTAAAACAATGTGGAAAAAAACTTTTAACACTGTAACTCAATGCACCTCCATTGTATGACTCAGTTAGCTATTGAGACCACAACATATTTCTTTTTAAAGAGCGATCTGAAAGACCATCCATATTTAAATCCTTTCATGCTATGGTTGTCACTCAATTTGGTCAGAAAATCAAAGTACTTAGGTTTGTTAATGCCAAAAAATATACATCTAGAGATCTTGACTATTTTTTCCAAGAAAATGGCGTTATCCACCAAACATCTTGTGCCTACACCTCTCAATAAAATGGTGTAGCATAACGAAAGAACTGTCACCTTCTTGAGGTAGCTAGGAGTTTATTGTATACCATGAAAGTCTCATACTTTTATTGGACACATGTCATCCTTATTGCATGTTTTCTTATAAATAGGCTACCTTCTTCCATTATCGGTCATAAATCCCCGTATTCCTTATTGTTTCCACATGGTGATCCTTTTTTCCTGCCCTTAAAAGTCTTCGGTGTACATGCTTTGTTCATATTACCTCCCCATAACATAGTAAACTTGATCCAAAATCTATCAAGTGTATTTTCTTAGGGTACTCTCGCACATAGAAAGGTCATATTTGCTACAATCCCACTCTCCAAAGGTTACTTGTGTTCAAGGATGTAATGTTTTTTGAAGACTCTTCATACTACTCTGACAATGCTCCTCCGGGTCTCTCTTCTATACCAGACTCTCCTCGACCGGTTGTGTCCCATGCTACATAAATTGTTCAACCCTCTGAAGTGTTGTTTGACACCACACCTATGGAGTTTGCAGATCCCATCAAGGTAAGTCCATCTTGTCCTATTCCTTTTGGACTACAATATGATACTCGACCCATTGCCTTAAGAAAACAACCTAGAACTTGCACTAAGCCCTCTACTTCTCACCTCATATCCAATTTTGTGTTGCATCATCATTTATCCTCTTCATGTTGTAAATTTCTTGCATCTATCTCCTCCATCCCACTCCCACAGTCCTATCAGGAGGCTCTAAAACATTCAGTGTGGAAGGCGGCAATGGACGAAGAAATGCAGGCACTCTATGAGAATCAGACATGGCCTCTAGTTCCTCTTCCATCAAGATAAAAACTTGTCGGTTGTAAGTGGGAATTTATAGTTAAACACAATTCGGATGGGTCAGTTGCTCATGTTAAGGCTCGCCTCATCGCCAAAGGCTATACGTAGTGTTATGGGATCAATTATGAGGAAACATTCTCTCCGGTGGTCAAAATGAACTCAATACGTCTTTTATTATCTCTTACTGCTAATTCTTCCTAGTCGGTCTATTAGCTTGATGTGAAAAATATTTTTCTCAATGGGGATATAAAGGAAGAAATTTATATGCAACAACCACCTAGATTTGTGGTTGAGGGGGATTTGGTACGTCGATTGAAAAAATTCCTTTATGCTCTGAAACAGTCTCCTCATGCATGGTTTGATAAATTTTGCCAAACACTCATATGGGCCGGATTTCACAGATGTTTAGTAGATCACTCCGTGTTGCTTAAAGACACACCTAAAGGGAAAATAATTTTGGCTGTATATGTTGATGATATTGTCTTAACAGGCAGTGATCCGAGGGCATTCAGGAAACCAAGGAAAAGATATGTGAAGAATTCAAGACAAAAGATCTTGGACTACTGATAAATACTTTCTAAGTATTGAAGTCCTACAGTCCAAACATGGGATTATACTATCTCAAAGGAAGTATGTCCTTGATCTACTAGAGGAGACAATAATGATGTGGTGTAGACCAGTATAAATACCTATGGATTCAAATACAAAATTATCTGCAGGCACTGGAGAAGCTATGGGTATTGGAAAATATCAAAGACTTGTGGGGAAACTCATTTATCTTTGTGTAACAAGGCCAGATATATCATATATAGTAAGTGTTGTGAGTCAATACATGCTATTGAATTTAGGACCCCATGACTAAAATCTCGATCAAGGTGAGAGAGGGAGAAAAAGAGAAGGAGAGAGAGAGCTCTCGGGTAGAGAGGAGAGAAGAGAAAAAAAGGGAAAAAAAGAGAGTTTAGGCTAGAGAGATATACTTCACGAGTTGAGAAGTGGAAAACTACTTGACTTGATTATAATTCGAGTACATGAACCTCTATTTATAGTAGAGGAAGTGGTCGAGTTCAAATACAATTAAAATACCCTTATCCCAATTACACCCAAACTCTAACACTTAAAGATAAGTTCAAGCATAATTAAATAACTCAACATGATTAGAAGACTAATATAACTAAAATTGAAACTCTTCTATCAAGCACGTGATCATGTGATAAGGATGCCAACTCGTGGTGGGTCCCACTTAATCTTCAAATTATCCAACTCATGCCAACTCGTGTGATGAACCATCATGCCATCTCACGTTATCATGGTGGGTCGCACCAGCTCGTGTAACTATGGTGGGTCCCACTTTGTAACACTCCCCTATCCATAGAAGTTCACTAACTATGTGTGTCATGGCCCTCATTCTACTTTTGCACTAGACCTTGTAACTATATTCTGCTTCGTGCTTCTCCATGTAACCAAGTTCCCTCCAACCATTGTACAATATCTCGAAGTAGAATTTCAATCATCGGAGGATCCGACCCATTCTGCATCTAAGAATACTTCTATGTTGAAGTTACCATGGTTCTTATAGAGAAGCCCTCTTCCTGGAGCTCATTTCAAATATCACAATATTTTTTTTAGTGGTTCCAGTGACTGAGTTGTGGTTTGTGCATGTATTGACTCACCTCACTTATTGCATATGATAATATATCTGGCCTTCTTACACAAAGATAAATGAGTTTCCCCACAAGTCTTTTATATTTTCCAATATCCACATCTTCTCCAGTAACTACAGATAATTTTTTATTTGAATCCATCAGGGTTTCTACTAGTCTACTCCCTATCATTCCCGTCTCCTCCAGTAGATCAAGGACATACTTCCTTTGAGATAGTACAATCCCATGTTTGGATTGTAGTACTTCAATACCCAAAAAATATTTAAGTAGTCCAAGATCTTTTGTCTTGAATTCTTCACATATATTTTCCTTGGTTTCCTGAATGCCCTCGGGATCACTATAGGTTAAAACAATATCATCAACATATACGACCAAAATTACTTTGCCTTTAGATGTGTCTTTAAGAAATACAGAGTGATCTACAGAACATTTGTGAAATCCGGCCCGTATGAGTGCTTGGCTAAATTTATCAAACCAAGCACGAGGAGAATGTTTCATATTGTTAAGCACCTAGCCAATACTACCCAAAAGACAGGCCTGTTAGGAGCGGAAGGCATAGGTACTTAGCCCAGGACCACAACATCACACCTACCTTCAGGAGCCGATGCCCACGGCAGCCCACACTAGAGGTGGTATCACACTGGCAATGGCCCACTCTAGCGATGGCCCACTCTAGTTGCTGCTAGGTCGCCCCCTCCACCCTGGACTCACGCACTCCCAAGACTCTTTAAGCGTCGCGGGGATTCGAACTCATGACATAGCGCCTGTTCTGATACCAAATGTTAACTACCTAGCCAATATTACCCAAAAGATCGGCATGTTAGGAGCAGAAGGCATAGGTACTGAACCCAAGACCACAACACATACTATAAAGGGATTTCTGCAATCAACAGACCGACTCCCCCTCAACCACAACGCTAGGTGGTTGTTACAAATAAATTTATTCCTTGATATCCCCATTGGGAAAAGCATTTTTCACTTCAAGCTGATAAACCTACCAGGAAAAATTAGCAACAAGAGATAATAAAATACGTACCAAATTCATTTTTGCTATCGAAGAGAATGTTTCCTCATAATCAATCCCATATCATTGTGTACAGCCTTTAGCAATGAGGTGGGCCTTAAGGCAAGCAACTGACTCATTCGAATTGTGTTTCATAGTAAAAACCCACTTACAACCGAAAAATTTCTTATTTGATGGAAGAGCAACTAGAGCCCATGTCTGATTCTCATATAGTGCCTGCATTTCTTTGTCTATTGCCACCTTCCACCCTAGATGTTTCAGAGCCTTCTAATAGGACTATGAGACAGAGATGGAGGAGATAGATGAAAGAAATTAACAATTTAGAATTTAGGATCTCATGAAAGGAACTTTAGATCAACAAGAAAGAAGAAGAAGAAGATGAGAGAAGGAGAAGAAGAGAAGAAGAACGTGGAAGGAGAGAGTTTGGATTAAGGGAGAAGAGGGTTGCGTCAAAAAGAAAAATGAGGGCTAGACGAATTTGTGGAAATAGAGGAGAGTGCTTCAATGGCCCACCTCTTAGCCAATGCCTTTATTTATAGTTTTACAATGCCCTTAGGGCTACAACTTGTTAAAACAAAAGACATAAAAGGAACACATATTTACACTTCTATGCCATCTTTATGGAAAGTACCATATTTTACACATATGCCACTCCTTTGAAGTGTGGGCTTCTTGTCTTGTGCTCGTGGGCTTGAGTCCATCTTCCAACACTCCCCCTCAAGCTGGAGGAGAAAAGACATCATAAATACCCAGCTTGCCACATATAAACGATCGGATTTTAGATGTAACGGATTTAGTGAGAATATCAGCTACTTGCTCTTGAGATGACACATGTTTGAGAGAGATTATTCCTGCTTGAAACTTCTCCCGTATAAAATGACAACCCACCTCAATATGCTTAGTTCTTTCATGAAAAACTGGATTTGAAGTGATATGAATGGTTGCTTGATTATCACAATGCACATTCATGGACCCCTTTTTATAAAAACCTAGTTCGGTAAGAAGGGTCCTGACCCGTAAAAGTTCACTAACGGTATGGGCCATAGCTCTGTATTTTGCTTCGGCGCTAGATCTTGCAACCACATTTTGCTTCTTACTTTTCCATGTAACCAAGTTTCCCCCAACCAGAGTACAATATCCTGATGTTGATTTTCTATCATCAGGAGATCCAGCCCAATCTGCATCTGAGAAGCCTTCTATGTTGAAGTGCCCATGTTTTTTATACAACAATCCTCTTCCTGGAGCTCCTTTTAGATAACTTAATATTCTCTCTAAAGCCTTCCGGTGGGTAATTTGTGGTTTGTGCATGAATTGACTCACTACACTTATAGCATATGATATGTCTGGGCTAGTTACCGTGAGATAAATCAGTTTTCCCACGAGTCTTTGATATTTGCTAATATCAATATCTTCTTCATTTGTGGCACATAATTTTACATTTGTATCCATAGGTGTGTCAACTGGTCTACAACCCTTCATTCCTATTTCTTCAAGGAGATCCAAGACATATTTCCTTTGAGACAATATTATCCCATGTTTGGATTGAAGAACTTCTATACCCAAAAAATATTTAAGCATACCAAGGTCTTTAGTCTTGAATTCCTGACATATCTGCTTCACCTCTTGTAAGCTCAAAGCAACATCACCGGTTAAGATAATATCATCCACGTATACGGCCAATAATATTTTCCCTTTGACCGTATCTTTATAATATACGGAATGATCAACTAAGCACCGATGGAAACCAAACTGTAGGAGTGTTTGACTAAATTTATCAAACCAAGCCCGAGGGGACTGCTTAAGCCCATATAAAAACTTTTTTAACCGGCATACTGACTCCCCCTCAACCACATAACCAGGCGGTTGAACCATATAAATTTCCTCACTGATATCACCGTTTAAAAAAGCATTTTTAACATCCAACTGATAGACGGGCCATGAGGAGTTAGCAGCAATAGATAAGATGATGCGTACTGAATTCAATTTTGCAACAGGAGAGAAGGTTTCCTCATAATCAATCCCATAGCACTGCGTATAGCCCTTAGCAACCAATCGAGCTATAAGACGAGCAACTGATCCATCCGGATTATGTTTCACTGAAAAAACCCATCAACAACCAACCGGCCTTTTACCTTTCAGGTGTGATGTTAAGTACCAAGTTTGGTTTTCGTATAAGGCGTGCATTTATTCATCCATAACCACCTTCCACCCTAGATGTCTCAGGGCCTCCTGATACGACTGCGGAATGGAAGTAGAAGAAAGGGATGCAAGAAACTGAAAACACTCGGAAGACAAGCGATGGTGAGACATAAAATTTGAGATAAGATGCGAAGTAGTACAGAAGCAACGTTCTTTTCTTAAAGCAATTGGCCAAGTGTCAAATTCAGGCCCATACATAGGAGGAGAAGGACTTACCTCAGGTGGATCTAACAACTCCACAAGTGAAGGTACGGCCGGTGCATCAGGGGATGGTTCCACTTCAAGATTGAACGGCACAAGCGGACAAGGAATAGTAGAAGGACAAGTCCATCCTGGAAGAGCATCATGTGAGGAGTAGAAGGGAGTGTCCTCAAAGAAAGTCACATCCCTAGAGATAAACATCCTCTAAAGGGTAGGATTGTAATAGACATAACCTTTCTGGGTGCGAGAGTACCCCAAAAAAATGCACCTCATAGACCGAGGATCAAGTTTATTTTTATGTGGGAATGTAACATGAACAAAACACGTACATCCAAACACTTTCAAAGAAAGGGAAAAAGTATCTTCACCATTAAATAACACAGAGTAAGGATTTTTATGATGAATGACTGATGAAGGTAACCTATTAATTAGAAAGCATGTTGTAAGTACAGCATGAGGCCAATAGAAATAGGGTACCTTCATGGACTAGAGGAGGCCCCGAGCAACTTCAAGAAGATGACGATTCTTTCTTTCAGCAACACCATTTTGTTGAGGAGTATAGGCACATGATGTTTGATGAATAAGCCCATTACTCTCACAAAATGATTTGAATTCATGAGACATGTATTCGTTAGCATTATCAAATCTAAGGGTTTGAATTTTCTTCCCAAATTGAATCAAGACCATAGCATGAAAATTTTTAAACAAAGAAGGAATTTCAAAACGCTCTTTAAATAGATATAACCAAGTCACTCGAGTAAAATCATCAACAAAAATGACAAAATATTTAAATTGGGAAATATTTGAGACAAATAAAGGGCCCCATACATCAGAATGTACTAGCTCAAACGGAGCAGTACTTGTCGTTGTAAGACGAGGAGAATATGTACTCCTGACATGTTTAATTAATTGACAAACCTCACAACTGAAATTAGAAAGTCCTTTTAAAGATGGAACCAAAGAACAAAGTGAAGGGGTAGACGGATGACCAAGTCGGTTGTGCCAAAGTTGGGCCTCAGATGTGGTGGATGATAATGCAGCTAATGGTGGAAGAGTGAAGTAGCACAAACCCCCTTTTCATGGTCGCCAACAATCACCCGCTTCGTAGTGAGATCCTGAAAGACACAAGAAGACAGTGACAAGGTGATAGAGCAATTTAATTGTTTGGTCAATTGACTAACCGAGAGAAAATTTAAAGGAAATTGAGGAACAAAAAAAACATCTTGAAGGAGAATAGATGAAGTAAGAGAGGAGGAACCTTTGCCAAGGACCTTGATTTGGGTACCATCAACAATAGTAACGAATTGATGAGGATAACAAGGAGATAAGGACTGCAACAAGTGTTTGTTACCTGATAGATGTTCGGAGGCCCCGAAGTCGATGATCCAAGAGGAAGAGGAAGAAAGCAAACCTGAGGCAATAGTAGTGGCAGCAGTAGATGATGAGGGAATAGATGATTCCATGAAGGACTTCATTTTCTGAAATGCAGAATAGTCCTCAGCCGTAAGAGTCACATTTTCGGATGATGATTCAACCTTATCTTCATTTTTTTCAACGTTAACCGAGACTGGGTTAGATGTGGCCCAATCAGGCTTGCCATGAAATTTTCAGCATGATGCCATGAGGTGGTTCTGATCGCCACAATAAGTGCAAAGTTGAGGCTCAATACGGAAAGAATTCTGACCCGTTCTACCACCTCTATTTTCTGCCCCTCTCATAGTTCGACCCCCTCTCATATTTCTGCCCCGTCGTCGAGATGAGGAAGATGTTCCCCGATTGCCAGAGAACATCGCCGATAGAGCATCAATAGGAGAAGAGGGGATGGATCTGGTATATGAAGTAATGTAGCACTAATATCATCGAAGGATGGAAGGGCAGAAGAACTTAGAAGCTAAGTTTTGGCCACCTCAAGGTATGGTTTAACATTCGATAAGCAAATGGTTGCTGCCAAAGCTTCTCTTTGTCGTTCTTGAACGGCAATATCAGTGGAATATGGCTGAGCTAGTTTCCATTCTTGAAGAAAACCTCGAAACCATGCCAAAATTCATAAATATTATCTCCATGTTTCATATGTAGCATGTTTTGTAAGACATCATATATTTTTTTTAATGAAGTAGTGCTTGAGTAAAGCTTGGCACAAGTGTCCCATATGTTCTTGGCGGTTTCCAAGTGAACCACATTGTTGGCCACCTGCTCTTCCATGCTATTAATGAGCCAACTTATCACCATGTTATCATCCTTAACCTACTTATGGTAGGACACATCTTCTTCATCAATCGGAGGAAAGTTAACAACGTGGCTCAAGAGGTCACGAGTAATAAGAACCCTCCGAACCGATTGTGACCAGCTCATGTAATTGGAGAGACCTCTAAGTGGAATTGTAGTAATACGGAATCTTTTTTTCTTATTACTATTGTATCCAATCTCCATGATGACGCAAGTAAAATATGGAGGTCAAGGGAAAAGGCCTTCTTCAAAGAAAAATTACTCAATGTAATTTGAAGAACCCATAGACCAAATCATTCACCAACAAAATAGAACAAGAACTAATTCCTTTCACGAGGGCAAGCACCAAATTATCAAAAAAATTGTGCCTTTAGAAAGTGATAATAACATCCAGCCACCACTCAACTTCTCTTGTATTCATAAGAACAAAGAGAAGAAAGTATATGCAACTGGTAAGGCCTTAATCCAAACTCTAACACAAACAAGCAATAAACAAAAATTTAGAGAAGATTTAACAGCAAACCAAGACACTTGGAAGAGATTTATCTTCAGCTCATGGGAGACTTCAACATCAACAAAAATTCAATTGTCGAAGTTAAAAAAAAAGAACTACAAAGGGTAAATGACTGCTGGAATTTCATCAAACATATAATGGGCATCCAACAACATACCACAAACCCATGAGCAACCTTAAGTAGGAGAAGATACAGCAACATGTGCTGGAATTCTACCTCAAATGAGGTGGATCCAAATTACATAAAGGTAATTGAATTTCACCCATCAATCTTAATAAGATGCAAACAGCAAATGATCTTGATGACGCTTGTAATTGATTTACAAGGAGTAAAGATTATAACATCAATTTAGTCATAGAAATAAATCTTTACAACATATAAAGATTTATCTTGACTTGATGTGACTAAAAATTCAAGAAGTAAAGAAAAACAGTAAAAAGGAGTATGTAAATAAGAAAAGAAAACAAAAAAAACGTAAATAAGAAGAGCATGAACTTATCTCTTCATGACTGAACTCCTTTTACAACTTCTTGAACAAATTTTATAATAACTCCATGAAGAGAAATCCTAAACTCCTTGCTCTGATACTATGTAGAATTTAGTATCTCATGAAAGGAAGTTTAGATCAACAAGAAATAAGAAGAAGAAGAAGAGAGAAGGAGAAGAGAAGAAGAAGAACGTGGAAGGAGAGAGTTTGGATTAAGGAAGAAGAGGGTTGCGTCAAAAAGAAAAATTAGGGTTGGACGAATTTTTGGAAAGAGAGGAGAGTGTTTCAATGCCCTACCTCTTAGCCAATGCCTTTATTTATAGTTTTATAATGCCCTTAGGGCTAAAACTTGTTAAAACAAAAGACATAAAGGAACACATATTTATACTTCTATGCCATCTTTATGGAAAGTACCATATTTTACACATATGCCACTTCTTTGACGTGTGGGTTTCTTGTCTTGAGCTCGTGGGCTTGAGCCCATCTTCCAACAGACAACATGAAGGGGATAAATGATAGAGACACAAAATTGGATATGGAGTGAGAAGTAGATGGCCTAGTGCAAGTTCTGGGTTCGTTTCTTAAGGCAATGGGATGAGTATCTTATTGTGGGCCAAAAACAATATGAGAAGATGGACTTACCTTGTTGGGATCCATAAACTCTATAGGTGTGGTGTCGGCCAATGTGTCTGGGGGTTGAACATTTTCCATACTATGGGGCACAATCGGTCGAGGAGAAGCTGGTACTGAAGAGAGACCTGGAGGAGCATTGTCAGAGTTGTATGAAGAGTCTTCAAAAAAAATTACATCCCTGGACACAAGTAACCTTTGGAGAGTGGGATTATAGAAAATATAACACTTTTGTGTTCGAGAGTATCCTAAGAAGATACACTTGACAGAATTTGGATCAAGTTTACTGTATTGTGGGGAGGTAATATGAATAAAGCACGTACACCCAAAGATTTTCAAGGGAAGGGAAAAAGGATCATCATGTGGCAACAATGTGGAGTATGGGGATTTATGACAAAGAACGGAAGAGGGTAGCCTATTTATAAGAAAGCATACAGTAAGGATGGCATGCGGGCAATTAAAGTATGAGACTTTTATTTTAATGGTGTCGAAATGAATAACACTGTTGGAGACAGGTTCTTCCATAATGTTGATGAACCAACAAATAACCAAAGTGTCATTTTTTAACCACTTAGTATAAGAAATATCTTCTTCATCAATAGGTGGCCCAAGTTTGGTGAGGTGACCAAGTAGATCCTTTGTTATAAGGAACCGGCGAACCTATGTGGACTAGCTCTTGAAATTTGATACCCCTCTCAAGGGTATGGTAGTAATATTGAGAATATCACACTTGTGACCCAAGTTTTCTTCAGCCATAATAGGCAATTCAATGTACTAAAAAATTCTCAAAAAATAATAATCACTAATCCGAGTAGAGTTCTTCAACCAACTTGGTTAATGGAGAGGCTTAGCATAGAAGCTAAGTAATCATATTTCTGAAATCCACTGAATAAAAAAACAACTCATAATAGGATCAAGGACAATTTTCTTTATCAGGGAATGTTGTTCCCACAAAATTATAACCTTTTTCTGCAAAAAATCTCAACATAAACTAATTTTCAGTCAAAAAACTTGCAAACCGACAAAACTGCCTTGGTAAACTTCTTCTAATCCGAGATGCATAAATCTAAATAATCTCATAAGATGAAGAAAACCATAAAATCATCTCTAAACCATCTCCTAAATCCAAAAACCAAGAGCATGAAGTAATAATATCAAGAGTTAAAATATCTCAAGCTTCAATCATGTTTGACAAAGAGCCTTCTATGAGTTGCTTTGATCATAACTTCTTAGAGCCTTCTTTTGACGTGGGGATCCTAAATTTGATACTCTGATACCATGGTGAATTTAGGACCCCATGACTGAAATCTCGAGCAAGGTGAGAAAGGGACAAAAAGAGAAGGAGAGAGAGAACTCTCGGTTAGAGAGGAGAGGAGAAAAAAAGGGGAAAAAGTGAGTTTAAGCTAGAGAGAGATACTTCACGAGTTGAGAAGTGTAAAACTACTTGGCTTGATTATAATTCAAGTAAATGAACCTCTATTTATAGTAGAGGAAAGTGGTAGAGTTCAAATACGATTAAAATACCTTGTCCCAATTACACGCAAACTCTAACACTTAAAGATAAGTTCAAACATAATTAAATAACTCTACATGACTAGAAGACTAACATAACTAGAATTGAAACTCTTCTATGAAGATCATGTGATAAGGATGCTAGCTCGTGGTTATCACGGTGGCTCCCACTTGATCTTCCAACTCATGTGATAAGGATACCAGCTCGTAGTTGTCATGGTGGGTCCTACATGATCTTCAAATCTTCCAACTCATGCCAACTCATGTGATGACCCATCATGCCATCTCACGTTATCGTGGTGGGTCCCACCAGCTCGTGTAACCATGGTGGGTCCCACTTTGTAACACATGCACAAACCTCAACCTACTCACTAGTAAGCACTACAAAGAATATTGTGATATTTGAAAGGAGCTCCAGGAAGAGGGCTTCTCTATAAGAACCATGGTCACTTCAACATATAAGGGTTCTCATATGCAAACTGGGCCGGATCCCCGGATAATAGAAAATCTACTTCGGGATATTTTACAATGGTTGAGGGAAACTTGGTCACATAGAGAAGCAAGAAATAGAATGTACTTGCAAGGTCTAAGGCAGAAGAAAAATACAAGGTCATGACACACACAGCTAGTGAGCTTCTATGGATCAAATCCCTTCTCACTGAACTGGGAGTCTATAAAGAAGCCCCTATGGATCTACATTGCGATAATCAGGCGGCAATACATATCACCTCAAATCTGGTCTTTCATATGAGAACAAAGCACATTGAGGTAGACTATCATTTCATACGAGAGAAATTCCAAGCCAGCATATTATCTCTCAAACATATCTCTCCACAAGGGCAAGTTGGAGACATTCTTACCAAACCAATTACTCATAATATCTTATCAACCATTTGCAACAAGTTGGGCATTTACAATGTTTTCTCACCCCCAGCTTGAGGGGGAGTGTTACAAGGTACGACCAAACCCACCATGACGACACGAGCTGGCATGATGAGTCACCATGTGAGGTGGCATGATGAGTCATCACACGAGTTGGAATTCTTATCACATGAGTTGGAAGATTTGGCAATCTTCCTTGATTAATGTAATTGATTTTATCTTTCCTTGATTTATGTAGATTTGGATAATCATGATTGATTTAATTAGAGATATTAGGGATCCTAACATCTCTCAAAATTTTTCCTAAATATGTAATGAAAATAGTATAAATAGGGGTCTGGGTTGAAGGGTTCAATCAAACTCTCCACTTCTCAACTCGTGGAAGAATCTCTCTCTTGCCGAAAGTCTTTTTCACTCTTTTCTCTTCTCTTCTCTCTACCCGAGATCTCTCTCTCTCTCTCTCTCTCTCTCTCTCTCTTTGCTCTTTTTCTTCTCCCTCTCTCATCTTGTTCGAGGTTTCAATCATGAGGTCCTAAATTCAACAACCTTCAAGGGAAGAGAAAAAAGATCCTAACTTGATAATAACAAGGAGTAGGGAGACATATTATTAAGCACAGAGTGACTACCTGTTAATAAGAAAATAGGTTGTGAGAATTGCATGTGGCCAATTAATTTAGCTCACATTCAAGGAGTGAAGAAGGCCACAAGCCACTTCAAGCATATGCCAATTTTTCTGTTCGGCTACACCATTTTTTTAGGAGTGTAGGCACACGGGGTTTAATGAATAATGTTATTATCCATACAAAAAGTTTGAAATTCTCCTAAGATATATTCTTTGGAATTATCAAAAAGAAGTAATTGTAATTTTTTACTAAATTGAGTCGAGACCATGGCATAGAAGAATTGAAATATGGAAAAATTTTCATATCTATCCTTCAATAGAAACAACCATGTTACTCTAGTAAACTCATCAATAAAAGTAATAAAGTACTTACTCAAGGGTCCCCATACATCAGAATGGACCAAGGAATCAGCTCGAAGAGAATAAGTAGTTTGTTGGTGTTTGCTTAATTGACACACCACACAATTGAAGCTGAAAATAGAGTTGAAAGAAGGAAACAGGTGTTGAAGTGATGACAATGATGGATTCCATGATCTATTGTGACATTGTCATGCCTCGGTTAATTTAAGTAGTAGAGACTCCATTTTTCATGGCCTCCATTAATCACCTATTTAGTCACCAGATACTGAAAGACACAAGAAGAAGGAGAAAAAATGATACAACAATTAAAATTCTTGGTTAACTACCTTACAGACAATAAATTTAATTGAAAGTGAGGAACAAATAAAACATCATGAAGCTTAAGTGTAGGAGTAGCAGAGGAGGATCCCATTGTTATGGTCCCTAGTCAGGGATCAAGTAACTCGGCGTGGGATTTGTGAATCCATCACTGTAATAGAGCAGCTGCTCTTGGTAAGGAAGGATAAAGAGCCTTTCTTTTTCTTGATCTCGGATAGGAGGATAGCAGCCTCCTTTGTGAGTCTATGCTGTTGGATTGGGTAAGGGCAGAGAGCCTTTACTGCTGCTGCTCAGACAGGGAGGAAAAGACTCCCTTTTGCTCATGGAAAAGAGGGTCCTCTTGGCTACTACTCGTGTTAGGGGCCGAAAAGCCTCTAACTTAGATAACCTTTAGATCAAGGGTTAGGGTTTCCTGACCTTCTTCTTGCTGCCCTTGAAGCTGAGATCACTATTACTAGTGCTTCTCATGATAAGAGGTTCGAGAGACCTCAACCCTGGCTTGGAAAGGAGGGTAGAGTCCCTCTATTGCTGCTGGTGATGGAAGGGAGGCTGAAGCCTATGTTTGAACTCGAAAAAGGAACAGCAACTCCCATCACTTCTTTGGTTTGGATCAATGGAAAAAAAGTAATCAAAATAGGAGAGAAAGATATTCAGATTCAAGAGGAAACCTGGACCTACAACTCTTCAAGGAGACCTCCAAACGCTAGAGCTCGTCAAGGAGAACTGCAAACCCTATTTAACCTAATTCAAGACTTGCCTTTTTTCTCATTCCCATGCCCTCTAAGTAGGCTTGACGTCCCCCCTAGTTTTAAGGTTAAATATTACAATTCTACCCCTATGGCAATTTAACTTAAATAATGCATAAAAACGAATTTAAAACAATATGGAAAGAAAACTATTAACTCTGTAACTCAGTGCACCTCCGTTGTATGACTCGGTTAGCTATTGAGTCCTCAACATCTGCCTCCCCTTGGAGAAAGAGCTTGTCCTCAACCTCGTAAGCTGGGTAGACCTGTTTGAAAGTGTCCAACTGTTCCCACATTGTTACATCAGGTTCTGTAGCGAACCACTAGACTAGAATCTCCCACTGGTCATTTAAAAAATGGGCACGTAACACCATGGATGGTGTAAGAATTATGTGTACGTTGTCCACTGGAGGAAGGAACAGAGTGGATGTGGGTGGTGATC
Organism: Aristolochia californica; assembly: GCF_029961685.1. Lineage (NCBI taxonomy): Eukaryota > Viridiplantae > Streptophyta > Magnoliopsida > Piperales > Aristolochiaceae > Aristolochia > Aristolochia californica. Next base: position 27,403,865 of record NW_027181782.1, on the reverse strand, counting down.
TCATATATGGTTTCAGGAAGAATACATGAAACACATCATGCAGCTTGGCCATGGCAGGAAGTTGTAGTTGATAGGTCACTGGTCCCATGAGTCGAATAATGGAGAAAGGCCCAAAGTACTTGGGTGAGAGCTTATGGCATGGTGGTCCAACAATGGACTGTTGGTGGTATGGTTGTAGGCGTAACCAAACATAGTCTCCTACCTTGTACGAGACGTCTCGATGTCCCTTGTCGTAGACATCTTTCATGTGAACCTGAGCTCATAGTAGGCATTCTGCAATATAATGTAATACCTGGTTACGATCCATGAGTGCCTGATCAATTGCATCCACACGGGTGGACCCTGGAGTATAAGACAGTAGCCGAGGGGGATCCCTGCCATAAAGAAGCCTGAAAGGAGTGGAATGCAAGGCGGAGTGGAATGAAGTGTTGTAACAATATTCAGCCCATGGTAGCCACTGAACCTAGTGTTTCGAACGATCGCCCACAAGACACCTGAGATACATTTCGATGGTACGGTTGACCACCACGGTTTGTCTATCTGTCTGGGGATGATATGAGGAGGAAAATTTCATCTTCGTGCCACTCAGATGAAAAAGTTCCCTCCAGAAAGAACTGGTAAGTTCTGCGTCCCGATCACTGACAATAGATTCTGGAATGCCAAGTAAGCAGACAATATGTTCAAGGAAGGCTTGTACCACTCATGATACTGTATATGGATGAGTCATAGGAATAAAATGTGCATACTTGGAGAACCGATCTACCACCACAAATAATACTAATTTTTCAGCTGACTGTGGAAGATCCTCGAGAAAGTCCATCAAAATATCAGCTTATACTTGTGTAGAAAGGGCGAGAGGTTGTAGAAGACCCGCTGGACTTAAGTGGTCAGTTTTTTTGTGTTGACATACCTGACATGCTGAGACATATGTCGCTATGGTGGTCTTAATGGCTTGGCAATAAAAATCTGCTCGAATGCGTTACAAGGTTTTCTGGCTGCCTTCATGTGTGCTGTCATGGTAGGTAGAGAGGATGGCTAGAATCAACTCGGAAGTGTGAAGAAGATAAATCCGTTGTTTGTAGCAAATAAGGGAATCCAAGATGGACCACTTAGAATCCATTGTCCCCTCTGTAATTTTTCTGTGTAACTCCTGTAGGACAGGAATAGTGGCATGGGCTTCTCTCACCAAATCTAGGATGAGGAAACGAGGGTGGTTGATCGCATATATGAGCTACTGGTGTTCAAAATGCCATGACAAGGCATCCGCTGCCTTAATTAATCTTCCCAAATAGTACTCAACTGAAAAATCAAATCCCATCAACTTACTGATCCAGTGCTGTAGTGGCCAAGTCGTGAGGCGTTGTTCAAGTAAGAATTTAAGGCTATAATGATCAGTACGAATGAGAAATGTATGGCCCCATAAGTAAGGATGCCAGAGTTGGACTGCCTTGGCCAACCCAATTAATTCTTTTTCATACGCTGCCAACTGCCTACTGAAATATGCAATGGGGTGTGATTGCTGCTGTAAGATGGCCCCAATGCCCCCACCAGATGCGTCGCACTCAACCACAAATAAGTCCTCAAAATTGAGAAGTTGTAGGACTGATTGGAGGTGAGAGCTCATTTGAGGGCCTCAAAGGTCTATGTGGCCTCCTCATTCCAATTAAAGGAATTCTTCTTGAGGAGACTAGTCAATGGTGCTGCCAAGGGACCGTAATTCTAAACGAATTTGCGGTAGTATCCGGCTAGGCCCAAAAATCCTCTCAAATCTGAGCAAGACTGAGGTTGTGGCCAATCATGAATTACCTGAATCTTCTCGGGATCAACAGTGACCCCCGCATGTGATATAATATGGCCGAGATAGGCAACATGGGATGCCGCAAAAGAGCATTTGGATTTCTTCAAATAGAGCTGATGGGCTCGTACCAATTCAAAACCTATCCATAAATGCACTAAGTGCTCTTCTCTGGACTTGTTGTATATGAGTATATCATAAAAAAAAAGTTCAAATTTCCAAAGATAGTTGCTAAATATCTCATTCATCAGTGCTTGAAAAGTGGATGGTGCATTTGATAATCTGAATGGCATGAACACAAACTCAAAATGGTTGTCATGTGTGCGGAAGGCTGTCTTCTCAATGTCAGAGGGTGCATACGAAGTTGATGATATCCAAAGAGTAAATCGAGTTTAGTGAAGACCCACGACCCATGTAATTCATCCAGGAGCTTCTCGACTACCGGAATAGGAAACTTATCCTTCACGGTCTGAGCATTTAACTCCCTATAATCGATACAAAATCTCCATGTGCCATCATGTTTCTTCTCGAGCAAGACGGGTGAAGAGAAAGGGGATCGACTGCTGTGAATAAGGCCCTATTGTTACATAGTCTAGCTCTATCGCTCGATTTCATTCTTCTGTAGGTGGGGATACCGGTACGGTCAAACTACCACCACATTAGAACCTGGTTTTAAACAGATCCTATGGTCACAGTGTCTCAAGGGAGGCAATCCGGAAGGCTCATGGAAGAGGTCTGAGAACTCGTCGAGAAGTTTGTTGATAGTGTTGTCCGGTTGGTCTTTTGTGTGAATGGTATGAAGGTGGTGGGATTTGTCCACCTGACTGCCTCGTAATAGCACTTGGAATCCACTCAAGATAAAAGCTCATAGTTAAAGCAAAGAAGTCCCACAGTATGGGTCCCAATGATTGTAACCATTTAATGCCTAACACCATATCAAATCCTGCCAAAGGTATGACAAAATATTCTGAATGAAATAAAGTCGTACCAATTGAAAATTTAACCGCTTGGCTGATCCCATAGGTAGGGACTTTCTCTCCATTAGCCACTAAAATTGTGGTTGCCGGTTGTGGATGGATCTGTAACTGAAGATGCTGAGCTGCTATCAAGCTAAGAAAATTGCGTGTACTTCCCGAATCCACTAGTCCCTCAAGTTTCTAGTCAAGGACATGAGCTCTGACTTGCATAGTTTTGGCAGATTTCTACTCAGTAATGGCATGCAAAGAGATGGCAGGTAGTTCCTCCTCAATAAGATCATCACTAGTTTCAGTATCCTCTATTTCATCCACTTCAAGCCAGAACAACCTTTTACATTGGTGGTCTGCCCTGTATGGTTCATCACAGTTGTAGCACAGGTTCTTGGATCTTCATTCCGCCATCTCAAAACTAGTTAATTTTTTATATATTGAGTTGGGGGCTTACTAGAGAGTGTGTTGGCTGCTAGAGTAGGAATTGGATTATTTCTGGGTGATGGTAATGCAGGATGTGGCACTTGAGGAGAAATATGTCATCGCCCTTGCCAATTGGAGGAAGTGTTCCATTCCCCTTGCCAAGCTGGCCAACGATGCCGAAGTCGTTGTCGTTGTTCATAAGCTCGAGCTAAATTCTTAGCCCAAGCCAAATCTGAAGGTATGTTGTAAATAAGTGGACCTACTGGTCGATTCGTACCAACCAGCCCACGCGAGCCAATTTTTCTTGGAACTATTTTTAATACAGTTCAACAGACCCGGTTTGTCTCAACATGACCAAATCTCCCAAGGGGTTGTTGTGGGCGAGATGGCCAAATCAAATTGTGTATAATTCTTTAAATTCATCCCAATCCAACACTAATCCTTTTAGTTCCACCTTGTGAAACCATAGTTGTGCCTCGTCTAACATGTGGAAGGTGGCAACTCCCACCTTGTCAAACTCAGCAGTCCCTTGATTTGAAAAAAAAATCTCGCATCTATGCGAAAAAATTAAGGGGTTGACTGACCCAGTAAAGGTAGGAAAATCTAATTTTGTATACCTGGGTATTGTACCTCCACTCTGCAGTGCCTGGACAGAAGTGTGCCCAGCCAACTGTTCCTCCCTTCGGCTGTGTGAATGATTCTCCAGCCTTGGGTCTGGACTAGAGTGTCTCTCTTCCATGAGATCAAACATCATGCTAGTCAGTCGATGGAGTTGCAAGCACATGCCAGGAATTTGTTCCAAACTTGCTCGTGCTTCAGCCTGTTCATCTTGCATCTTTTTTATCATGCTTCTAAGTTCTTCATTGCTGGATGTATCCCCCATGTTACCCTGCTTTGATACCAAGTTGTTATGATTCCTAGTCATGGATCAAGTAACTCAGTGTGGGATTTGTGAATCTAGCACTATAATAGAGCATCTGCTCTCAATAAGGAAGGAGAAAGAGGGAACCTGGACCTAGAGCTCATCAAGGAGACCTCCAAACCCTAGAGCTCATCAAGGAGACCTCCAAACCCTAGAGCTCATCAAGGAGAACTCCAAACCCTATTTAACCTAATTCAAGACTTGCCTTTTTTTCTCATTCCCTTGCCCTCTATGTAGGTGTGACGTCCCCCCTAGTTTTAGGGTTAAATATTACAATTCTACCCCTATGGCAACTTAACTTAAATAATGCATAAAAAACGAATTTAAAACAATATGGAAAGAAAGTCATTTACTTTGTAACTCAGTGTGCCTCCGTTGTATGACTCGGTTAGCTATTGAGTCCTCAACACCCATCCCAAAGACCTTTGTTTGAGATCCATATGCTATGGTAACATATTTATCTAGTAAATATGGAGACAACAAAGTAAAAGACTTTTATTACCTAAAAAGGAGGGAGAGGTAGAAATCATACCTGAGATAGTATCATCAACAAAAATTTGGAGGAGGAAGTGAATGTGGGAACCATCAAAGTTTTCAACCTCTGCAATAGCTCAAAGTCATCATCTGAGATTGTCTTCTTTGCTTTCTGTGACTCAGATTTTTGTTCATTATTTTTTGTATTATTAACCGACACTTAATTAGCAAAAGCCCAATCAGGCTTACCATGAAATTTCAAACAAGTATCAACCAGATGATTCAATCCTCCACAAAAAGTGCATAACCTGTGTGTCAGTCCTTGAGGAGCTCGAACCAGCTCTACCTCCTTTAGAGTTCCTAAACATCAATATCACTGCTAGTTCCAGCTCATAGCTTGACATTAAGGTCCATTGGTGTATCAACTGGCTTACATGCGAGCATTCCAGTTTCCTTCAGGAGATCAAACACATACCTCCTTTGTGATAGAATGGTGTCATGCTTGGAAAGGAGAACTTTTTTTGCGAGGAAGTATTTTGAGAAGCCCAAGATCTTTTGTTTGAAATTCCTTTTTAGCTCCTTAACTTGCTGAATACATTTGTAATCCCCACCAATAATATCAATGTCATAAAGATAAACAGCCATAAGAATGTTTTCCTCATTGGAAGTTTTTTACAAAAGTGAAGTAATCACTCTCATACCTTTTGAACCCAAGTCGGTTAACCATAATAGTCAATTTACCAAACCAAACTCCAGGGGATTGCTCCAACCCATAGATTGCATTGTGTAATTGGTATAATGTCTCCCCCTTCTAACCACATAAGTAGGTGGTTAACTCATATAGACCTCTTCAGAGAGGTCACCATTTAAGAAGTCACTCTTCACATCTAACTCCCACTTGAAATTGGTTGTGAGAGAGATAAGTACCCATACGGAATTCATTATTGCCTCAAGTGAAAAAATTTCTTCATAATCAACACCGTAGGACTAGGTATATGCTTTAGCCACCAACCATGCTTTATGTCTAGCCACAAAGCCATCAGTGTTATACTTGAGAGTAAATACCCATTTGCATCCAACAAAATTTTTATTGGGTGGAAAAGAAGTCAAAGTCCGAGTAGAATTCTTATACATGGCTTGGATCTCCTCATCCATGGCTGCTTTCCTCATTGGATCATGTGAATTTTTCTCATAACTGGTAGGGATGGATGAAGAGAAAACTACATAAAAAAAAGAAACACAACTCGGAGACAACCGATGAGTAGAAAAATAATGAGAAATAGGGTGAGAAGTGGATGGAAGTCTAATAGTTGTGGAATGATGTTCTTTACAGAGAGCAATGAATCTTATGTCATATGGGGATCCATAAACTACCAAAGAAGAAAGATCAGAAAGACTCCATAGGTGAGTGATCAATGGGAAGAGAGAGAGAGAGACAGAGAGAGAGTCGGGTAATAATACTGGGGAACTTTCATAAGAAACATGAGGGTGTGGCCAACCTCAAAAAGATGACTATTTTTTCTTTCAAACACACCATTTTGTTGTGGTGTGTAAACATATCAGAATTGGTGAATAATGCCCTTCTGTGAACAAAAATTTTGAAACTAAGAAGAAAAATAATGTTTGCCATTATCTAACAAAAGTAGCTAAACCCTTGTTTGAAATTGAGTTTCCACCATATAGCACAAAAAGAGGTAAAAATATTGAAAACTTCAATCCAATCTTTCATCAAGTATAACCAAGTATTCTTGTATCCACAAATATTACTTAGATGAGAAATATTTGACACATGAACAAGCCTCCAAACATCGGAATGAACTAAATAAAAAGGGCTAGAAGCAATATTGTTTCACCTGGTCTGAAAAACAAGTTTATGGTGTTTCCCAAGCTCACAAAATCCACATGACAATTGAGAAATAGACTTAAGTGAGGGTACTAAAAACTTTAAATTTTCTAATAAAGGATGACCAAGCAAATTATGCCATTGCAATGCCTCCTAGGTGGTGGTGGCTATTACTATTAGAATTGTGGGATCCATATAGTAAAGACCCCCTCTCTCATGGCTTCCACCAATCACCTGTTTCATCTTGATGTCTTGAAAAGTACACTAAGTGGAAAAAATGTAATGAAACTGTTGGAAGATGGGCTAAAGCCCACAAACTCAAGGCTAGAAGCCCACACGTCAAAGGAGTGGCAAAGTGGTTATTTATGGTATGTTACATAAGGATGGCATGAAGATGTAAATACATTGTCTTAGTATGTCTTTTAATCTATTGAGTTATAACCCTAAGGGCTTTGTAACACTATAAATAAGAGCATTGGCTAAGAGGTAAGGCATTCAAGCATTTTCCTCTCTTTGGAAAAACGTCCAGCCACCCTCTCTTCTCTCTTGATGCATTCTCTCCTTCCCTTAATCCAAACTCTCCTCTCTAATGTCCTTCTCCTTTCTCCCTCTTCTCTCTCTTCTCTCACTCTTCTTCCATGTTAACCTAGAGTCATTCTCATGGGGTCCTAACTTCTACACAAACAATCAAGTATTTGGTAAGTTGGCTCACAAACATAAGTGTTATGAACCCAATAGTGGGCCGGGCCGAGTCAGGCATAGACACCACGGTTGAGTCAATTACTCTGACGGAGTCAGTTATGTAGTCATTTAGTTTATTTTCAAGTTGAGGGGTAAAATAGTAATTTTTTCTTGAACCTTGTAGACATGAACCCTATTTAAGGGATGACATGGAATGAAATGGATAAGTCTATTTTCACTTAGAAATAGGATCGGCATTCTACTCCAAGGAACCCTAGGATTGGTGTTCTCCTCAATGAACCCAAGGATTGGCGTTCTCCTCAAGGAACCCAGGGTTTCGATCTCCCCTTCAAGCTTGAGTTGCTTCTCCTCCTTTTTCTTCCCTGTGAATAGCTTTGTGGGCACTGGGACCACAACAATTTGGTATCAGAGCAAGAACACAATGAGCGATTTTTCATTCCATAATCCATGATCATTTTACAGCAGTGCGCACAGAAAGAATTTCTATAATACGTGATGAATTACGACAGTTTTTCATCAAAAGGTATGAGAGAGGGGCCAAAATAGAGACACATCTTGATAAGGATTCATAAGAAAAAATTGCCGTTATGGAAAGAAGACGGTGCAGCCTCTGTCATGGTGAATACGTTCGCCCATTCCGAAGTGGACCGACCTCAAATCGCCGAGCATGGAATCCAGAAGGTGCAATCCAGAGCCGGGAATTCCAAACAAGGGGAACCTGGCAATCCAAAGGTAGACACGCCAGTTCCAGAAGCAGAGGGGGACGATAAGATTGAGGAAGAAGAAATTTTTGGGAACGTCAGCCCTGTTTCTGAAAATAAACCTACACCAAAGCCCATACACTGGGAATCTGAAGCGAGCTCGAGAGCCAAAGCAAAGACGAAGAGCCTCAGGACACGGGATTCTCCTCAGGATCGATTGATTCTGTAACCCATGGAGACCCCTCATGGCATTGACGCTAGCACAACCAATTTTTTCAAAAAATACGAGCTTGACAGGCTTATCGGCCAGGGATCTAGCGCCAAAAGTTATTACGCCAAGTCCATGATTGACAGCACGACATTCGCCATCAAATTCATCGACAAGAAGAGCCTGGAGGCGACCGCCAGGGTTCCAAGAATCCTCTGTGAGGTCTCCATCATCCAGGATTGGGACTTCGACTCTATTTTCCCATATAATCAAAAATTGAAGGTCAAAAGACCTATTAGCTTCAGGGGTACCTCATATCACACCTTATGTGAAGCAATAGAGAAGCTCCTTCCCCAGCTGTTCGGACAGCCGCCAGTTTATCTACTTCCGTTCGACTGCAGCGTGAATCAAAAATGGGAGAAAGGGAAAGGACGACAACTGTGGGAGAAATGGCGATAGACAGATGAGAAATCCAGATCAGTTAGTGTCAAAAAGAAGACATGGGGGGGTAAGCTTCACAAACGTCCTCGAATCTTATGTCAAAACGCAGCTTCCATGGAGTGGTTGGGGCTCAAATGGGCTGACCAGCAGCAACGCTGATCAGAATTATCAGGGCAAACAGACCAAATGCTTGTTGTTGGGTTCGAAGAGGATGTGGAAGTTCGTTTTAAAAAAATTTCGTCTGATAGATAGAGCATGATTTTAGCAGCAACTATGCTTGGGCATATCTTAGAGATGAGAATTGGTTTGAACTTTGATAATCTTGTTAGAACAGACGGTGACTATGATATTAAGTTAGGTGTTGTTGATGTCTTTTCTAAGCTTGAATCTGTTGCATTGAGTAAATTTGCTTTAAACATGTTATTAGTTGGTTTTTTCTCTATTGGAAATGTGCAAGAAGAGGAGGGGGTAGAAATATCCACTTCTCATTATGATAGAGCAACTAAGATGTTGAATCCTTTTGATCACCCAATTCAGAGCTGTGTAGATTTGCAAGTGCATGTCATGAGAAAGGTTGAACACTCAAGAAAGTGGACCTTAACTGCAAATTCTACCAACTAGAATCTCTTGGCCTGATATATGTTGTCTTTGTTGGAATATGTCTAATTGACATGTATGCAAAGTGTGGAAGGTTAACTGAGGCTACTCAATTATTTAGTGAGGTCTCAAGACGGAGTCCTGTTCCTTGTAATACTATCATATCATGTAACAGAATTAATGGGAAGGGGAGAAAACGCCAGACAAGTTCAGGGAAATGCAGGCTAAAGGAGTAATGCCAGACAAGTTAGGTGTTTCTACTGCTGTCTCAAAAACAGTAGCTGCACCAATTGAGCGGGTGAAGTTTTTGATCCAAAATCAGGCTGAAATAATCCAATCTGGCAGGCTCTCTGAACCCTACAAGGGCAGTGGTGATTACTTTGCAAGCACAATCAAGGAAGAGGCTTTTGTGTCTTTGTGGAAGTGAAATGATGCATATGTTATCCGTTCCTTCCCCACTCAGGCCCTTAACTTTGCCTTTAAGGATTATTTCAAGAGACTTTTCAATTTCAAGAAAGACAGAGATGGATATTGGAAATGGGTTGCTAGTAACTTGGCATCAGGAGGATGTGCTGGTGCTTCTTCCCTTATCTTTGTCTATTCGATTGATTATGCTCAGAATGCAGTTCGTCCGGTCATGCACTGCAACAACAACCTCATGGAAGAATGCTGGGTCCACATGTGAAGAATCAAGAAATGCTTAGCACAATAATAACAGGGCTTGCGCTTGATGTCTATGAAGCTATTAATGATAATGCCTGTGGTATTGCCGAGATGGCAGGAATGCGTCACAAAATTAGGGAAAGAACATATGCTCTTGATGCGGCTGGGCAATGGTTCTCTGCCATGGTTGGTATAAGTGTTGGAGCTATGCTACCCTACTACGTCTCTGCCATGACCATAAGAAGTGTGGGAAGTGTAGCCTTAACAATGGTGGAAGAAGTTAGGCGACAGTTTAACACAATCCCAGTACTGATGGAGGGAGGAGCAAAGCCTAACTATGCCACTTCTGTCAAGATTTCTCCAGATGCTTCACTAAAGGAAATGATTCCCCCTGAAGCAAAGGATCTCCCTGAAATTTTTGCACGGTTGTTGATGACTTACTTGAATGAAGATGCTTATGAGGCTCATGTTGCTGGTCTCTAGTATGGGATTAACAATACAGAAAGTGGAAACCAGGTGCAAAGGAATTCAGACCAACTATTTTCAGTACCAATTGAACCTGACTGGGAGGAGGATGATGTTTATTTGAACCAACTAAACCCTGCATTGAGGATGATGAGGTTAGCAACCCAACACTCTCTAGCTGCTAATAATGCTTATAGAAGAGGCGAGCACAACACTCAAAAAAAAAATTTGTTTTTCAGGTGGAACCCACAGCTAACGGGGAGAACCAAAGGAGGGTTTCGGATCCCACAAACTTTCCATCTATGGTGCTACTAAGCACGCTTCCATCGATTTTTTTGTCTAGTGGGCTGACACAGTTAAAGTGGGTGCTACTTGGGATGATGTGGACCAGTTTTGGCAAGCATACCTTAACTTCGTGCTTGAGGACAAGCTCGTTCTCCAGGAGGGGTATAATGTTATGAACCCAATAGTGGGCCGAGTCAAGCCGAGACACCACAGTTGAGTCAAGTACTCTGACTGAGTCAGTTATATAGTCATTTAGTTTATTTTCAAGTTAAATGCCATGGAGGGGTAAAATTATAATTTTCTCTTAAACCTTGTGGACATGAACCCTATTTAAGGGACAACATGGAATGAAATGGATAAGTCTATTTTCACTCAAAAATAGGATCGGCATTCTCCTCCAAGGAACCCTAGGATCGGTGTTCTCCTCAACGAACCCAAGGTTCGGCATTCTCCTCAAGGAACCTAGGGTTTCGAGCTCCCCTTCGAGCTTGAGTTGGTTTTCCTCCTTTGTGGGATCTGGGACCATAACAAGAGTTAATAGAAATTGAGGCACAAATAAAACGTTTGTGAGTGAAAATGAAGGGGATATATCGGTTCCTTGAACTCTTGTTTGGGACCCATCTACAATGGATACAAATCAATAAAAGGTGCATGTTGTCACTGAAGATAAATTCTCAATTTTACCTGTGAGATGTTCAGAAGCTCTAGAATCAATGACCCATGGAGAATAGTTGGAACATGAGAGAAAAAAATTACATACCAGTAGTAGCAATTATAGTTGTTGGATTACTATTTGGGGCAGCCATTATATTCTTAAATTTCTGAATTAGTTCATAATCCTCTTCTGAGAGTGTGATCCATATTTTTTAGAAGACTCAGAGTAAACTTCACTAGTGGCTGATGTGGGAGCTGTAGAACCATGATTAGCTTTAATGAAATTTGGTTTTCCATGTAGGTACCAACAATTTTCAATTATGTGATTGTTGATGCTACAAAAAGGGCACTTCCTTTGTTGACACTAGTGGAGGAATTTGAGGTAGGATAATTACCACATCTTCCACAGCTTCTACCATATGATTTTCCTCCTCTTCCATTTCCTCTATTGAGGTTGTTGTTCCCCCTCCTTGAGAGAGCATGGATGAAATTTCTACTTGCTCTGGCTGAGTAGTAGCTTCCTTGGTTGAAATCCTTAGCATAGTAGCACATACATCATTGAATGAAGGTTTTGTAGAGGAATTAAGTACATGTGACTTGGCAACATCCAAGTAAGATGGCAGATTTGCAAGGCATATAGCTGAGACCAGGTTGTCTCTCTATTTTTCTTATGTTGCAATGTCAGTTGCACATGGTTGGGCAACCTTCCATTCTAGTAACAAGCCTCTGAATCTAGCCAAGTACTCATGAAGATTCTATTTACACTTTGTATTGCATATTTCCTGAAAAATATCATTAATACTTTGAAGATTGTCAGGAGTAGAATATAATTGAAGACATGTATGCCAAATCTTTTTGGTTGTTTTCAAGTGAATCGCATTATTGGCTACAAGTTCTTCCTTACTATTCACTAGCTAATTGATAACTAGTGTGTCTTCCCTCACCCACTTATGGTAAGAGGGTTCATCCAAATGCAAGGGTGGCTGATTGATGTGCCCAATAAGGTCTTGAGTAATAAAAAACAATACACATTGTGCTTAAGACAAGTAATTACTCAAGCCTTTGAGTGGAATGGTAGTAATTCTCAAAACAACATATTGAGAGGATGAAGAAGATGAATTTGTGTATTCAGACATGATAACATAGCAAAAAAATGATTTTTTTTAAATTCAACACCTTGAAGCTCAACACATGAAGGAAGGGGACAGATTTATAACAAATTAACAACACTTTAGATTTGTTGAATGAACAAAAACTTGCAATTGAATCAAACTAGTACATGAAAAAAGCATAATCGAGTCTTTGATCCATGGTTTTTCTCCATGAGGATTTTTTTGGGGTATTTGGGACTCTAAACCAGAACACTAATCAGCCATGAATAAATGTTAATTTGGCTGAAAAAAAAAACGAAATGAATTCTGGTTTGCAAGTAATCTCAAAGGCAATAAAACTAGAGATTTCTTTCTATACAATCTCTTCAAACCCTAACTTAGGGTTTCATGGAATTAATTTATCAATTACTCATTCAACAAGAGATGAATGAAAGCCACCTTCTAGAGGAATTTTCAAAATTCTAGAAGTGATTTTTCAGCATTAAATTGAAATCAAAACAAGTAAGGCAACATGGATGCATTCGCCTAGAATTTTCAGCCTTTGAAACCAATGAAAACTTACCGAATTTTGAGAAAAGGTTAGGACTTGAGTATAGGAAAAGCAATGGACTTCAAAAAAAATGAATTTGATCACTTACGATTGAAGGCACAAGATGAGTAACTCAGATGATTAAAGAGGCCATTGCGGGAATTCTGAATCCAGTCATTCGTTTCCTTCAAATTGGTAGAACCCTCCTTGGTTAGCTTGAAGTTTTTTCATCAATTTTGTATAGCTTGAAATCTTTTTATTTAGAACCTAGAATCCCTGCTCCGATACCATGTTAGATTCTCGAGTTTAATCCATAGGGATCTTAGGTTAAGAAAGAAGAAGAGTAGAGAAGAAAGAAGAAAGGGAGAAGGAAAGGAGAGGCTAGAAGAGATGAGGGGATGAGTTGAGAGAGGAAGATGATTAGGGTTTGGAGTAAGCTCGTGAATGAGCCTCCTCCCCCTCTCTTTCCTATTTATATAAGTGGGGCGAGGATGTTCTAATACATATGAAAGAAAAAAAACACTTAATCTCTAACTTAATTACGCCTTATGTTAAGTTGTGGAACCTAATCAACACCTGTGTTGAGTCGGTACGCAGATCGACCTTTACAGTAAGGTCAATGTGGGGTTGGAAGGGAAGCGGGAAGCCCCCCTTCCGGGGGTGTGGGGCTGAAGACCCCACCAGATCCACAATATATTAACTACTATTTCATTAAGGGTAGTTTGGGGATTTCACACTTGTAATCCAGTTGCCTTAATCTTTTTCTTTATATTTGGGGGCACCGATAGTAGGGTTTTATCATCTGAGGAGCATCATTTGTAGCCAAGAGAGGTTAGAGAAAAACAACACTTGTAAGTGTGTGTGATCTCTCTTATAAACTATTCTGCTGCTATAGTAATCCACTATGAAGATGAAATAGTTTACAAGAGAGATCACACACACTTACATGTGTTATTTTTCTCTAACCTCTCTTGGCCGCAACAGATGCTCCTCGGATGATAAAACCCTAATAGCAGTGCCCCAAAATATAAAGAGAAAATTAGGGCAACCGGATTACAAGTTCAAAATCCCCAAACTACCCTTAATGAAATAGTGGTCAATATATTTAGTGGTTCTGGCGGGGGCTTCGCCCCCCTTCCAACCCCCACAGCGACCTTATTCTGAAGGTCGATCTGCATACCAACTCAGAATAGGGTATTGATTAGGCTCCACAACTTAACATAAGTTTGGTTAGGCAACCAAGTAGGTCCTTTGTAATATGAAACCGTAGAACCATTTGAACCAACTTAAGTAATTTTATATCCCTCGTAAGGGTATGATAGTAATCTTGAGAATATCATTCTTGCTACCTATGTATTCTTCAGCCATAAGAGGCAATTTAAGGGTAATAGTGTACTCAAATGTGAAGTAGCTTGAATAAGTGGCTTGTAGAATCAAGTGAAGCCGAGACTAGCTTGAGTATATGGGAGGAGAACCCAAGCTTATCAAACCTTTTAGGCAAAGAGGGAACCCTCTTAGGCAAGTAAAATTTCTGGCCAAAAATTTCTATAATCAATTCTCTAGTCTTCCTTTTGTAGAATAGAAAAAATAAATCAACAAGCATGAAATGAAGTAAGGTAAGGTGGCATTCCGAGTTAGATCTTCCCAAGATCATTCCAAAAATATATTTGACTCCAGCTTGGCATAAACCAGTCTAGATTCAATCCCTCATGAGTTAGGCATGATATGATTGATTGAGAATTAAACAAATTAGGCTTAATCAAGAAGATAATGATTGAATGAGAGATTTAAAAAAAATAGCAATCTTTCTTCAAATAGTTTGGTGTCTACTGGCAACAAAATCTTCTATACTTGATTTCTCATGAAGATTGCTTTGAATCAAACAAGGTCTGGCCTTCCATTTCTTTTTATTTTTAAATTCAAAACTGATGAACCTTGGCAATTTCTCTGTAATTATCATATGAGGACTGAGATCTCAAAAGAAGTTCTCCAAAAAATGTAACAAAACCGAGTAAAGTTTCAACTCTTCAAACAACTCGGATGATGGAGAAGCTTAGCATAGAAGCTAAGTAATAAGATTTTTGAAATCCAATGGATAAAAAGCTACTCATAATAGGCTCAAGAACATTGTTCTTCATCATAAAATCTTGTTCCCATGAAATAATAACTCCTCATGCAAAAAATCTCAACATAAACCAATTTTCAGCCAAGAACTTACAAACTGACAAAAATAGCCTTGGTAAACTTCTTCCAATCCAAGATGCATAAGTCTCAATAATTTTATATCATGAAGTGAGTAAGAAAATCATCTTTGGACCATCTTCTAGAGGTAATAAAACCAAGAGAAAAATAAACTAATCTCAACAAGTTTCAATCTTGCTTCACAAAGAGCCTTCTATGAGTAGCTTTGATCAAAACTTCTTTGAGCATCCTTTTGATGTTGGGATCCTAAATTCAATTCTCTAATACCATGTTGAA
The DNA here is from genome assembly GCF_029961685.1 of Aristolochia californica. Lineage (NCBI taxonomy): Eukaryota > Viridiplantae > Streptophyta > Magnoliopsida > Piperales > Aristolochiaceae > Aristolochia > Aristolochia californica. The sequence continues at coordinate 27,388,605 of NW_027181782.1, read as the reverse complement.
TCTATGACTCCATGCTTGAAAACTCGAGCAAGATAAGAGAGGGAGAAGAGAGGGGAGAAAGAAGAGAAGAAAAGAGCAAAGAGAGAGAGAACTCGGGTAGAGAAGAGAGAAGAGAAAAAGGAGAAGAAATACTTTAGGCTAAAAGAGAGATTCTTCCACAAATTTGAGAAGAGGAGAGCTTGATTGAAGACCTCAACCAAGACCCCTATTTATATTATTTTCATTACACGTTTAGGGAAACTCCTCAATCAATTAGGATCCCTAATTACATCAATCATGATTAGCTAAATTACATCAATCAAAGGAAGATCAATCAATTACATTAATCAAGGAAGATTTCCAAATCTTCCACCTGATGTGATGAGGATTCCACATCATGTGATGACACATCATGCCACCTCATGTGGGCATGGTGAGTTTGGGCCCACCTTTTAACAAATTAGGTACAAAATCTAAAAAACTCCTCATTCATGGTTGTAGAAAAGAAAGAAATGATCAAAATGATTTTTTTTTTAAATTCACTTCTTCCTTTTCCATAGTTACTTAAAAATAATTTCTTTTAGTAAAGTAACATGAGGCATTTCCTTGATCGGTTTCTTACATACAGCTTGATATATATACTCATTGTTCTTCGATGTTTTAATTTTTTAAGTAAGAAAGTCAAAAATTGGATATTACATATTTTGGCAAGATTTAAATTTTTTCCTCTTTCTCCTTTACGGCATGTTTGGAACCCACATAAAATAAAATAAAAGAAAATGGGAGAGTGATTTTCTATTGTTTGGTAGCAGATCATCATTAAGAGAAAAGAAAATAAGAGAGAAAATCACTTTCTTTCTCAATTAATAAATTTTATCTCACAAAATAATGGAATTTTGAAAGAAAATAAAAGAAATAAAAACTTGAGAGAAAATCTTAACCATCAAAATTTTAAAATATTTCTAATTTTTTTTCACGTGTATCCAAACAAGAGAAACTATAATTATCTTCCATTTTTTCTCTCATTTTTCATGGGCATCCAAACAAGAGAAAAGAAACCTCTTTTCTTTTCTTTTCTTTTCTTCTCTTTCTCTTTCTTTTCTCTTCCTTTTATTTTCTCTTCACTTTCTTTGTTCCAAACATAGCCTTAGAGATTCCCAAATTCTTTTAATTGATTTAGTTTTATCTTTGAGCTTGAGGTATTTGTCTTTGACTAGACGTCCTATTGGTTGGGCAAGGCTTGATTCCTGGAGCAGATTTTGTATGGGCTTGGAGAGGAAGATTTGCAGCCTTTGACTGATCTAAATTAAAGAGGTTGATTGATGAATAAGGTGGACGAAGCAATTTTGCATGGTCCTGATGACCCATATCTGCATGAAGTGATCATGCCAATGGTGCATGGCTGTGTGTCACGGTTGACACTTTCAGCCAACCAGTTCCGATGAACCAACTAGTGGATTAGCTTCACTACCACAATAACAGTCCTAATAAATTCAAAAGTACCAAACTATGTAGACATTTTTCCCCTCCATATCTTTTCTCTACTTCCAAGAGAGAGCATTACCCCTTCACCCTTTTTTTCTGAGTCCGAAAATTGTATCTCCTTCTTTGTTATACCAATTGTAGGGCAAGGAATGTTTATCCACTTTTTTTTTACAAAAAAAAAAAAAAAAAAAAAAATTCGGTCTTCCTAAGTTGTCATAAAAAAATTCTTTACTATGAGTATCATATTGATGTTATGTATTCCCAATTACACAAGTAAGTGCCACTTCAAAGAGAATTGTTCATTGGATCTGGGCACCTCCTAGATTCCAAATTTCTACACTAACAATGTGAGTTCCAACCCCTTGAGGAGACAAATTAGTACAGATTTATCTTAAGTTATATGGTATTGAGGCCATCTAAGCCAAATTCAACAGAAGAAAAAACCTCGATTAACACAAGGGAATTTTACTGTACTACCCAATTTTTTAAAATAATAACACAAATAATCAATTTTTCAACTTAATATCACAAATACCGAACTTTCACCGATCAACTGCATATGTGTATAGTCAAAGGTGACACGTAAGCTTTGACCACTTACGTGGTGCCACATCAGCACTCAGAGAGTCTAACAACATATCACTCACCACGTCATCGGAAAGCCATGTCATCCTCCTTATAGGATGGCATATCATCACATTATGTCATTGAATGCCACATAAGCCCTCCACATCATCTTAACTTTTTTCTTCCATTTTCTTTTCATGATTGATTTAAGTTATTTTTTAATTAAAAATAGTTTAAAAACATTAATTTTTGTTTTAAAAAAAAAAACTTACACATTTCAATTCATTACCTTGACTTTAATATAATAAAAATATAAATTTTGATTATTAATTATTTTAAAAATATTTTTTACTGTAATTAATTCCTTACATTATCATTTTAAGATATTATTTAATATTTTTTAAGATATTATCGAGTGGCGGCAACAAGGGAGCAACTACCAAGCGACGGCATCACGCACTATGAGAGGGCGAGGGGAGCGTCGAGAGAGAACAAGCGTTGAGAGGGAGAGAACTCAAGAAAAATAAGATGGTCGAGAGAAGACTTACATGGTGGTGATAATGTGTCATGATGATGTGGCATCAAACATGGATTGTGACCAGGCATTCAATGTCGTGGTGTGATAACATGTCATCCTACATGCATAATAAAATGATAGTATAATAAAATTCCCATAAAACAACCTACATGCATAAGCTTGCAAAACAAAGAACTCATGTTATCTTGTCCCAGTCTTGGACGAGATGGGATGGATAATGGACTGTTGCACCAATGTTGAAACTCTACTAAGTAGTCAAGTGTCATCTCCATCGTTGAAGCCATTTCGATTAGTCACTGTTTTACCCTTCACTGTGCAATTGCTTCAAGTAAAAGAAAAACTAACGATTGAGTTTCACTGGATGCAATAAATCAGTTTTCTTTCCAAATATATTGGATGCCAAAACTTGGATGACAATTTACAAGATTCCTACAAATCTGGAGAAAGGCCTATTCAGAATCCGTGGAGAAGAAGTAAAAGCTGCTGCTGGTTTTGCGCCTGATCATGGAAGAAAGCTGCGGTGCAGCTCCCAGTAGAAACGGAGAGAAGCAAAGCCTTCTCTAAACTTTGATACACCCGTCTTCCAATGACTGACAAAACATACTCCAGGAAGATTCCGCTGCATGGCAAAGTGATAGGCCCACTCCCCGGCAAGCCAAATTCGCTCTCAGACACCCTAAAGAGCTCTCTGAAGACTGCGCTGTTGAGATACGCTAAGGGCACCGCGAATCTTCTTCCATCAATGGCGTAAACCACAAAACGACCCTTCTGAGTCGCTCTTTCGCGACGAGATCTCAAACCCATTTCATCTTCCGCAGAGGCGATTCTTGTCCGACATCTTTTCCCCATCTCTACTAGCCTCTTAACATCGATCATGCTTGAGAGAGTGAAGCGAAGAACACTGTCCAACTGTTCCAGAACGCTGAAAAGGCAGTAGTGATCACTTAATTATATAGAGAGGGTAAGAGGAGAAAAACCATGTGCTGATGAAGCAAGTGGGAAGAATGCAAATAGTGGGCGCGTTTGGATTTTGTTGAGCAGTCAATTTGCTAATCAGATATCTTCGTGTGCATGCATGTGTCCTTGTTTGTACAGTAGTAGGGTTTCGAGAGAAGCAGACAAAAGCAATAGAGTTCTTTAGTGGCGACAGTCTTGTGCCAGGCGGTTGGGCAGAGTCTGAATTCTCCATGTGGCCGTGTGAGCAATAGAAAATCCAGGCTAGGTTCATTTGCTATTTTGGCTTGTGGCAACTTGATGTTTTTAAATGAGAAATTTTAGGTAATGTTTCATAGACATAGGTCAGGGCATGAGAGAAACAATTCGTTGCAAATGCCATATGATAGGTCCCTTCCCATTACGTGCACCCAAGGTTCAGACAAATTACACGTGGGGCTTCTTACGTGTATGGAACAACAAATTATACACAAACTCTATGTGCATGAGTTCTATCGGTTGTTTCCATGTGGAAGAAGCCAAATACGAAACAGAAGAGATTTTTAAGCTTCAATCTAACCAAAAAGACAACACATTACACACAAACTCTATGTGCATCAGTTCTATCATATTGTTTCCATTTGAATGATATAGGATCATTCTAATAATATGGCCTTAAATATTATAGACGAGATTATTTTGCTTCGATCTAACCAAAAAAGATATCAAATTACACACAAACTCTATGTGCATGACTTCTATCGGTTGTTTCCATTTGGAAGAAGCCAAATATGAAGAAAATCATAGGATCATTCTAACGAAATGGCCAAAAATATCACAGAAGAGATTTTTTAGATTCGATCTAGCCAAAAGACAACAAAGTACACACAAACTCTACGTGCATGAGTTCTATCGGTTTTTCCCATGTGGAAGAAGCCAAATAAGAAGAAAATCATTTGAATGATATAGGATCATTCTAATGATATGGCCTAAAATATAACAAAAGAGAATTTTGACCTTCAATCTAACCAAAAAGACAATAAATTGTTGTTTCCATGTGGGAGAAGCCAAATAGGAAGAAAATCATTTGAATGATATAGGATCATTCTAATGATATGGCCTAAAATATTACAAAAGAGAATTTTGAGATTCAATCTAACCAAAAAGACAATAAATTACACACAAACTCTATGTGCACGAGTTCTATCAGTTTGAGTTCTATTGCATGTGGAGGGCAATGAGTTGGGGTATACTTTCTATTTTGAGCTTCATTGTCTTATTAACCATTAAGAGGCATTGAGTAAGCTTGATTGTAAAAGCAAGTAAACTTTGTTGTGTATTGGGTGAGCTTTTCTTTAAGCAAATCTACAGCCCTTTGTTGGCAATTGATCTATTTGGCCTTTTGGGTAATTTTACATAGTAGATTTAACCCAAAGGTGAGAAAACACTTTAAAGTGGATAAACAACCTGAGTTTAGATTATAAACTCTTACAAAAACCATTTTGATGGTGTGTTTGTTTTGAAGTTGGGAGTAGTCTTTTGTATTTTTTTTTAGAAAAAAACCCCTAAAAAATCCTCACTCCCTCAAGGAAAGAGCTAGGGGACATCAAACCCATTTTGCCACCATCTTCTTGCTTGGTTGTGAAAGAGGCCTTTAATCCACTTTTATTTTAAACTAAAAATTTATAATATAAAGAGGGAGACGATTACACCCTTCCTATGTGTGTTTCTATCAATGTAAAATTAATTTAAAAACAATGTTTACACCTACAAAATGCAAACATATATCATAAAGAAAATATACAAGAAGAAAAGAGGCAAAGAGATGGAGCAGGAGCAACTAATATTTAATGACATGGTCTAGAAGAATGTCATAGTACATATATTCCTTCCTTAGCCACTTTAGATATGCTGCAAAGACAACTGCAACCACGTAAACTCACTTCAACACCACCCAGACATGTCAGCTTGTTGATTTTGAAACCAAAGAAAACCAACAATTATACCACTCAGAGATTATGGTTAATTGTTAGTAACTTGCTTTCTAGACCTTCAGAATGAAACCTTGCAGAAATAATATAGTACGAGTTCAGTATCAGTAGTAACCAACACTTCTCAATTCAGGATGACCAGCTTGATCATCCTTATTTTCTTTCCCCAGAAAGACAAGACGGCCTGCAAATCACGTTATGAACTGAGCTGCACGTAAAAAGGTTAAGAAACAAAATCGTCTAATAGAAACAGCTTCTGTAACCAGAATGCATTTATCTGGTTTTTAGCTAACCAATTTAAGAGAGCCATGGGCAGAAATCTTAAAGCAGAGAATCAAACACAAGCAACAACAATACATGTCTGAACTAGCAAACTTAGAATCAAATTTAGCAAGGAAATCCAAATAAAAGTGACGGATAAAGTAGGAAACCGAAATAGAATCTCTCACTTTTTTGCAATTAAAAAGAGAAGTACTAACTTGTCTTTCAATCTTCAAAGCTAAAGACACCCACAATGGCAAAGAAGTGTCTGGCACCCAGAATTTGCATATTAAAAGAATGTCCTTGAGATGGAGGTCATACAGCTACAAACTTACAGAAGCAAAGGGAAGTAGAGCCTGGAAAGTGTTAAAGGGCACGGATAAAGCAACATATGCTCGAGAAGCTACTTGAGAAGTTTGAGAAAGATAACTCATGAAGTAAAACCAACAAGGTCCTCTGGATAACAGAAAAAGTCACTTTACCCAAAAAAAAAAAAAACCAAAAAGAAGTTTGCAAAGCAATGAGCTAATTGTACCCTTTTAAGGGCAAGAATTTATGTTTGCATGCAGCAAGTACTTTGAAAATTTTGAATCAGTCTATCGTGCTCAAGATCTTTGCATGGATTAATTATCAATACTAAAAAAAATGGCTGAAAAAGACCACTTTGTCAAGAACAAGAGGGGGAGGGAACCTTCCTTCTTGTAACAGGCTCAAAAATAGGCGTAAAGCATATATTTAAGGTGCCTCCAGGTCCATCTATCACCTCATTCTCTTATGATTGTTTCTTATGAAATTGTCCTCATATGCTCAAACTATGATTTCATTGAATTTTGTCAAACTTTACATAGCCTGACAACAAAGTTTTAGGTCCAAAGGCTAGTGAAAGTGCAGACTTGCTGGTTTCTTAGCCTACATATTGGAATGGAAACTAGACTCATAGGAATTTTTCAGTCTTCACAAAACAGTACCCCCGAGTGAGGCTTATCAAAACCTAGTTCAGGGGTCAGAATTGGATCGGTCATTTGATAATATAAGATCCAACAGTCACATTAAGTAACTGCATATTGTCTTAGTTTCCACAATATATCCATTTATACGAGATTGCATTTTTTAATTTTCACTCATAACCTCAGAGGCCTATCCAAGTGAGTACTATAAACATGGGACACCAGACTCATTCTACTTGATTGGTTTGACCAGTTCATTTTCAAAATCGAAGAGAAATTAGAGAAAATGAATTAATAAGATCAGAAAGTGAACAAAAAGAAAAAGAATACATACCATCACGACGTATAGCAACTTCTCTTATACGCCTGACGAGACCAGTTATTGGATCACTAAAGACTTTGCTCTCCAAGTTCCCTTCCAAGTACAAGATACCTCTGTAACATAGGTATCATAAAAGAAAATCCAATAAGCAGAAAAAAACAGATCGTAGGAATACCTGGAAATAAATTGCATTCTGTAATTGATAAGAAAAAGGGTGATAAAAAAGCAGGTTTGCAGGATCTGCATCACCACTAAACAGGTTAGAAAGTTTTTATGTTTCGAGTGCACAATACAATGTAGTGAACATTCAAAAGAAAAAAAAAAAAAAAAAAGGCAAATGCATTGTAGTGAGGCTAATCACATCACTGCACAATAGGTACCAGCTGTCTGAATAGTCTCCATTACGTGGAGAGCGGAAGTAGCTTCCAGAAAAACTACTATACTTGCAGTGAAGACACAATGAAGCGCAATGAAGCACCACTCCAATAGAGAGATGGAACTATGACTCTCAAAACTCTCAGGTTCGAAATGCCCGTAATATTCTTTAAGTGGAAAACATGATGACCAGTATCAAAATAAATTTAATGTTCAGTAAATGTTTTCGCTCACCCAGTTTTCACATGCTTCATGGCAAGTTCTCCTAATCTCTCAGGATATACACTAACTCGGTGCCACTGAACAGAGCTTCGATTGGCATATTCCTTCGGATCTTCGTCATTCAGCGGCCTCCGATTATTCCGGATTCCACCTGTTCCAACTGAAAACAGGGTGACAAGCCGCCCGCCCTTCAGCCGCTTCTGTACTGGACCTTGGCCAACTTGCCCAACCAAAATTGCCTATACTCCCAACAAACACAAAGGGAAAATCACAATCCTGTAAGCAGTCCAAACGCCTGAATTGAATACTTTTCCACAGTTTCAGGAAAAAACTTTACAAAACTTTTTTTTGTCAGAAAATAAAAATCACCTTATATACACCTTGTTCCAAGCCATTTTCCAAAGGCCGTTCAAAATTGAGAGGTCTTGAGTGGGACTCGGAGTTTTCATCCGCTTCAGGTCTGGGATCCTCGGGGTCTACTTCTGAATCGGACAGTTTGTCACTCGGAGTATAGTTTGTGGAGAAATAAAGGTGATTCTGGGACAGTCTGGGAAGAGAGAAAAGGGAACGAGAGACCCGTCTTGATAGTGATACGAAGGACGAAGCCATAGCAGCAAATTTCCAGATTCTTCGCGCTCTCTCGCCTGCTTAAACCCTACCCTCGGCACCCGTAGGGTTTAGGGGAAAACGATATTTTGGCAGAGATGCCACTTCTTCCACAGAAAGAAGCCCAAATGAGGCAACATTACAATTTTATGATTGCTGTAACAGTGGGCTAGGGGTGATTCAAGTAGTTAAAGCCCATAAACCTGCTGCAGTCTCTCTAGGTTTTCCCACCTTGGCTACCTTCTCATTTTCAAGACTCCCACCTGATTAAAAATTTTCCATGAACATTGCCCGAGCAGCATACATGGGACCCAAAAAATTAAGCACAACTTTGCCAAATTGATAATGAACAGACTCATTGCTGTTGTTCTCATCAATAGAAAAATAAAACATCACCCATAGAATTTTTTCTACCATTCCCAGAATCATCAAACTCCTTAATATAGAATTGCAGTACTCCCCCTTTCTGCTAGGCATTTCATCATACAACTGCCCATCATCTTCCATTTTCCTTATCTCCTCTGGATTAACTCCAACCCGTCTATCAACTGGAGCCCCTTTTTGCATTGTAATAGCAGCAGCAAGGGAACAATTCGTCCTACTGTTCAACCCAGCCACAAAAAAATAATTCATCCCCCATAGAACTATCTTGACCATTCCCGGAATACCCAAAAAAAATTCATCTCGTATTTCAGACACACAAGCCGGAAATCCGTAAAAAATGGAGGAATCGTTCTATTGCTCTACTTCACGGAATGATCCCAAGGTCATTGGAGATGTATTTTGTAAAACATTGAGGGATTTGAGAAAAGAGAAGATGAAATTTGGAGAAATTAGTCTCAGAAGCTTACCCAATTTTTTGTTGAAATCGGCTTTCCGCTATGCTACCGAGACTGAGAGTGAGATTGAGAGGGAGAGTCCTTAAGCCAAAGCGCACAAGATTTTTTTCCGAAGGTGCCTCACCCTTTTACGATGGTGAACAACAGGACTTCGGGGCTTCGTCGCTTAGAGATTTTCCCTCTTGACGGTGAACAACAGACCTTCAGGGTGTCTTGCACAAGGTCGATTTGAGGTCGAACCTAAATCGACGAAATCTTCTTTTCTAAAATTTCCAGAGAAGATGAATTTCTCGGTTGGAGACCGAGAGCAACAACAAGGGGTTGTCGCTCATCTAATTGTCCCGAAGAGCTCTTTGATCCAAAACCCTCCAATTTTGGATTTCCAGGCTCCCCAATGTCAGATTTGCATGCTCTAGACTTCGGCTCAGGATTTCCCTGTGCGAAAAATTTTAATGTTTCTGGGTCGTGGCCTTTTCTCCCGTCTAAGACAACGTTCACTCATGACTTTTTCTCCTCGACCTTTCTCTCTGCGGTTTGGGAAAAATATTTCTCGATTGCGGCCTCTTCACGCATTGCTGCCATTCCCCTTTGGATTTTGTGGAGTTTCTGGTTAAGAATTGGGATTAGATCCAACTGTTACATGATCTGAGCAAACCTTCTCTCGTTTTCTGCCTGTGCCTCTGCGTGCCCATTCAGCCCTTTGATTAACAACTCTCTTAACTCCCCATTGTTGGAATTCCCCATGTTACGCGACTCTGATACCAAATATTAAGCACCTAGCCAATACTACTCAAAAGATCAGCCTGGTAGGTAGCGGAAAGCCAAGTACTTAATCCAAAAATAATAACAATACTTCCACTATTATGAGCTGACGTCCACGGTGACCCACTCTAGTGACCCGGACAACCTTTTTTTTTGCTTCACATGTCTCTAGGCCGCCCCCTTTAAGATTCGAACTCGCAACTGCAGTATAGCTTTCATACTAGTTGTTACGGTCCCGGATCTAACACAGCGATTTGTAGGGAAGAAGAAAAAAAGAGAAGAATCAAGTCGAAGGGAAGCTTAAAAACCCTAGGTTCTTTGAGGAGAACGCACACCCCTGAGCTCGTTGAAGAGAACTCAAAATCCTTGTTTATGCTAAATCAATACTTACCATTTCTCATTACTCTTACCCCTAAAATTGAGTTAACCCTTACAAGGTTCAAGATAAAATATTAAAAAAATGCTCATGTGGCCTATTAATTCTTTAACTGAAATAAAATAAAGTAATTTAAAAAAAATAATTAATTAGACTATAAATAACTTAATAATTTTATTGCGTGCATAACAAGTGGGCGAGAAGGCCCTTTCCCACTAATGAAGATTGAATAATAAGATAAATTACAAGAATGTCACTCTTTTAGACCCTAAACCCTAAACCACAATGAAGGTTATCCCCACAATGCAATCTTAAATCTAACTTGACTAGGTTGATAGGGTCAATTAGATAACGATCAAAACATGGTTGATCAATTAGGTTTTGAAGTTCTCAAGTCAAAAGTTTATCATATAATGATTCATTGAAGAAAGGACAATGAAAATTGTTCGAAGACAAAAAGAAGAGTATCATACTTTTTATTTTATTATTCAGTCTTTATTTCCACTCCTCTTATTTTAGGGTATTTATTTAATTTTTAAAAATATTAAGTGATATAAAAGGCTTAAGGGGGAGGATTAAGGCTTAAGATTGAAACCCTAATCAATTTACCCCTTCTCCTCTCACTCGAGCTCCACTCCCTCTTCTCTCCTTCGAACCTTCTTCTTCTCACTTACTACTCACTCTCTTGTTAACTCTACTCACCTTTTTTTTCCTCAAAGGTTTCTTAAGCTTGTGATAATGGAATCTGAAGATTTAACATTGTATCAGGTAGAGGTCTTAGGAATCCAAGTTTCATTTCTACTTGTTACGTAAAAGGTTGTGTGGTAAGAGTTACGACCGAGTTTCTGAATTCAATCAAGACAAATGAGTAATTTATCTTGTTTTTTTTTGGTATCTTATATATCTGAAAGTGTAAAACTTTGGTTAGTTGTATTCTTCATGAACTTTATCTGAATGAATTTAGCCCATACATGTCCATGAATTTATGTTTAAAAACCCCTACCTTTCTTGCTTCTTATCACTACCTGATTGCTAAGAATTCTCGATATCTACGATGCTGCTCCACTCTTAGGCAATATAATTTCAGAATCGGGCTGGTTGCACGAGATTAAGTCCCTCAAGTGGTCCTTGCTCCCATTAACTGTAAGATTGCAAGAGAACAATAAGGGAGAGTCATGCTAGAGTTCAAGGAAAGAAACCTGAAAAAATTTCGAAAGCTCATCTCAAACCTCCTCAATGTTTCCTACCTGATTTGGAAGTGCTTCAAGCAGGCTTGGTTTACTTATGTCTTTGAGTCTTCAATTTCTCAACACCTTGACAATAACCTAGAAAGATCGTTGCTTGGGGTGTAGTTCATAGTTTATCAAAATAACAGCCAAACAAACTTACTCGCTCTTGATTTTTTTATTGTCTAAATTAGACAATGTGTTCATGGAGTTTTTTTTAATAAAAAACTCCTTTTGAAATTCTTGGTGAATCAAGGCTCGATAGGACGGTTTTGTTTAGGTCTCCTAAGTGTGGTAAAATTGGTTCGTTCTAAGTAGTCTGGTTTTCTTCCTTTGGAAGTTACTTCTTTTAGTCCTTTTTGCACTAGGACTTTGGAGCATTCCTAGTGTTAGCCTAGCTGGCTTCTCATGAAGGGTTGAATTGTGATTCTAATTTAAAATTTTAATCACATGGAGTATTAAAAAATAGTATAAGACAAGTAATAAACAAGCACACAACATAAGAAGACAATCATTTTTGTTCTCGATGTTCCCGTAATGGTAGTCACCGCCCAAGAACCATGCTCGGGAAAATTCCAATAGATTACTCTATCAACTTAAAGTGCAAAGAGGTTCAAGCACTATTTAAGCTAAGTGTAATCCTCAATTACTCAAATTGATCTCTCCCTCAGGGCTTCAATACAAATCGTTAAATTTCTGGAAAAGAGAAATACTTCATTAACTTGTTCTTAACTAAGGACAATGAGTCTTGATTTATAATAGAGGAAACAAGTAGAATCCAATTACAATTAAACTACCCTTGTCCCAATTAGACCCAAAGTTAAATACTAAAAGATAAGTCATAGAACAATTGAACATAAATAGAAGCCTAACATAACCAAAACACCTTTGATAGAGACTTTTCCATGAGACCTCCTCCTTTGAGCCTCCTCTAAGACTCCACCATATTAATTTTGGCTCAATGAGACTTCTTGTGTAAGAGTCACGTAAGACTCTTCCATACTTTCTCTTCAATACTCCCCCTCAAGATGGAGTTATAAGTTCAACTTGCAATGAAAAGGATTTTGTTCACCGCCCCACCACCAAACCACCCCCCCCCCCTTTCTACCTTCATCTTTTGTCACATAAAAATTACCACAACATGTGGAACAAAATACTTCTTCCCCTCAAGTTGGAGATAAAAAGGACATAGAAACCCAGCTTTGACAAAACTCAATATGGGAAAAAAACTCACTCCTAGTTGTACAAAAAAACTTCATACACAAGTCAAAATGGTCATAGTCTGAAACAGAGTCCGCTCAATTTTATGGGTGGAAAAACAACCCAACTTTAGGGCATAACAAAGGGACTATTCACTTTTAAGGGTAGCTCAAACACAAATTATCACTTGGGTGAAGAATAAAAGACTTGACTCAAGTAGGATGTTGGACAAACTCCTATGTAGAAGTTAGGATCCCATGAGAAGGACTCTAGGTTAAAGTGGAAGAAGGAGTGAAGAGAGAGAAGAAAGATGAATTAGAAGGACGTGAGAGAGGAGAGTTTGGATTAAGGAAAGGAAAGAATGCATTAAGGGAGAAGAGAGGGTGGTTGGACGATTTCTAAAAGAGATGAGAAGGCTTGAATGCCTTAACTTTTAGCCAAAGCTCTTATTTATAGTGTTACAATGCCCTTAGGGCTACAACTCAATAGATTAAAAGACATAATCAAACAATGTATTTACATCTTTATGTCATCCTTATGGAACTTATCATAAATTGCCACTTTGCCATTCCTTTGACATGTGGGCTTGAGCCCATCTTCCAACATCCTATACTTTTTAGGTAATGGGTCTAAGCATTGCTCTGAAGTGATGAAAACATAAGATGATAAACTAAAAAAATACTAGAGAAAAACAACTTTAATTGGAACGAGGTGACTATACCAACTCCTACTTTCAAACCAATCTAGAATGTGACCTTTTTTTTAAATACTAGGGGAAACTATTGTTGAAAGATGGGCTCAAGCCCAAATGCTCAAGGCTAGAAGCTCACATGTCAAAGGAGTGGCAAATAGGTAAAATGTGATACTTTCCATAAAGATGACATTAAGATGTAAATACATGTTCCTTTTATATCTTTTGTTATATCAAGTTGTAGCCCTAAGGCCATTATAAAACTATAAAAAAAGGCATTGGCTAAGAGGTAGGGCATTGAAGCCATCTCCTCTTCTTTCAAGAATTTGTCCAGCTTCCTTCATTCTTGGTGACGTCATCTCTTCTTTCCTTAATCCAAACTCTCTCCCTCTATGTCCTTCTTCTTCACCTCTCATTTCTCTCTTCTTCTTCTTCTTCCTTGTTGATCTAAAGTTCTTCTCATGGGATCCTAAATTCTATATGGTATCAGAGCAAGGAGTTTAGGATCTCTTTTGATGAAGTAGTTATGAAATCTATCCAAAAAGTTGTTCATAAAAGGAGTCCAGCCATGAAAAGATAAATTATTTCTGGCCTTTATTTACATTCTCCTTCTTTACTTTTTTTCTTCTTGAATTCTGAATTTCATCAAGTCAAGATAATCTTCATATGACATTGTGAAGATTTATCTTTTTATGACTAAGATGATGTTATAGTCTTGATCTTCTTGTAGTTCCATTACAAGCTTGATCAAGTTCAATTGCTACTAGTGTCTTATCAAGTTTGATGATTTGAGATTCAGTTACCTTTATGTAACTTGGATCAATTTTCTTTGAGGTGGAATTCCAACACATGTTGTTGTAATTCTCTCACTTAACGTTATTCATGGGATTGTGTTATGTTGTTGGATGACCGTTATATAGTTAAAACTGTAGCACTTACTTATCTCTATTATGTTGCTACTCTTGAACTTCAACAATTGCAATTTTTTTTTGTTGGAGTATTCCCATGAGTTGAAGACAAATTTTTTTCCAAGTGTTCTGATTTGCCTCTAAGTTTTCTCTAAATAGTTTGCTCTCGGTTTGTGTTGGAGTTTAGATTAAGGCATAAGAGTTGCATCTCTCTTCTCTTCTTTGTTTTTCTATAAGAATATAAGATGTGAGTGATGGCTGGATCTTGTTCTCACTTGAAAAAACCACAAATTCTTTGATAATTTAGTGTTTGATCTTGTGAAAAAAACAATTTCTTTTTCCTTTTCCTCTATTATTGGTGACTGATTTGGTCCACGTGTTCTTCGAATTACATTGAGTAATTGTTATTTGAAGAAGGCCCTTGCAATTGACCTCTACATTTGCCTTGCCTCATCATGGAGAGTGGCTATACAAGTAATAAGAGTGACATACTCCACATTACTACAATTCCACTACGAGGTCTCTTCAATTACCTTAGTTGGTCACAATCAGTATGACGGGTTCTCATTACTCGTGACCTTCTCAGTGATGTTATCAAATTCCCTCCTCGGGTTGATGAAGAAGATGAAGCCTACCACAAGTGGGTTAAAAATGATAACATGGTTATCATTTGGCTCATCAATAGCATGGAAGAACATGTAGCTAACAATGTGGTCCACTTGGAAACAACCTAGCACATTTGGAACACGTGCTAAGCTCTACTCGAGTACTGCTTCCTTAAAAAAATTATATGATGTTTTACAAAGTTTGATGAATATTAAACAAGGAGATAATATTCATGAGTTTTTGGCCCGATTTCGGGGCCTTCTTCAAGAATAGAAAATACCTCAGCCATATTCCACAGACATTACAGTTCAAGAACGACAACGAGAGGTCTTGGCAGCAACTATTTGCTTGACAAATATTAAGTCTTACCTTGAGATTGCTAAGACCCGGCTTCTTAGTTCCTCTGCTCTTCCGTCCTTTGATGACATCGGTGCTACGTTTCTATGGAACCTTGATCCATCTCCTTCTCCTCTTGATGCTCCATTTGCTATGTTCTCTGGAAATTGAGGTACGTCCTCCTCATACCAAGGATGCAGCTGAAATATGAGAGGTGGTCGAATGGGTCCGACCAATTCTTGTATTGAGCCTCAACATTGCACTTACTGTGGAGGTCAGAATCACCTTGTAGAAACATGTTGAAAACTTCATGGTAAGCCTGATTGGGCCACAACTAACTCAGCCTCCTTTAATGTTGAGAAATGGGAAGAAAAGGCTGACTCCCACTCCGGGAATGTGACTCTCACTGTTGATGACTATGCCACAATTCAGAAGATGAAGTCCTTAATGGAGTCCTCCATTCCTCCATTACCTAATGTTGCTACTACCATTGCCTCAAGTATGCTTTCTTCCTCTTCATCCTCTTCCTCTTGGATCATTGACTCCAAGGCCTCTGAACATCTATCAAGTAACAAACAAATGCTTCATTCCTTATCTCCATGTCTTCCTCCAAAATTTTTTACTATTGCTAATGGTACCCAAAACAAGGTACTTGGCAAGGATTCCGCCTTCTTTACCTCGTCTATTCCTATTAAATATGTTTTGTTTGTCCCTCAATTTTCTTTAAATTTTCTCTCTGTTAGTCAATTAACAAAACAGTTGAATTGCTCTATCACATTCTCATCGTCTTCTTGTACATTTCAGGATCTAACTAAGAAGCGGGTGATTGGTGGTGGCCATGAAAATGGGGGCTTGTACTACTTCACTCTTCCACCATTAGCTGCCCTCTCATCCACTATATCCGGGGTCCAACTTTGGCACAACTGGCTTGGTCATTCGTCTATCTCTTCACTTCGTTATTTACTTCCGTCTTTAAAATCACTTTCCACTTGCAATTGTGAGGTTTTTCAATTGAGTAAACACATTAGGAGTAAATATTCTCCTTGTCTTACTACTTCAAGTGCTGCTCCTTTTGCATTAATACATTCTGATGTATCCACCTTTATGTGTCTCTAACATTTCTCAAGTCAAATACTTTGTTACTTTTGTTGATTACTTTACCCGAGTGATTTGGTTATATTTATTTAAAGAATGATAAAAAATTCTTCCTATTTTTAAAAAATTTCATGCTATGGTATTGACACAATTTGGGAAGAAAAATCAAATCCTTAGGTCTGATAATGCTAAGGAATATTTGTCTAATGAGTTCAAATCATTTTGTGAGGGTAATGGGCTTATCCATCAAACATCATGTGCTTATACTCCTCAATAAAATGGAGTTGCTGAAAGAAATAATCGTCACCTTCTTGAAGTTGCTTGGGGCCTCCTCTACTCCATGAAGGTACCCTACTTTTATTGGCCTCATGCTATCCTTATGGCCTGTTTTCTTATCAATCGGTTACCTTCATCGGTTCTTTGTAATAAAACTCCTTTGTTTTATTTCATGGTGAAGATCCTTTTTCTCTTCCGCTTAAATATTTTGGATGTACATGTTTTTTCATGTTACTTCACCACAGAAGAATAAACTTGATCCTCGGTCTATGAGGTGTATTTTTTTGGGGTACTCTCGCGCCCAGAAAGGATATGTTTATTACAATCCTACCCTTCGAAGGATGCTTGTATCTCAAGATGTGACTTTCTTTGAGGACACCTCCTTCTACTCCTCCCATGACGCTCCTCCAAGATTGACATTTCCTCCTACCACTCCTTGTTCACTTGTGCCTTTCCATGTTGATATTACTCTACCCCTTGACGCACCTGCCGTCCCCTCACCTATGGAGTTGTTGGATCCACCAGAGGTAAGCCCTTCTCCTCCTATGTCGGATCCACCAGAGATAAGTCCTTCTCCTCTTATGTTTGGGCTTGAATTTGATACTCAGTCTATTGCTTTAAGAAAGGAGTTGTTCCTATACTACTTCTCACTTTATCTCCAATTTTATGTCTTACCATCGCTTTTCTTCTGGGTGCTCTCAATTCCTTGCATCTTTATCCTCTACTTCCATTCCACAATCCTATGAGGAGACCCTAAAGCATCCAGGTTGGAAGATGGCTATGGATGAAGAAATGCACGCCTTATATAAAAATCAAACATGGTCCTTAGCACCTGTTACAATGTATGACCCACCATGGTGCTCAAGTTGGTGGGACCCACCATGAGGACTTGGGACATCAAGAAGAGTCCTCACCCAAGCAAGCACGAGTTATGGAATTAAGAAACACAAGCTGAAATGAGTTAGAAGACTTGAAGATCAAGTGGGACCCACAAATATCTCACGGGTTGTCAACCTTATCAAGATGATTTGGAAGATCATGAGGGACCCACAAGGATAAGGCCACGAGCTGGCCTCCTCCCTTATATTCACGTGAATGAAGAAAGAGTTCTAGTTCAACTCATATTAGTCTTCTAGTAGATTGGTTTGAATAGACTTATCTTAGAGAGTTAGAGTTGGAATGTAATTAGGATTGAAAGGCTAATTGTATAAGGACTCTACCTCCTCCTCTTCTATAAATAGAGGTGTATTAATTCGGAAATAATCAAGTTACGTATCTCATTCTCTAGTTACTCTCTCTCTCTCTTTGCTTGGCGCAACCTCTCTTTTCTTTTCTTTTTCTTCTCTTTACCTGAGAGCTCTTCTTCCCTTTTCTTCTTTTTCTTTCTTCTATCTCTTGTTCGGAATTATGGAAAAGGGATCCTAAATTTAACATGGTATCAAAGTATTATATTTAGGATCCCTCATGAAAGGAATGATCTAAAGAAGTGATGATCAACACCACTCAAAGAAGGCTCTTTTATGAAGGAAGAACACAAGCCGAGAGATAAGTGTTCATATTTTTTTTTATTTTCACGTTACTGGTTTCCAAATTTAGAAGATGATTTAAGGATGAGTATGGGAATGCTTTCATCTTATTATATTATTGGAAGATAAGTTCAAGCCCACACGACCAAGGAAGACTCACATATCTAAGAATATTATAAGATGGGCCACACAACCAAGGAAGGCCCACAAGATGGGCCCAAACCTATAAGAAGTAGGACCCACAATGATTACCATGAGCTGGCATCCTTATCATATCAGTTGGAAGATCAAGAAGGACTCACAAAAGTATCTTATCTTATGGTCACGTCAAAGAAGAGTTTTAGTTTTAGTTATGTTTGTCTTTTATCTACATTGAGTTATTTAATTATGTTAGGACTTATCTTTAAGTGCTAGAGTTTGGGTGTAATTGGGACGAGGGTAATTTTATTGTAATTGGACTCTACTACCTTCCTCTATTATAAATAGAGGTTCATGTACTTTGATTATAACAAGTTATTGATGTCAATGAAGTATTTCACTTTTCCATAAATTCAACATATATTATGGATATGCATGCCTCTCTATCTAGAAGGAGCTATCAAAACAGTTTTGTTGGTTTGGAAATTTTGTTTACCGAAACTAGTCCATGATCAGATTGTTGGAATTTTTTTTCATGGGATAAGAGTTCCCTAATATAGAAGATTGTTATTCAGTCTCTTATGAGTGGTATTAGAAAAAAAATTAGAATAATAATTTAGCATCAATGCTAAAATTCCCCATTCATCAAGTTGATTGAAGAAGTACTACTTGGTGTTATTATTAGAATTTTTGAAGAAGGGCCTATCATGGCCGAAGAGAATATGAATATGAAAGGTGATATACTGAGAATCACTATCATACCCTTACGTGGGGTATCAAATTTTATGAGTTGGTCCATATCAGTTTGGAGGTTCCTTATAACAAAATACCTACTACGTCACCTCACCACCCGAGGACCACCTATTGATGAAAATTATATTTTTATAACAAATGGTTGAAAAATGATACTTTGATGATTAGTTGGCTAATCAATAGCATGGAAGAACGTGTCTCCAACAACGTTATTTATCTTGACACTACTAAAAAAATTTGGGAGACATGTGCTAAACTGTACTCATGCCCGAATACTTTACATAGACCATATGATATTCTCCAAAGAATGTTGAACACTAAACAAGGAGAAAATATCCATGAGTACTTGGCCCGCTTTGGAGGCTTTCTTCAAGAGTGAAAGTTAGCTCAGCCTTCAACCATAGATATTTCTATCCAAGTCAAATAGAAGGAAGCCTTAATTACTGTTATTTGTCTTACAAATGTTAAACCCCATCTTGAGATTGCCAAGAGTCAACTTTTGAGTGCTTCTGTTGTCCCCAAGTTTGATGATGTATGTGCAACACTACTTCGTATTCCAGACACTTCTTCCTCCACTACTGACGTATCATCCGCTATGTACTCCGATCATAGAGGATCAT
This sequence comes from Aristolochia californica, assembly GCF_029961685.1. Taxonomy (NCBI): domain Eukaryota; kingdom Viridiplantae; phylum Streptophyta; class Magnoliopsida; order Piperales; family Aristolochiaceae; genus Aristolochia; species Aristolochia californica. The sequence goes on along the minus strand of NW_027181782.1, from coordinate 27,369,027 downwards.
CATCTGACAGAGGCCGAGGCCGAGGTAGAAGTTATAGAGGAGGCAGAGGAAAAGGTGGAAGGACTAGTGCTGGCAGAACAAATGGGAAATAATGTACTCATTGTAAAAAATTTGGCTACACTATCGATCATTGCTATTACAGGGCATGCACTTACTGTGTACAATATGGCCATTATAAAGAAATATGTTATAAAGACAATGGACAGTTAGAAAAAATTGACAAGGGCTAGTCAAGCCTTTATAAGTGATACAAAAGAAGAAGAACCCACAAAATCAGCAACATAGAAATTGTTTACTAATGAAGAGTATGAGCTATTTCAGAAAATGAAGACAATGTTGGGTTCTTCTCCTAGTTCCTTCACAACTACTATTGCCACTACCACTTCAGGTATGCTATCTGCCTCATCTTTATCTTGGATAATTGAATCAGGAGCCTCCGAGCATCTTACAGGTAACAAAAATTTATTACATTTTCTATCTCCGAGTCTTTCACACAAGTTAGTTACCGTAGCTGATGGTTCTCAAACCAAAGTCCAAGGGAAAGGTTCCACTTCTGTCACCTCATTACTTCTGCTCACTGATATTCTTTACGTTCCTACTTTCCCATTGAATCAATTATCTATTAGTCGGCTGACAAACTTTAATTGTTTTGTTACCTTCTCACCCACTTCATGTGTCTTTCACGATCTTATAACAAAGCAGGTAATTGGTGGAGGCCATGAACAAGGGGGGCTTTACTACTTGGACGTGCTGAAAATAAATATGGTTTCTACTACTGAAATTGAGACACGGTTATGGCACAATCGGTTGGGACATCCATCCACACAGTCTCTTCATTATATGTTTCCTTCTCTTAAATTAAGGTCAAAATTTCATTGTGAGTTTTGTCAATTGAGTAAACATCAAAGGAGAACATACTCTCCTCGTCCAAAAGTCAAAAGTGTTACTCCGTTTTCGTTTATTCATACTGATGTTTGGGGCCCCTTGAGTGTCTCCAATATTTCTCAAGCAAAATATTTTATTACATTTATTGATTATTTCACTCGCACAACTTAGTTGTTTATATTTAAGGAGCGTTCTGAGATACCATTCATTTTTAAATCATTTCATGCTATGGTACTCACACAATTTTGTTAGAAACTAAAAATTCTCTAGTCAGATAATGCCAAAGAATATGTTTCCAAAGACCTTGACTATTTTTATCAAGAAAATCACATTATCCATCAAACATCATGTGCCTACACTCCTCAACGAAATGGTGTAGCCGAACAGAAAAATCATCATATTCTTGAGGTAACTCGAGGTTTATTATATGCTATGAAAGTTCCATAATTTTATTGGCCTCATGCAATCCTTATGGCTTGCTTTCTTATAAATCGTCTACCATTTATCGTTCATGGTAATAAATCCCCTTACTCTAGATTATTACCAAATGATGATCCATTTTTATTACCTTTGAAAGTCTTCAAATGTCAATGTTTTGTTCATAATTCATTACCTAGACACAGCAAGCTTGATCCTAAATCTATCAAGTGTATCTTTTTGGGATACTCTCGCACACAAAAAGGTTATGTTTGTTATAGTCCTACTCTTCAACATTTATTTGTGTCCAGGGATGTAACATTTTTTGAAGACTCATCATTTTATTCTGATTGCACTCCTCCTGGTCTATCCTTAGTACCAGGTTCCCCTCGACCGATTGTGCCTCGTGATACAGAGATTATTCAAACCCAGAGCAAGTGGCTAACACCACACCTGCCGAGTTAATAGATCCAACAGAGGTAAGTCCTTAATCACCAATTATTTTTTGCCCTCAATATGTTACTCGTCCTATTTCTATAAGGAAAGAACCTCGATCATGCACTAGACCTTCTACTTCTCATCCCATTTCAAATTTTGTGTCTCATCATCGCCTCTCACCTTTATGTTGTCAAATTCTTTCTTGTATTTCCTCCATATCTATTCCACAGTCCTATCAAGAGGCTCTACAACATCCAGGGTGGAAGGCAGCAATGGATGAAGAAATGAAGGCCCTTAATGACAATCATACATGGTCACTAGTTCCTCTTCCCACAGGTAAAAAACCCATTGGTGGAAAGTGGGTTTATAATGTCAAACATAATCCAGATAGATCAATTACATAACTTAATGCTCGACTGGTTGCCAAAGGTTATACTCAATGCTATATAATTGATTATGAGGAAACCTTCTCTCTAGTGGCAAAAATGAACTTGGTACGTTTATTATTATCTCTGGCGGCAAATTCGTCATGGCCGATATATCAACTTGATGTGAAAAATGAATTTCTTAATGGTGATATTAAAGAAGAAATTTACATGCAACAACCACTTGGGTATGTGGTTGAGGGGAGTCAGTATGCCGCCTAAAAAAATCTCTATAAGGTCTAAAGTAATCCTCTCGGGCATGGTTTGAGAAATTTAGTCAAGCCATCATACGGGCCGGCTTTCACAGATGCTTTGGAGATCACTCAGTATTTATTGAAAATACACCGTGAGGTAAGGTGATTCTGGTTGTATATGTTGATGATATTATTTTAACTGGGAGTGATTCCGAGGGCATTCAAAAAAAAATGAGAAAATATTTTCTGAATTCAAGACGAAGGATCTTTGACTACTCAAATATTTTTTGGGTATTGAAGTATTACAATCCAGACATAGGATTGTGGTATCCCAAAGGAAGTATGCCCTTGATCTACTAGAGGAGACATGAATGATGGGATCCAAACCAGCAGACACTCCTATGGGTGTAAATAAAAAATTATGTGGAGGCACTAGAGAAGATGTAGATATTGGGAAATATTGGGACAACTTATTTACCTGTGTAACAAGGCCAAATATTTCATATGCAGTAAGTGTGGTAAGTCAATACATGCACAAGCCACAACTTAGTCATTGGCGAGCACTTGAAAGAATACTGTGATATCTGAAAGGAGCTCTAGGAATGGGGCTTCTCTATAAAATCCGTGGTCACTTCAACATTGAAGGATTCTCAGATGAGACTGGGCCGGATCCCCGGATGACAAAAAATCTACTTCGGGATTTTGTACGATGGTTGAGGGAATTTGGTTACTTGGAAAAGAAAGAAGCAAAATGTAGTAGCATGGTCTAGTGCAGAAGCAGAATACAAGGTCATGGCACACACTGTTAGTGAAATCATAAGGATAAAATTTCTTCTCACTGAATTGGGATTCTACAAAGAAGCTCCAATAGATCTATACTGTGACAATCAAGGAGCAATACACATTACATCAAATCCAATCTTCCATTAAAGAACAAAGCATATTGAAGTAGATTGCCATTTTATACGAGAAAAGTTCCAAGCTGGTTTCTTATCTCTGAAGCATATATCATCACAAAGTCAAGTTGTAGATATTCTCACCAAACTAGTCTCTCACAAGATTATGTCTACCATATGCAGCAAGCTGGGCATTTATGATGTCTTCTCACCTCCAGCTTGAGGGTGAGTGTTACAATGTGGGACCTACCATGGTGTTCAAGTTGGTGGGACCCACCATGATGATGTGGGACATCAAGAAGAGTCCTCACCCAAGCAAACACGAGTTATGGAATTAAGAAGCACAAGCTGAAATGAATTAGAAGACTTGAAGATCAAGTGGGACCCACAAATATCTCACGGGCTGTCAACCTTATCACAATGAGTTGGAAGATCATGAGGGACCCACAAGGATAAGGCCACGAGTTGGGCTCCTCCCTTATATTCATGTGAATGAAGAGAGAGTTCTAGTTCAACTCATATTAGTCTTCTAGTAGATTGGTTTGAATAGACTTATCTTAGAGAGTTAGAGTTGGAATGTAATTAGGATTAAAAGGCTAATTGTATAAGGACTCTACCTCCTCCTCTACTATAAATAGAAGCGTTGTAATTCATAATTAATCAAGTTACACATCTCACTCTCGAGTTACTCTCTCTGTCTCTCTTAGCTTGGTGCAACCTCTCTTTTCTCTTTTATTTTTTCTTCTCTCTACTCGAGAGCTCTTCTTCCCTTTTCTTCTTTTTCTTTATTCTTTCTCTTGTTCGGAATTATGGAAAAGGGATCCTAAATTCAACAACATCGCTCCTGAAGGAAAAAGACTAGTTGGTTGTAAATGGGTGTTTTTGGTGAAACATAACCCTGTTGGGTCGGTTGCTCGTCTTAAAGATCGGCTCATTGTTAAAGGGTACACTCAATGCTATGGGATAGATTATTAGGAGACCTTCTCGCCTGTTGCCAAATTGAATTCAGTTTTTATCATCTTATCTATTGCGGCTAACTCATCATGGTCCGTATATCAACTCGATGTCCAAATGCCTTATTAAATGGTGATATACGCGAGAAAATTTATATGGTTCAACCACCAGGTTATGTGGTTGAGGGGGAGTCAGTTTACCGATTAAAAAAAATCTTTATATGGGCTTAAATAGTCCCCTCGGGCTTGGTTTGATAAATTTACTCATCGGTACTCAGTCAATCATTCCGTATATTTTAAAGATATAGTCAAAGGGAAAATATTATTGGTTGTATATGTTGAAGATATTATATTAACTGGTGATGATGCTCATAGCATACAAGAAGTGAAGAATATGATATGTCAATAATTCAAGATTAAAGTTCTGGGTATGCTTAAATATTTTTTGGGAATAGAAGTTCTTCAATCCAAACATGGGATAATATTGTCTCAATGAAAATATATATTGGATCTTCATGAAGAAATAAGAATGAAGGGTTGTCGACCCGTTAACACACCTATGGATACAAATGTCAAATTGTGTGTCATGACTGGAGAAGATGTTGATATTGGAAAATATCAAAGACTTGTGGGAAAACTGATATATCTCATGGTAACTAAGCTAGACATATCATATGTTGTAAGTGTGATGAGTCAATTCATGCACAAACCACAAATTACCCATTGGCAGGCCTTAGAGAGAATATTACAATACCTAAAAGGAGCTCCGACAAAAGGATTGTTGTATAAGAGACATGGGCACTTCAACATAGAAGGCTTCTTAGATGCATATTTGGGTTGGGTCACTTGATAGTAAGAAATCTACATCGGGATATTGTACTCTTGTTAGTGGGAACTTGGTTACATGGAAAAGTAAGAAGAAAAATGTGGTTGCAAGATCTAGCACCAAAGCAGAATACAGAGCTATGGCCCACACAGTTAGTGGACTCTTATGGATCAAGACTCTTCTTACCTAATTAGGATTTTATAAAAGAGGTTCCATGGGTCTGTGATAACCAAGCATCCATTCATATTACTTCAAATCCAGCCTTCCATGAAAGAACTAAACATAACGAGGTGGATTGTCACTTTATATGGGAAAAGTTTCAAGTAGGAATAATATTCCTCAAACATGTTTCATCTCAAGAGCAAGTAGTTGATATTCTCACTAAACCAGTTACATCTAAAATTCTATCCTTTATATGTGGCAAATTGGGTATTTATGACATCTTTTCTCCTCCAGCTTGAGGGTGAGTGTTGGAAGATGGGCTCAAGCCCACATGCTCAAGACTTGAAGCCCACACATCAAAGGAGTGGCAAATGGGTAAAATATCTCCTTTCATATAGATAGGAGTGACATGAAATTTTTTGCTTCTAAAACTATATTTGGAACCTTTCATTTAAGTATAATTTTTCTTTATAAAGTATAGGTCTTTTGAGAGAAAAAATTTGATAGATTTCGGACTCTGTAATCTGGTTGAACTGACTATTCTTTCTTCTTTGGCCAACATGACCATTGATTCTTCCAATATTGATATCTCCCTCTTCAAAACTCAGATTGAGAATAGATTTGATAGTTAAGAAAATAGACTTAAAGATATTTCTTTTTTCATATAATTCCCCATATAAACTCTTGTTCTTGATGGAATAAAAGGCCTTGAAATTTGAAGCTTTTGGTAATTGCTCAAACCTCTCTTGTAGTCTGAATTTTGCTACTTCACATATCGATTTATCTTTGTAGAAAACTCGGGATGCCAAAATTTATTCTCCATTGGAAAGTAAGCTCAAATATATTTTCGTCAATATATAATTTTTAATATGAAAATTTTGTATAGAGGTATGAACTGTAAGGAAACAATAAGTACCAGGAGAGGAAAGAAGGCAAAAATGTAGAATATGAACCGCAACCACTAGAGATGATAAACTAGAAAAAGGATCACATGATCTTTGTGGGTTGACCAAGTCAACTTATAGAACCCGCTCTGATACCATGTTGATTTTTTGGAAAAGAGAAATACTTTATTGACTTGTTCTTAACTAGGTACAATGAGCATCTATTTATGCCAGAGGAAACTAGTAGAGTCTAAGTACAATTAAACTACCCTTGCCTGAATTACACCCAATGTTAAACACTAAAAGATAAGTCCTAGAAAAATTAAAAAATTGAACATAAATAGACGACTAACATAAATAAAACACCTTTAACTGAGACTCTTTTGGGAGACCTCTTCCAATGAGACTCCACCATATTACTTATGGCTATGTTGGGTTTAGAATCCCATGATAAGGTCCTTAACCAGGAGGGTGAGAGTGGACAGAAAGAATAAGAGGAGAAGAAAAGGAGAGGAAGAAAGAAGAGAGCAGAAAGGAGAGAGAAGGACAGTTAAGGAGATGGAGAAAGAGAGAAAGGGTTTCAAAGAAAAGTCTAAGGACAAATTTGACAAAGAAGAGGTGAGACTTGATGATCTACCCATGCCTTGAGTCTCTATTTATAGTTGAGGAAAGAAGTTTACAATTACTACAATGCCCTTAGGGCTACAAGCTCTCAAAAGGAAAAGACATATGTAGACATACATCATCTTCTTTAATTACTCCCTTGTGTCATCCTTATGAGAAGCCCATTAAATTACATCTTTTGCCACCTCCTTTCCATGGGGAAAGTATTTACCTTAATACCACTTTGAGATGTCTTCCAACACTCTCTCTCAAGCCAGGGGAGAGAAAACATATTAGATACCTAGCTTGTTGCATATAAAAGTTAAGATCTTGAATGTGACTGGTTTCATAAGAATGTTTGCCACTTGCCCTTGTGATGAAACATGTCTCAAAGATAAGATACCATCCAGAAATTTCTCCCGTATAAAGTGGCAGTCTACCTCAACTCTTGTGGAAGACAATATTCAAAATTATATGAATGGCCGCCTAGTTGTCGCAATATAATTTCATAGAAGCTCCTTTATAGAATCCCAATTCAGTAAGAAGGGATCAAATCCATAGAAACTCACTAACTACATGTTCCATATCTCTGTAATCTACTTCTGCGTTGGACCTTGCAACAATATTCTCCTTTTTCCTTTCCCATGTAACCATGTTACCTCCAACTATGGTATAGTATCCTCAAATGGACTTCTTGTCATCAATTTATCTAGTCCAATCTGCATATGAGAAAGCTTCAATGTTGAACTGGCCACGATTCTTATTGGGAAGCCCTTACCCCGGAGTTCCTTTTAAATATCTCAATATCCTCTCCAAGGCTTGCCAATGGGTAAGTTGAGGTTTGTGCATATACTAACTTGTCACACTTACTACATATGATATATCTGGTCTGGTGACTGTGAGGTAAATAAACTTTTTGACAAGCCTATAATATTTACTTATATCTATATCTTCTCCAAAGCTTGCATATAGCTTTGCATTGGCATTCATAGGAGTGTCTACAAGTAGACACCCCATCATTTGCGTGTCCTCTAATAGATCCAAGACATATTTTTGTTGAGATAATACAAGCCCATTCTTTGATTGGAATACCTCAATACCAAAAAAATATTTTAGAAGTCCAAGACCCTTCCTTTTAAATTTTTGGCATATCTTCTCTTTGACTTCTTTCAAGTTGTCTTCATCACTGCCAGTTAAGACGATATCATACAAATTAACTTTTAGTAATACTTTTCCCTTCTAGGTATTCTTGATAAAGACATATTGGTCTACTGGGCACCGACTAGATCCAAACTTTGACATTGCTTAGCTAAATTTGTCAAACCAAACGCGAAGTGACCATTTAAGCCCATATAGAGACTTCCTCAATTTGTATACGAACACTCCCTTAACCAAAAAACCAGGTTGTTAATACATATATATCTTTTCTTATATGTCCCCATTCAACAAGGCCTTTTTTATATCAAATTGGTTTACCTGCCAAGAAGAATTAGTGGCTCGAGCTAATAAGATGCGTATCAAGTTTAATTTAGCCATTGGAGAGAATATTTCCTCATAATCTGTTGAAGAGAAGATATGGAAGCCGTTTACATGACTCTCACAATAAGAAGTCTTACAGAGCCACAATTATTATGGAAGGAGGTCTCACAGAAGAGTTTCAGTATAAAGGTGTTTTAATTATGTTAGTCTTCTATTTATGTTGAGTTATTTAATTATGTTAGGATTTATCTTTAAGTGTTAGAGTTTGGGTGTAATTGGGACAAGGGTGTAATTGGGACAAGGTCTTTTATCTCTCTTTTTAGTCCCTATACCCGTAGTTTTCTTTGTGTTTTTACCTCTATACTGAGATTTTAACATTGAATATTATATATTGAAGGAAACATATTCAAGTATAGTTTCCAACTAAAAATTAATTTTGGCAGTCAAATTTCTCTACAAAGAGAAATCAATATTTGAAGTAGCAAGTGCAGATTGCAAGAGAGGTTCAAATAGTAGTTGAAGGCTTCAACTTTTGAGCCATTTTATGCTATAAAGAACTAGAATTTATATGAAGAATTATATATCAAAAGAAATATATAAGTCTATTTTCTTACCTATTTAACCAATTCTTGATCTGAGTTTTTTTATATGGAGATATAGATCTTGGAAGAGTCAATGGCCATGCTGGCAAAAGGAGAAAGAGTACTTAGTTCAGCCAGATTAAAGAGACCAAAATCTATTAGATTATTTATCTGAAAATAACTATATTTTATGAAGAGAATTTATACTTGGATGAAAGCATTTATGTCTAGTTTTATAATGAGAAAATTTCATGTCAATCTGATCTATATTTCAGTATATATTCGCATTGGAAGAATCAAAGGTCATTTTGGTATTCTGTTGCATTGAAGAATCCGAATTTAAGCCAATTGTTTTGCGTCACTTTTTGAGTTGCTGTTATTGATCGGGTCTGGGTCAACCTAACTCGGCACGCTTATTTCCCACCTCGATTATACCTATTCAGGTCCCGATTTCTATACATATTTCTTCTGTGATTCAATTATATTAGTCTACTATTTGACTCGGTTCGACTCGGTTCTCTATCTTCGATTGAATTATTATCTTGGATTATTACTTAGTTCCAACATACTATTTGGTGCAACTTCCTTATTTACTGATGGATTCATTGCAGACTATTTCATGTGTCCTTATTACCCTTAAGGACTTTTATTATTTATTGGTTATCTGCTACTATACTACTGCAAATTTGGTACATATTATTTGGGCATTGGCCATTTCCACTGCTTCTATTGTGTCTCTTTGATTGAGACATTATTTTTGAAGAAGAACTCCTCGGTTGCTTGCTTTGGGTTCATTATTTGCTGCTATTGTCGGCATTGGTTCGTCTCATGCAAAATATGAACTTCGTAGAAAAATAAAGCACATGGTGGTCTCAACATCTTATCTTCCTCTTTACCCATTACCCATTGGTTATGTGGAAGCCTTTCTCCTACCATCCATTGTTTGACTCTCACATACCCCTTTGGGCCAACCTTTGTCCATTGAGACTTTTTATATGTATATGTGGCTCTTTTATCACTATCTTGTGAATGACATGCATTACCCACTTATTACCCATTTTTACCTTTGAGAGTTGGTGCCCGGGTTGGGACACCATGATGGAGGAACTTATTACTACATCTATGTTATTTGGTTCAAACTGGGATCACTGCCATTACCTCCCAGCTTGAGTGGGAGAAGTAGAAAAAGTACAAGAATGAGGTATTTTATATGTTGCGGTAATTTTAATGTGACCAAAATATTCAAGAAAGGGGGAGCACAAAGATGAAGTTTTTGCATCTATGAAGAAATTTTTGTAGCAAAATAAAATTGAAGACCAAAAATCCTATTCGTTGTAAGCTGAAGTTATAAACTCCAACTTGAGGGGGAGTGTTGAAGAGAACATATGGAGACCTCTTACATGACTCTCACAACAAGAAGTCTTACAAAGCCGCAATTATTATGGAAGGAAGTCTCATAGAAGAGTTTCAGATTAAAGGTGTTTTAGTTATGTTAGTCTTCTATTTATGTTAAGTTATTTAATTATGCTAAGACTTATCTTTAAGTGTTAAAGTTTGGGTGTAATTGGTACAAGGGTAGTTTAATTGTAATTGGACTCTACTACTTTCCTCTATTATAAATATGGGTTCATGTACTTTGATTACATCAAGTCAATGAAGTTTTTCTCTTTTCCATAAATTCAACATAATCCATTCCATAATAATGAGTGTATCCCTTTGCAATGAGTCAGGCTATGAGGTGAGCAACAAAACCATCTAGATTGTGCTTGATAGTGAAAACCCATTTACAACTCATGGGTTTCTTGCGAAGAGGAAGAGGAACTAGGGTCCAATTTTAATTCTCATATAATGCATGAATTTCTTCTTCCATTGCTGCTTTCCATCCTCGATGTCTCAGACACCCCTGATATGACTGTCGAAAAGAGAGGGAAAAATAAATGCAAGAAATTAACAACATGAAGAAGACAATCGATGGTGAGAAACAAAATTGGATATAGGATGAGAAGTGGAGGTCCTAGTGCAAGTCCAAGGCTCCATCCATAGTGCTATGGGTCGAATATCAAATTGTGGGCCAAATACAACAGGAGAAGATAGGTTTACCTCGGAGGGATCTATAATATCCCTAGGTGTGGTATCAGTCGAGGCTACAGGGGTATTATGTAGATCCACTTCAAGTGACACAACGGATTTAGGATCTACCTGAACTTATCTGGTTTTGGATCTGGCTGAACTAATGAAAGACCTGGAGGAGAATATTTTGAGGAATAAAAGGATGTGTCCTCAAAAAATGTGACATCCCTAGAAATAATTAGCTTTCAAAGAGAAGGTTTATAATAGACATAACCTTTTTGGGTACGAGAGTAACCTAAAAACATATACTTAAAAGACTTAGGCTCAAGCTTACTCTTCGGAGGGGATGTGATATGAAAAGCACATGTGCAACCAAACACTTTCAAAGGAAGGGAGAAGGGGTCTTCATCCAGAAATGATAATAAGTATGGGGATTTATGGCCAAGTACTGAAGATGGTAGCCTATTAATAAGGAATCGGATTGTAAGAATGACATGAGGCCAATAAAATTAGGGTACCTTCATAGAGTGGAGTAGGCCATTGGCTACCGCGAAGAGATGTCAATTTTTCCTTATGGCTACACCATTTTGTTGAAGGGTGTAGGCTATGTTTTGATGGATAATGCCATTATCCTGACAAAAGGATTGAAATTCGCTAGAAAGGTACTCTTTGGCATTATCTGAATGAAACACTTGTATTTTTTTCCAAAATTGAGTGGACACCATGGCATGAAAGAACTTAAATATTAAAAAAATTCCAAACCATTCTTGAAACAGAAATAGCAAAGTGACTCGAACGAAGTCATCAACAAAAGTAATAAAATACTTAACTTGAGATATGTTCAAGACAGTTAAACATCTGAATGGATTAATGAAAAGGGAGAAACACCTTTAAGTTCATTTCAACGAGAATATGTTGTCTTTTGGTGTTTGTTCAACTGACAGACTCACAATTGAAATTTGATAAAGTTTTTAAAGATGGAAATAAATGCCAAAGCAATGCTACTGATGGATGGCCAAACTGGTTGTGCCATAACCTTGCCTTTTTCTGAGAAGTGGTAACTACAATGAGTGGAGGCAAGTTTATGTAATAAAAACCCCCCTTGTTCATGGCTGCCACCAATCACCTGCTTCACTATGAGATCCTGAAGCAGTGGTGGCAGCAACTTTAGTTGAAAATGCATAAGAAGATGGAGGGGATACCATCACAGTTTTCTGTTGATTTTTAAAACTCCATATGTTGCACTTGTTGGTAAAGGAGAGAAGGAGGAGGAAGAACAAAAGAGGAAACGGATAGCCAAGAGGAGAAGAGAAGAAGGTGAGCACATTAAGGGAGAATGAGGGGAAAATTAGGGTTGTGGACACCTAAGCTAGTCTATATTTTTCAACAAACATCCCTCCTCCCCCACCCATGTAACAAAATTGCCTCCAACTAGAATACATTATCCTAAGGTAGACTTATATAAGAGACCTTGTCATGGTGCCTTGTTCAAGTACCTGAGAATCCCCTCCAATGCCTGCCAATGAGACATTTGAGGTTTATGCATATACTGACCGACCACAATGATTGTAAAAGAAATATCTGGTCTAGTCACAATGGGATAGAAAAGCTTGCCAACTAGCCTTTGGTACTTACTCACATAAAATTCTTCTCCCGAGCTAGCATATAGTTTTGTATTTGTCTCCATAGGGGTGTCAATAGGGAGACATCTTTTCCAGATGGGAGGGAAACAAGGCCCCATGTTTGATTCTCATAAAGGATTGCCATCTCTTCATCCATGGCGGCTTTCCATCCTATATGTTGAAGGGCCTCTTGATAAGACTGAGGAATAACAAAAAAAAAAATAGAGGCAAGAAACTGACAACAAAATGGTGATAACCAATGGTTGGATAAAAAATGAGTAATGGGGTGAGAGGTAGAAGGTTGGGTGCAAGCCCTAGGTTCTTTTCGAAGAGCAAGCAGCCGGGTATGAAATGGTGGACCAAAACTAGGGGGTAGAGAAGGAGAACCTACCTCAAAGGGTTATGGAGACACCAAAAGTGTAGTGTTGGCCAATGGTTCAGGGGGAGCGACAGGTGCACCAATATTCCCACAAGTTGATGAGTCATCAATCAGCACAATAGGCTTAGGAAACTCATTTTCTACAAAAAAAACCAGGTAGGGCATCAGTGGATGGATAAAAAAGCCACTCCTCAAAGAATGTGATATCACTTGAAACAAACATTTTCAAAGAGATAGATTGTAACACACATACCCTTTCCGAGTACCCCGAAAAAAGACTTGGCTTTTTTTTTATTTGAACATATAAGGTAAGAAAAATCCAGGAAATAACTTAACATAGAAGGTTAGATTTGTGGTAAGATCCAGTACCTTCCTTCCATAAAAAAATGCACTCCCTCAGCAATCAATTCCAGTTTTTTTTTTCGAGCACACTAGAGTGCAAAAAAGAAAACAGCATGTAGCAGTCTTCAACAAATTCGAGAAATTGATATAATAGATACATCAATGAGCTTTATATCATGATGATCAATAGATACTAACACAAGGATGGTAAAGTTTGTTCTAGATGTGATTTTCAAGCACAAAAAATGAACTTATATGCAAGAGAACAACTGCTTAACCGATATTGCTTGATATGAAGCAAACCGAATACAAAAGACCACTCTAAGGCATTAGAGATGAAACACTTATATTTGCATCAGATTGGAGGAAAAACACCATCCATTAATCATCATCCAGAGATGAAAAACATTAGCAACAATCTTGTTGGAAGATATGGTGGATTACCATTTTATACGAGAAGATCCTATACACCATTTGCAATAAGTTGGACGTTCATGATGTTCTCTCACCCCCAACTTGAGGGAGAGTGTTGAGAAATGGTCCTAAGCCCACACGACCATGGAAGGCCTACACATCTAAGAGATGTGGAAGATGGGATCAAGGCCCATAGACCAAGGAGAAGCCCATGGGCCCACACATAGCGATGGCATGATGGTAAATAAAGTCATCTCATAAGAAATGACATTGATGTAATTAAGTTAAGTTCTAGGGGCATAATTATAATATTGTAATTTTATTAATCTATAAATTGAGCTTTAGGGGAAGGATTAGGACATAAGTGCCAAACCTCTTATTCCAGTGAGCCCCTTTCTCTTTTTCTCCATCAGCTAAATCCATGGAGTCCTGAAAATCAATATGGTATCAGAGCATTGATTTTCATGACTCGCAGAATGGTTTTTAGATTCCAAAAACCCATTTTTTTTCAATTTTCTTCTATCCCCCATAGTTCCTTTATAACTTCACGTTCAAAAATTTTCTGTTATTTATTTTTCCCTGTTCATCTTTTTCTCCCACCCGCCTCGCTCGAGCTTCCACTGGTCAGCAAAACCAGTGCAGGACAACAACACCCATCTACGCTCACCGGCAGAGTCCCCATAGCAAGGGTCATTAGTCCTCGGGATGAAATCACCAATAAGCCATGAAAGAGCATGATGAAGTGAGCATCTTACTGGCTTACTTATGTCAACTTAAATTCCAGAATAGACTGTTGCTAATTAGAGTCATACAACCATTACTGGTTGGAAAATTTTTTGTTGAAAGTATAGAATGTGTTATTGCTAGTTCTACGAAATGAAGTCCTCGAGGTTGGAGAAGAAATTTCTCATCTCCTGAAGAGACTTCTCGTGAAAGTGATGAATTGAGGGAGCAGTTGTAGAAGTTACTCACCAAGTTTTGTCAAATAGAGCCCTATAATCTTCTTCCAAATCTTCAGTCCAAATGCCTACCCATCAGATTTTCAAAAGGAATTACTAGCAGTATAGATTCTGACAAGTGATCTAGTGTGATTCGAGGCATACTAACTGCTGTCATTTTTTCTTCCAAAGATATTGTTATGAAAAACTAATGATAACAAAGTAACAAGTAATCACACGGCACAAAAATTTTACATGGTTCGGCAAATTGCCTACGTCCACGGGAGCTGCAAAGGATTTTATTTTAAATGACGAATCACAGTAAAATAGTCTCTCTCTGTGTCTTCTCATAGCAGAACACGACGACGTCTTGCGTCACCCTTCTCTGTTTAGAAACGGTGACAAGTCACATAGCTGCTCTCTTCCGGTAGCAACAACAATGCAATCCCGAGCTGCTCTCTTCCGGCAACGGCGACAATGCAATCCCGAGCTGCTCTCTTCCGGTAGCGACAACGCAGTCCCGAACTGCTGTTTCTGGGCAGCAACAACATCGACCTCCCTCTTCCGGCAGCAGCGTTCACTTCGCTACTAGGTTGAGTTCCGTGTTGCTTTGTTCTCTGCAACAGAGTCGAAGACGCTTCCTTTTTTTTTCTACTCTCAGTAAGTCCCGAAGACAGACCAAAGATCAAATCAGACAAAGGGAGATTTAATTTTCCCTTGAGTGTAGCCCACGCCAAAGGGCAAAATGAAATCACAAATGCCCTTCATGTCCTGCTCGTACGTGTGGACCAGACACCACCATGCTCAACAATTCTCCCACTTGGAGACTGGTACACCCACTGTAACACCCTCTTCCTCAAACATGATATCCTCTACCTCTGCAACTCACTGCCCATGTCTTCATGCTAGAAGACCAACTGAAGTTGCGCACAACTTCAATTTCTCAAGTGTAATACCCTTTGTCAACATATCAGTAGGGTTCTTACTTCCACAAATTTTCTTAAGTACCAACTGTCCGTCATCTAACAATGAGCGTATAAAATGATACCTGATCTGAATGTGCTTAGTCCTGGAATGAAATGTTAGGTTCTTGGCAAGGAATATGGCACTGTGACTATCGTTGTAGAGAGTGCCCTTCTGACTCTTTTTTCCCAATTCCTCTACGAAACCCTATAGCCAGATCATCTCCTTTGCTGCTTCTGATACTACAATGTACTCAACATCTATAGTAGACAAAGAAACTTTTTTCTGTAGATTTGAACTCCATGAAACTGCAATACCACCCAGAGTGTAAACAAACCCCGTGGTACTTTTTTTGCTATCAATATATCTAGCTAGATCAACATCAACACAACCTCTCACCTCTAAACTCTCTCCTGAGAAACACAAGCACGTCTCTGCGGAGCCTTTTAGGTACCTCAGAATCCACTTCATAGCTTCCCAATGTTGTTTTCCTGGGTTACTCATGTATCTACTCACAACTCCCACTGCATGGGCAATATCCGGTCTAGTGCAAACCATAACATACATAAGTGAACCAATGGCTGAGGCATAAGAAACCTTACTCATGTAATCTTGTTCCTCTTCTGACTTGGGTGACTGATCCTTGCTAAGTCTAAAGTGATTGCCCGAGAGTGTGCCAACTGGTTTGGCCTTGTCCATATTGAACCTATTGAGTACCTTTTTCACATACTCAGCTTGCGAGAGTCTCAACGTGCCTCTGACTCTGTCTCTGACAATTCTGATACCAAGGATTTGCTTTGTAGCTCCCAAATCCTTCATTGCAAAGTTATTTGACATCTGCTTCTTCAGATTATTGATCTCATCAATACTAGCCCCTGCAATAAGCATGCCATCCACATACAGTAACAGAATGATGTAAGAATTGCAAAATACCTGACATAGCAACAATGATCTGCCTGACATCTGATGTACCCAACATTGCAAATAAAGCTATCAAATTTCTTGTACCACTGTCTAGGAGCTTGCTTCAAGCCATACAAGCTCTTCTTCAGTCTGCAAACTGAACCTTCTTTTCCCTGTACTACAAACCCCTCAAGTTGGTGCATATAGATGTCTTCTTCAAGGTCTCCATGAAGAAAGGTTGTCTTCACATCTAACTGCTCAAGAAATAAATCTTCAGTAGTAACCAAGGACAATACTAACCTGATGGTTATGATCTTCACCATAGGAGAGAAAATCTCAGAGTAATTAATACCATGCTTCTGCTGAAAGCCCTTTACAACAAGTCTAGCCTTGTACCTCTTACTGCCATCATGGTCAGTTTTCACCTGATACACCCACTTGTTGTGCAATGCCTTCTTCCTGGATGGAAGTTCTGTCAACTCCCATATCTGATTCCCTAACAGGGAATCCATCTCATCCTTCATGGCCAGCTCCCACTTGCTAGAATTTTTATCTTGCAAGGTTTCTTCATAACTTTGCGATTCTCCACCATCTGTCAACAAAATATAATTCAAAATAGGTGAGAAACGTTGTGGAGGGAGAATAGTTCAAACTGACCTGCGAACTGCAACTGCAAGAGTAGACGGCTCTGGATCTGATTGTGGAATAATAGGAGTTGGTGCACTAGACGCACTCTCCCCACCACTCGCATCTCTGCACTGCACTATGGCCTCTGGTAGGTCATCCAATCTCACATACTCGAACTCCTGAGGAGTTGCTTCAGCAACTGTACTAGACTTGTCCTTGTACACAATCTTCTCATTGAAAATCATATTTCTGCTTCTTATAATCTTCCGACCCTGATCATCCCAGAAATGATAGCGAAATGCCTCGTCTCCATAGCCAATGAAATAACATTTCTTTGACTTAGCCTCAAGTTTACTACGAGCATCAGAATCAACAAAAACATAAGAAAGGCAACCAAAACGTTTAAGGTGAGAAAATTTGACCTCTTTCCCGCTCCAGGCCTCCTCAGGTAATTCACAATCCAACGGAGCTGATGGCCCTCTATTTATCATGTAGACTGCAATACTGACTACATCTGCCCAGAAAGTAGGTAGTAATCCAACGTGCAGCTTCATGCTTCTAGCACACTGATTGATGGTTCTGTTCATACGTTTAGCAACTCTATTTTGTTGTGGTGTCCTAGGAATGGTCTTCACCATTCTGATACCCTGAGCTGCACAGTATTCTTTGAACCCGCCATCAATATACTCACCGCCATTATCAGACCTCAAACATTTCAGTTTCAAGCCTATCTCTGTCTCACCCATGGCCTTCCAAATTTTGAAAACATTAAATACTTCAGATTTATGCTTCAAAAAATAAACCCATACCTTCCTGCTATGATCATCAATGAACGTGACGTAGTAGCGAGAACCTCAAAGGGATGCCAGTGGGGAAGGTCCCCACACATCTGTGTGCACAAGGTCCAATTTTCCTTTCTAATAGTGTTCTGCCATTCTTCAAGAAACTAACCTTTTTCTGTTTCCCCGTAATGCAACTCTCACACATACTGAGATCAACTGATTTCAGTTCTGGTAGCTTGCCTCTGGACAACAGTTCTTTCATGCCCTTCTGACTCATATGGCCAAGCCAGTAGTGCCATAAATCTGTTGTGCTTTCTGCAACGGTAGTAGCAATAGTGTTAATCAAACCAGTAGTCGAGTAGAGTGTACTGGTTTTCTTACCCCGAATCAGTACCAATGCCCCTTTGGTGACCTTCCAAGTGCTATCTGAGAACACCACTGAATGGCTACAGTCATCAAGTTGCCCAACAGAAATGAGGTTCTTCTTCAACTCAGGAATGTGTCTGACCTTTTGCAAGGTCCATTTGTTCTTGTTAGGGAGTGCAATGTCAATGTCTCCCATTCCCACCACGTTCAAAGTCTCTCCATCAGCCAGGTACACCTTCCCAAAGTCACCTGCAATATAGTTTTGCATTATCTCCTGATGGTAAGATGTATGGAAGGAAGCCCCTGAATTCAGTATCCAGTCATCAACTGGACTATGTACTGCAAGCAATAGTGCATCCTGTACTTCTTTAGTTACTACATTAGCACTATCATTCTCGATCTTTTTAGGGCTTTGACAGTGCCTCTTCAGGTGGCCATCTTTGCCACAATTCCAGCAAGTTGCTTGTGACCAGGCCTTGACTTGCTCTTGCCCCTGCTCTTTGATTTTGATCTACTCTGTTTGAGTTCCTGCTATGTGATCTCCCCCGAGAATCAACATTCAATGCGGAACTCGAACCCCAAGTCTCACTTGAATCCCTCCTGAACACCTCAGTCAAAATCAAATCACGAATATCATCATATTTCAACTTTGATTTATCGGCAGCATTACTGACAGCCATTCTCATGGCTTCCCAACTATTTGGCAATGAAGCCAATAGTATC
Organism: Aristolochia californica; assembly: GCF_029961685.1. NCBI lineage: Eukaryota > Viridiplantae > Streptophyta > Magnoliopsida > Piperales > Aristolochiaceae > Aristolochia > Aristolochia californica. Next base: position 27,350,155 of record NW_027181782.1, on the reverse strand, counting down.
AGTGCACGTATCTCATCATCAAATTCAATTTCAACAGACGACAATTGATTTGTGATAGTATTAAAAGCATTCAAATGTTGTGCAACAGATGTACCTTCTACCATCTTCAAATTGAATAACTTTTTCATCAAATAAACTTTGTTATTCGCTGAAGGCTTTTCATACATACCTAAGAAAGCCTCTATGAGACCCGTAGTCGTCTTCACCTTGCTGACATTGTGTGCAACGGATCTCGACAGGTTAGCCGAATAATCCCCAGAACCTGTCGATCCAACAGATTCCAATCAGCTTCCTCCATTTTTTCCAGTTTCTTCCCCTATAGTGGAAGATGGAGTTTCCTCCTATAGAGGTAGTCCTCTATCTGCATCCTCCAGTATCCAAAGTTCGTGCCATCGAACTTCTTGATCCCCAAAACTTTTACTTCGTCTCCAGCCATCATTTTCCCTCAGAACCAAACCTCAGCTCTGATACCAATTGTTATGAAAAACTAATGATAATAAAGTAACAAGTAATTAAACGGCACAAAAATTTTACGTGGTTCGGCAAATTGCCTACTTCCACGGGAGTTGCAGAGGATTTTATTTCAAATGAAGAATCACAATACAATAGTCTTTGTTTTCCCATAGAGAAACACAACGACGCAAATACAGCATCCCGAGAGAGTCTCTCTCTATGTCTTCTCATAGCAGAACACGACAATGTCTTCCGTCACCCTTCTATGTTCAGAAACGGTGACGAGTCACACAGCTGCTCTCTTCCAGTAGCAGCGACAACGCAATCCCGAGCTGCTCTCTTCCAGTAGCGGCGACGCAATCCCGAGCTGCTGTTTCTGGGCAGCAACAACGTCAACCTCCCTCTTCTAGCAGCATCGTTCACTTCATTGCTAGGTCGAGTACCGCATTGCTCTGTTCTCTGCAACAGAGTCGAAGACACTTCCTTTTTTTTTTCTACTCTCTGTAAGTCCCGAAGACAGGCCAAAGATCAAATCAGACAGCCCTTGAGTGTAGCCCACACCAAAGGGCAAAATAAAATCACAAATGCCTTCATATCCTGCTCGCACGTGTGGACTAGATTCCACCGTGCTCAAAAGTAGGGGTGGCTTCGAACCGAGCCGGTTCGCGGTTCGGCTCGGTTCGGCTCAGTTCGATTCGTCATCTATCGAGCTCGAGCAGCGAAATCGGCTCGTTTACCTTAACGAGCCGAGCTCAACCGAAGCCAGGTTTGGTTCGTCGGCTCAAAGTGAGTCAAATCGGTATGGATCGGAATGGGATCGCGAGCGAGCGGGTGAGCAGGAGCAGGATCGAGAGCGAGGGGGGGAAAATTTTTTCCTCCCCCCTCGTCACCACCGACCCCTCCCATCGGTTGTTGTCGCCGCCTCTACCATTGTCGCAGCTGTTCGCCAGCCGTCACTACCGCCGTCGCAACTGCTCGCTGGTCGCCTTTGTGGTCGTCCGTTTGATTTCTTCCTCTCCTCGCCGTCGCCTCAATTTCCATCACCGCCGCTTCCGTCACCACCACTTCCATCACTGCCGCCTCCGTCGTAGCCGTCATCCCCGACGATAGGACCTCCTCGGCGCCGTAACCCCCTTCCCTCCGCGACGTCTTGGCGAAAAACCAAAATAGGGGAGAAATAATCTCCCCGCTCTCTTGCGCGATGATGATCTCGCACGTGTGAGATCATAAAATAAAAAAATAAAAAAAACTTTTTCCTTTGGAAAAAATTAAAAATAAATTTTAGAAATAATTTTCTAAACTATTAGTGTCTCATTTTTTTTAAACATTTTTCTAATTGAAATTTTTTATTAAAAATCATATAATTTTCTAAGTAAGATTTTTTGTACCAAGATGGGGTAGAAAACTGTATAGAAATTTTTTGAATAAGTATTTAACAGTTGATGCTATAATACTTTTAGCATGAAGCAATTTTCATTATAATTTTGTGTTTGATATTTTATTTAATTAAAATTTTATCGATAAGTATAATAATATATTAGATAGATTATTAATTTTTATTTATTTCCCTATAAGAGACAATAAAAGGTCCATTTAACTTTCCTAACAAAAATTTTAAATATTTCCTGTAATTTTCTAATAAGTCACTAATAGTAATAAGATTTTATTTAAAGGTTTTTTTGGGAATATGTTTCATAGGAAAAATATTTTTAGTTTTTCCTAGAATATAAATTTTTATCTAGGGGCACTAAGGAGGTCATAATTTAAGATTCAAAAATTACAAAACAAGCTAAATAACAATTGGAGTAAAAGATATTAATATTGGTGCATTTTAATCCATTATTGAAATTCAATCCTGAACCTCCCCTATCATTATATTTTTTTAAAAATGTATGCATAATTGTATATATAATTTATTCAAAGCCACCCCTATGTGTGAGATCATAAACAAGGAAAAAAAACTCTTTGTCCCTTCCTCATGACTCTTAAATAAATTGAAAAGCTATTTTAGTAGAAATACGTTTCTAGAGACTATTAGTGGTTTTTCAATAAATGTTGAAAAGACATTTTTAATAGAAATATAAGGACCATTAGTGCCTCATGTTTTTTCAAAATATTTTTTTAATTATAAATTCTTTTTAAAAAATCATATAATTTTCTAAGTAAGATTTTCTTGCCAAGATGGGTTAGAAAACCATATAGAAAATTTTTGAATAAGTATTTGACAATTGATGATATAATACTTTGAGCATGAGACAATTTTCATAGCAATTTTGCGTTTGACATTTTATGTGATTAAAAATTTATCGATAAGTATAATAATATATTAGATTAATTATTAATTTTTATTTATTTCCTTAGAAAAGGCAATAAGAGGTCCATTTAACTTTCCTAAGAAAAATTTAAAATATTTCTTGTAATTTTCTAGTAAGTCTGTAATAGTAATAGGATTTTATTTAAAGGATTTATAGTTTTTATTTGGGTTATTATAAATTGATAGTGATATTTTATTTAATTTTGTTGTGTTTGATTATTGTATGGAGTTTATTTATAATGTTATGCAGTGTATGGAGTGTTTAAACTATTTTATGGAGTGTATAAACAATTTCATGAAATGTTTATGAAATGTATAAACAATTTTATGGAGTGTTTATGCAGGTATTATATATATTGATTATGCCCAATTTTAAGTAGAATTTATGCCGAATTTTATATAAGTATTATATATATAGATTATGCTCAATTTTAAGTAGAGGTTATGCCCAGTCTTATACACGTATTATATATATATATAAGTTATGCCCAATTTTATGTAAAATGTATGCATAATTTTATATACATTTTATTCGATATATATTTTTTGAAAAGTTTTAAATGTATGTTGAGGCTCAAGCTCGGCTCGAAGCTCAGCTCGAACTCGTTGGGCTCGAACTCGATAACAATTTTAGGCTCGAGACGAGGCTCGGCTCGAACATAAGCAGGTTCGGGCTCGGCTCGGCTCGATGCCACCCCTACTCAAAAGATATCAGAATTATCTTCCTGGACTCACGCTAGTTGTCTCTGCTATTCCATACCAGACGTTGCTGATTTCTCGGCAGCTTGGATCGCTGGTTCATCGTTACACCTCTTCTGTGTCTCGGTTGCTGTCATATTTTTTGTCAGATTTGTTGCAATTATCGTTCTCGGTTGCTGTCATATTTTTTGTCAGATTTGTCGCAATTATCGTTGTAATTGATTAGTAGTTCATCTTGATTCCTAGTGCTGATTGGCTGGGATGTCTTTAAAAGTTGCTGTTTCATCGATGTTTCCATCTGAAGCCTGAAATCTGCTTGGAAAGGATCTGTTGTCTTTCCTTAAATCTGCCGAGAATACCTCCAGAGTTGGTTCGATACAATGTTGTACTCCCGGATTCTAGCGAGTCAAAGATAATTCAGCTCTATCTCTGCGGGATAACTAGCTGTTACATGCTCTCGTAAGTTTATCATCGGTCAAAAAGTTTCATTCGCTGTTGTTTCTCAGTATTCAGTCGCTGCTGGATTCAGAAAATTCTCTGCTCGTCTCCTTTACAATGTGGTCGTATCTTTGCCAAGTTTAGAGACGATAACTTCTCATTAACATCATCTGCGAGGAAGTTGCATTGGTCCTGACTCGCTGGAGTGGATTAATCATCCTGGGCATTACAGGATATTACTGCTGATTTTTTGGAAACTAATCTGCTAGATTGATTTATTTTGGGAAGTCTCTCGCTGACTCGTCTCCATCTGCCAGCTCCATTGCCACTTACAGAGATGCGTCAGTTCATCGCTGTTCATGCCCAGGATTTTTTGCTTTTTGGAAAACTTGCTGTTTTCGTTGTTGTCTCTACTGCTGCTGCATAATTCTGCTATCTTCGGAAACTCCCGTAATCTTCTGTCAATCCGGAATTGATCTTGGTTGCTGTTTTGGGAGGACGAAGGTGCTGGCTGATTGATCCCGCCGTGTTGCCGTTTCTAGAAGACGAGTCTGTTTGAATACTTAAGCTTCTCTGTTTTGAGAATACTTACAGTAGTGCTTCCGTGAATCTTTTCTGTATCAAGAATATTTCCTTCACTCTTCCAGCAGTAGCATATGCTAATCAGATCACGTAACTTCTCTTAGTTCTCTGCTATGACATTGGCTTAGCTTCAGAGTTTGCTTTCTTTTCTGGTTTCTTTTGAGAGGAAAATTGCAGCAGCAGAAATCAATAGATTGTCTTCCAACAGCTGGTTTCTTCTCGGTATCAGCAGAGTAAGAGAGTTTTTCGATTTGAATTCGCTTGATCCTACCAGCAGCAGAGGTAATATTATGGTACGGTGAGCTGCTGAGAAGCCTTCCTAATTCCGAATTCTGATCATTGATAAATGCTGGAGTTTTACATCTGTTGTCTCAACAAGGTCTTCGTGTCAAGACAGATTCTGCATCTGTCACCTGCTTTGATATGCTAAGCAGCTGCTGTTGGTAATTCATTTATAGAAGCACATGTGCAATCTAGTTGATTGAGTTGATACTTTGATATTTGATGCTATCTTATGCTTCCTTCCAACCAGCCATCGACTAGCTCCATGATGCACCTGGTTAGTGATAATTCCATCACATGGTTTTGGATTTTGGGTGATTTATAGCTGTTTCCAACTTTTATTTTTGGATTAAGGAATTTACTCCTTGGAAGTATCTATCTGCACTTCCAATTGTCTTGCTCCCTTGGCTAATGTGATCCATGATAAATCTGGCATGTTTAGAACTTGTTTGGTTCTGGAGTGATACCACAGTTTATTAGTTGGTTCAAGCTTATTACTTGGTGTATAACTTCCTTGTTCATGGATAGACTCGTTGCAGATTATCTAATGTGTCCTTATTACTCTTCCACTTTCTACTTTTTACCCATTATCTGTCGCTATATAATAACATATTTGGTATGTGTTATTGGGCTTAGGCCCATTTTAGCTACTGCTATTGTGTCTCTTTGGCTGAGATATTATTATTGATGAAGGACTTCTCAATTTGTTGATTGTTGTGAGCATTTGTAATTCTGATAAGAAGAAATTACATGGTGGCCCCAGAATATTATCTTCTGGGTTATTACCCATTAGTCCCCTTAATTAGCATTTATTACTAGTGCCCTGTGGAGGAACGCGGTGATGGAGGAGTTTTATTATACTTCTAACCAATGCCTATAGACTCATTACTTACAGAAGAGAGGAGTGTGCTCAATATCTAACATGAGTTATTTACAGAAGAGAAGAGTGTGCTCAATATCCAACATGAGTTATTTAAGTGGAGTATGGAGCAAGGTCTTACAGCTAGGAGTGATTTTACTCTCACTTATATTATGCCAGTTGGGCCTCTTGGAAGAGACCACCAGCGTGAGGGGGAGTGTTGGAAGATATGGTAGATTGCCATTTTATATGAGAATATCCTATATACCATTTGCAACAAGTTAGGTGTTCCTGATGTTCTCTCACCCTCAGGTTGAAGGAAAGTATTAGGAAATAGGTCCAAACTCCCACGACAAGGAAAACCCACATATCCAAGAGATGTGGAAGATGGGCTCACGACCCATAGACCAACGAGAAAACTCATAGGCCCACACATAGTGATGGCAGAATGGTACATAAAGAGTCCTAAACCTCTTCTTCATCATTTTTTCTCCCAATGAGTGCCTCTCTCTTTTTCTTTATGAGCTAAATCCATGGAGTCATGAAAATCAACAAATCTCATTAAAGAGAAAAGTAACGAAAAACGACTTATCTTGGCGTAGCTCAAGTCATTGCTTTATCAATAAGAAAAACTCCATGTGAAGCTTGATAAACAAAGATTCTTAATCACCATCTCAACATGGGGATCCTAAATCCATTGCTTTATTACCATGTTGGATTTAGGATCCCATGATAATACTGTAGACAATCAACACAAGAGAGAGACAAATAGAGAAGAGATCAAAGGTGAGGTAAAAGGGAGAAGAGGAACGAGAGGAGAAGAGAGAAACTGAAGATGAGAAAGAGTTTGAGAGAGGAGGGAAGGAGGATTAGGTTAAGTATCGTCCTAATCCTCACCCTCAATGTATTTATATTAATGAGAGAAATAATAATTATATTATTACCCTCTACCAGGGAGAGTAAGAAACAAAAATCAAAAGATAAATTACATGGCACCACTATATTTCCAGCTTATCTTCTAACTATTTCTTTATTAAAGATGCAATCTTGTTACAAAAGAAATAAATACATAAAGATGTGACTTTTTACCTGCAGAAGTAATGGTCTTTCAAGTACATATAAAACCCTGAGATATTTGCAGAACAGAACTCGATGAATCTTTCCATGGTTCTAAAGTACGAAAACCGCCATGTTTTATTTAATACAAGGAGCCCCACAAAACCCCAAAATCCTAGAATCCACGAGCAGGCTATAAACCCATAATAAAAAATGGCGCTATCCACGACCCGAGCCTCTTCATCACCTTCCCCTTTGCTGCCTGGTTGTTCTGGAATGTCTCGAGTGCAGTTTTTATCCAGATATTGCCCACAAAGACCTGGATTCCCCAGAAAGCTGCTCTTATTAAAGGAGAAGAACTGCCCTTTAGTAGGGACCTCTCCTGCTAAACTGTTAAAGGAGACATTGATGAAAGAAAGAAACCGCAGATCTACCAATTCAGGAGGTATCTTCCCTGTCAGCCTGTTTGTGGAAAGATCTAAACTCTCCAAGTTGTCCAGATACTTGAAGGAAGTTGGGATGGGACCTGTTAAATGATTGTTGGACAAGTTTAATGAACGAAGAACTCTTAGATATCCCAATTGCGTGGGAATATTTCCTGTAATTTTGTTAACCGAGATGTCGATTCCAGACATCAACATGAGAGGAAATGTTGTGTACTCGTATGTTCTCCCTTTTGTCACCAAATCAAATGTGAAACCACGACCCATTGGAGATACCGTGGGTTCTTCACTGAGTCCAGTGATATTATTGAGGCAACTGGGAATTTCCCCTGTCAGCTGGTTGTTTGAAAGATCTACGTATCTTAACTTTTGCATCTGGCAAAGTTGAGTAGGAATATCACCTTCAAAATGATTTGAGCCCAAGAGCAGGAACTTCATTCTGGGAAGGACGGGTAACTGCTTCGCGATATTGCCTGACAAGTAGTTGTTTCTAACATCAAGATGTTTCAATGATTGAGAATTTGCGAGCCCTGCTGGGATTGTTCCACTGAATTTGTTACTTCTCAGGAACAGGAAAATCAAACTGGTGAAATTTGCCCCTCCTGGAAAAATCTTTCCTTGCAGTTTATTTTGTGATAAATCAAAGTGTAGCAGCGACGAGCCATTCTTATAAAAGCTGTCTGGTATTTCCCCAGACAAGTTATTTTCAAACAGCTCTAAACTCATCAAAGCCTTCAATTCACCCATTGATGCTGGAATATGCCCTTGCAGACCACTTCTAAAGATACTGAGTGCTTCTAAGTTTGGGAATAGACTACCCATGTTTTCAGGCAACGAGTCATACAGAGGATTGTCAAAGAGCTCAAGTGTATTCATCAGAGAAGTCTTATTGAGGTAAGGTTGAGGAAATGGTCCATTTAAGTTGTTTTCACCTAGACCCAGTTCTTCAATGGAAGTATTGAACAGTAACCAAGAAGGAATCCTTCCTCCAAGTGAGTTCTCGTACAAAAATAGGGACATCAGAGCATATTGAGTTTGAAGGAACTTGGGAATGTTGTGACCTCTACGATTGTTGAGATTGCAATTTCCTAAGCCCAGACCAGTAAGCTGGAAAGACGGTATCCAGGTTGGAGATTCAGTGTTAACCTCTAACTGGGGATTGTCTGAGAGATCGATGAAAGAAAGCTTAGACAAGTTTGCAAAAATGGAAAACGGGAACAGACCGTGGAGTTGATTATCGGAAATATCAATGAGCTCAAGCCTTGTTAAGTTGCCAATAACAGAGAGTGGAACAGCCCCTTGCAGTTTATTGCCAGATAGATACATATATCGGAGATGATTCATGTGACCCAGAAAGAGTGGAATATGGCCTTGGAGCTGATTACTAGAAAGATCTATGTACCGAAGGGAAGTCATGTTACTCATAAAAGCAGGAATTTCTCCATTAAATTGATTACTAGACAAGTCTAAACGCTGGAGTGAAACTAAGTAACCCAGACTTGGAGGTATTCTTCCCATCAATTGGTTTCCATGTAAGTCTAATGCTTTCAGTTTTGGCGTGTTACTGAAGCCTGCGTAGCAGTGAGCAGAAAATTAGTGCTAGCAGACTGTTCAATAGTGCCAATGTAAGAAGAAAGAAAAGCACTTCTCAGAAATTAAAGAGAGAGATCTTTGCCCATGTCAATTCGATTACCTTGTGGCATGTACCATCCTGCAATCTGATTTTTTTGTAGCTCCAGATGTTGAAGCTCCTTAAACTGTGCAAACCAGGTCGCATTTGGTAGCCACGGACCGAGACTTGGATCCCGTTTTCCATCGAGAACGATCTTCACGACGTGAGTTGCAGATGTATGACACTTAATCCCTCTCCATAGGCAGCAATTCTGTCCTACCCAGTCTGATAAAGAAGACCCATTTGGGTGATTTATAGAGTACTTAATTTGCAGTAAAGCAATTCGCTCATCCTTCAAACATCCCTCGCAACAGAACAAGTGACAGAAAATACCCACAAACGCTACAAAGAGAGTAACTTTATCGCATGAACGTAGAGCTATCATCGCCCCCCCAATTGATTGAAGCTCATGAGTGTTTTCTTTATTTTCTTTCTTCCTGATGAACTGAAACACTATTTTTATAGGCTAATGTGACTGTTGGACCCCTGAATTTGAAGTCGAAGTCTTTCACTTTTGTGAACGAAATATCTGGAACACCGTGTGGAAATAGGAGGTGGCCAATGACCAACTTCTGCAGCTTTCCACACGGTATTATTGATGCGACGTCACTGCCAGCAGAATATGATCTTCTTCTACAACGACTGAGGAGGTTGTACATGAGTTGTAAAGCATACCCTGAGATATCGAACGAATTTTACTTCCGGTTTCTCCTTTCACTCACATATGATTTGCCATCAGTGGTTCACAACTGATTCGAACATTTGATATAGAGATGCCAATAGTCTGATGATTTGATAGAAATGTCTAGAAGTCAAATCAGAAATGTCTAAAAGTCTGGTATTGATATAGAAATTGATCTATATCAAACCCAATGACCCGCAAAGGTCACTGAGAATATCTGAAGATGTCTGTCTTGAGCAGGTGGTTGATCTATATCAAACCCAAAGACCCGCAAAGGTCACTGAGAATATCTGAAGATTGGTTGAAAGTGGTCTTCTTCGCTTCTCCAGATTATAAAGACCATGAGAAACTGCTCGATTGGTTAAGCTCCACTTCTCCTTTAAAAAGATGATGAGCTAACCGAGTAGCCACATGATCGTCCATTCAGGAGTAGCAGGAGGGTGGGGGGCGGTGGGCGTGTGGTTCTGGATCTTGAGTAATTCAGTAATTGTCTGGATGATGACTAGCTAAAGTAATTTCTTATTGTTAGACTAAATGAATTTTTAAGTACAACATAAAATTCATAATCTGTAAAATGGTCGCTTACCTCCTGTCACGGAGATCAATTTCCAAAAGAACTGAGATCGGTTCTTCTATTCAGAGGCTCCTCGATGGAAAGCCACAAGCTCTCTACTAGACCATATCCTTGAAATTTCAATTCCTCTTTTCCCATCGAAAGAGAAGTTATAACTACTGGGCATTTACAATTGTCCCTTTATTCCCACATCTAAGGAAAACAACTTCCTAAAAATGGGTCATATTTGAACCTGTTTATCTTTCTCCCACTTGACAAATTTGCATACTTAATATGTATAATTGAATATTGAAAAATCATCAAACAAATATTTCCCATAGATATAGTATCATTATACCTAAACAAAATAAGATTAAATTGCATAAATCATGATGGTAAATCCTTTAAAGTAAGTATTACCTTTCACGTATTACAATACAACTGTCTCCTTTGAATGAGAACGTATGTGACACATATATTTATGAATGAACTTCCAAATGCTCATTCATGATCAACTTACAATGTCATTCTCTAAACTTCATGTATAACACTAAATAAGAGAAGACAAATATGAAATTAATGGAGTTTTTCAATTAACAAATTGAGATACAAACATAAAGGGAATCACAATCACATAAAATAACATAATAGAACTGAGTCCCATATGTTCAACATGTCCCTTATAAGCAATGGGTGGTAGGTCTTTTGTCAATGGATTAACAATCATTAATCTAGTGCTGATGTGTTCCACAACCACTTCGTTTGCTTTGACATGTTCTCGAATAATTATGAACTTTATGTCAATATGCTTACTACGACTTTTGATCTCATTGTTCTTGGCCAAAAACACTGATACGGAATTATTACAGTAAATCCTCAATGACTTAGAAATTGTGTCAATAGTTTCAATCCCTGAAATAAAACTCCTCAACCATATAGCCTATGATGTCGCTTCAAAATATACTACAAACTCTGCCTCTGTGGTAGAATTGGCAATCAAGAATTGTTTTGCTCTTCTCTAAGAAATGACACCTCCAGTTAATAAGAAGACATATCCCAATGTTGACTTTCTCAAGTCAAGACAACCAGCAAAATCAAAGTCTGAATATCCAGTCACATCTAGATGATCAGATCAATTATACGCAATTTTTTAGTCTTTAGTCCTTTGAAGGTATCACATGACTTTCTTTGTAGCTTTCCAATGGTCCAAACCAAAGTTACTTTGATATCTTCCCAACATTCCTACTGCATATGCTATGTCAGGTCTTGTGCAAACCTGAGCATACATTAACTCCGAACTATAGAAGCATATGGAATATTTTTAATTTTTTTCCTCTCTAAATCATTTCTTAGACCTTGTTCCAAACTTAATTTGTCACCTTTGACAATAGGTGCAACACCAAATGAGTATTTTTTTATACGAAATTTTTCTAAAATTTTGTTGATACAAGTTTCTTGAGACAATCCCAACGTCTCTCGAGATCTGTCTCTATCAATATCTATGCCTATGACATAAGAAGCTTCACCCATATCTTTCATATCAAATTTCATTAAGAGAAATTTTTTAACCTCATGAAGTAATCCTAAATCACTTGAAGCAAGTAGAATGTCATCTACATATTGGACTAAGAAAAATATTTTGCTCCCACTAATCTTATGGTATAGACATTGATCCATGGTATTCTTCGTAAAACCAAATGAAGAAATTACATCATGGAATTTTAGACACGATTGACGGGAGGCTTGTTTTAGTCCATATATAGATTTCTTAAATCGACAAACCAAGTGATCATTCCCCTCTTAAATGAAACATTTATGTTGGTTAATGTAAACTTCTTATTCTAAGTCTCCACTGAGGAAAACCGTTTTCACATCCATTTGAGGTAACTCAATATCAAAATGAGCTACTAATGCCATGATTATCCAAAATGATTCCTTCTTTGAAACATGATAGAAGGCATCGTGATAATCAATTCCTTCTTGTTGAGTAAATCCTTTGGCTACATGTTTTGCCTTATATATTTCAATATTTCCTAAATAGTTTATTTTGGTATTAAAAACCCACTTCCAGCTAATGGCCTTCTCGCCTTTAGGTAATTGAACATGATCCCAGACTTTAGCCATTGAATCCAGCTCTTCCTTCATGGCATCATTCCATAATGTGAATTTATGTCCACTCATAGCCTGTGAAAATGAAATAGGATCATCTTCAACACCAATGTCCATGTCAGATTCTTGAAGGTACACTTCATACTCTGAAGAAATTGTAGGTTTTCTAATTCTTGTAGATCTTCTTACTGGTACTTCAACATTTCTAGATTGTGAATGTTGAGTAACTGAATCTATAGAAATATCTTCATAATGAGATGGCTCTTCAACTATTAGTTGTTCTGGAGTAATCGAATCCTGATGATTATCTGAATAATAACCAATCTATGTAAAATTGTAGGGGTAGATTGAGAACATGTATTCTGCTCACAAACTAAGTTTTGTGGTTGGTTACTCCCACTAATATCATCATTCTCAAGGAACCCTGCATTCTTAAATTTGAAAATTCTTGTCGCATGAGATGGACAATAAAATTTGTATCCCTTAGACTTTTCTGCATAGCCAATGAAATGTCCATTAACTTTCTAGATTCTAACTTTTGTAAATTAGGGAAGTGTGTTTTTCCATCCCGATTTCTATTGAATGAAGAGGTAATTTATACAAGAGTTTTACAATTTATAATCGCGATTCTCACGATTTTATACAATCCATTTACAATAGTTGAGCTGATCGATGATTTCAACCATGATTTTCTCAACACTCCCCCTCAAATTGGAGAATAAATGTAAAAAATTCCCAATTTGCGTATCATAGTTGAGAAGGCTTCCCTTCCCAATGGCTTAGTGAACACATCCGCCAGCTGATTTGTTGGAACATATTTAGTTACAACCGAGCCATCTTGTATTTTGTCACAAATAAAATGATAATCCATCTCTATATGTTTGGTTTTTTCATGGAAAAATAGGATTGGCTGCTATGTGTAAGGCAGTTATGCTATCACAATATAACAATGTTGGCTTCAGATGTAACATTCTCTACTCTATCAATAATGACTGTAGCCAGGATAATTCACAACATGTACCTTTCATGACTCTATATTCAACTTCTGTTGAGGAGAGAGATACGGTTTTCTGCCTCTTTGTCTGCTAGGAAATAAGGAAGATCCCAAAAAAATACAATAACCCGTAGTGGATCTATGAGATATTGGACAACCAGCCCAATCCAAATAAAAAAAACTCACAAAGATAAATCATTCTGAGAAGGGAAAAAATAAACCTTGTCTTGGACTGCTTTGTAAATAATACAACACACGCAAGACAACTTCCACGTTTGGTTTGTGTGGTGCATACATGAATTTGATTAACGCATGGACCAAATAGGTAATATCCAATTGGGTGATAGTGAAATAAATTAGAAGTCCAATAAGTTGCCTATACTAAGATGGATCATTAAGCAATTCTCCTGAATCCGAAAGCTTTATGGTTTTCTCCATTGGAAAGTTCACAGGTTTAGCACCCAAAAATCCACCATCTTTTAAAATTTCCAAAGTATATTTTCATTGCAAGCTTTGATCGAGAAACTTCGATGCTCAGAAAATACTTCAAATCACCCAAATCTTTAATCCATAAATGACTATGTAGAAATTTCTTGAGAGCTAATATGGTATTGACATGATTACCCGTAATAAGAATGTCATCAACATATATCAATAGAGTTGTAAATGATTTTCCTTTTCGATATGTGAATAACGAGTAATCTGCTTTGGATTGAACAAATCCAACAACTTGGATAGTTGTAGAGAATTTGGCAAACCATTGTCGGGAAGCTTGTTTTAAGCCATATAACAACTTGTGAGGGTGGCACATAAGATTCTCCCCTTATTGCCGAAGACCAGGAGGTGGAGACATATAGATTTCTTCATGGAGATCACCATGAAGAAAAGTATTGTTGACATGAAGTTGGTGAAGAGACCAATTCTGGGTGGCTACTAAAGCCAATAAACAACGAACAGTAACCATTTTAGCAATGGAAGAAGAAGTGTATTGGTAATCTATGCCTTCCAGTCGTGTGTAACCTTTTGCAATTAAATGAGCTTTGAAACGCTCAATAGTATCATTCGAGTGCCGTTTGATTTTATAAACCCAATGACAACCGAGGGGTTTCTTACCAGGAGGAAGAGAAATAAGGGACCAAGTGTGGTTGGCTTCTAAAGTGGGCAATTCAGATTGCTTCTTCCCAATGGGAATGAAAATCTCCTTCCGTATAAGATGTAGACTCGATAACTTGATTGACAGTAGCAGTATAAGAGTAATGTTATGGTCAATAACAATGATAAGAGACAAAATTGCTAAGGGGATAACATGTAACTTTTGGGGACCTGATGACAAAGGCGACAAATGGTCTGGAGACGTTACTTGGTTGCAAATATAGTCACCTAAAATCGAGGGAGGGTTATGGTGACGTTGGAAATGGCGTAAAATAGGTCTAGAAGGAGGAGTAGCAGATGATGGTAGAGGAGAAACTGGAGTCGGTAATAACGGTTGTTGGTAAGGATCGGGTACAGAAAGAGGAATCACTGGGGCTGAATTTGAGGGAGTGGATGGAGTGGACTCATAAGGAAAAATAGTTTCAAGAAAAACAACACCATGACTATTGAAAATTTGAGTTGTCAGAAGATCATATGGCTTGTAAGCTTTCTAACTAACCCGATAACCAAGAAAAATACAACGTTTGGCTCATGAAGCGAATTTATGGGGAACGTACACATCAATAGCATATGAAATACACCCAAAAACTCATAGATGGGAATAAGAAAGTAGCTTGCCATAAAGTCGTTCAAAAGGATTTTGGCGAGAAAGGAGTGGTGTAGGCAAATGATTAATTATATGAACAATAGTAGAAATACATTCTGCCCAAAAATGTAAAGGAAGGTGGGCTTAAAAACGAAAAGCTCATGTTGTCTCAAGAATATGGTGGTGCTTGTGCTCTACAACCCCATTTTTTTGTTGAGTATAGATACAAGAATACTAATAAGTGGTCCCTTTTTGTTTAAAAAATTCCTGCATGTAGAAGAATTCTCCACCATTATCAACCTGAATGTTGGCTATAGAAACATGGAATTTTGTTTGAACAAAAGAGAAAAAATTGACAAGTAAATGTTGTGTGTCACTTTTGTGATGCATAAAAAATACCCATGTGAATCTAGAATAATCAACCACAATAGTCAAGAAATATTTCGCACCAGAAAGAGAGGAAGTTTTATAGGGCTCCCAAATGTCACAATAAATTAATTCAAAAGGTCTAACAGACAAAATTGAACTCACATAAAATGGAAGTCTACTTTGTTTTGCAAAAGCACAAACATCACAAGCATTATTAGACTGGAAAGAGAAATTTAACAGATATTTTGCCATAAAATCTAATCTAGAGAAAAATAAATGCCTCAATTTGTGATGGTACAAGGCGGTGGCGGAGGTGACATGATGACCAGGTGAACGATAGGAGGTGGAGGTTTTGGCTTCTTTGATGCCAACACAACCAACTGATAAACTCCATTTCGTTGTTCACCCAAACCAATTGTCTTCCTCATCATCAAATCTTACAAATACACCAATGAGGGAAAAAGGTTACAGATCATTTGAGATCTCTAGTAACTCAACTCACCGACATTAAATCCACCTTAAAGGGTGGTACACCACGCACTTTTTTTAAAGTAACAACGAAAGTCAAAGGTAAATTCCCAATTGAAGTAATTGGAGTATGTTCTCCACTTGGCATAACAACTGGTGGCAAAGGATGTTTTTGCTGCTATTGACAAGCAAAGTTGGAGATGAAGAAATGTGGTCTGTTGCACCACTATTGATAATCAATTGATGAAGTCGCAATAATGTTTGTAACAAACCTGAGGAAGCAGCGACAACATTTGCTTTAGGATTGGTGGATTGTGTTGTCCCTTTTCCTTGTATAATAGATAAGTTTTGCTAGATTTGCAAATTAGAGAGAGCATTCGTCACTGATGGCACTTCTTGCAATATTGGACCCACCTTGACATTGTTGACGGAAGACTGATGACTATTGTTGTGTTTGAAAGGACTACTTTCTTGAATAGGCCTTTTTGAAGCATGTTTAAGGTGGTGTGGGTACCCATTTAGTTTCCAACATGTTTATCAAACATGATGGTCACAGTCACAATAAGAGCAGTGCAAAAGTTTTTGATTAGGAGTGTGAGAAGATGAACCTTGTCCACGTCGAAAACCCAGAGCTACCAGTTCAATCCTTTGAATGACCATGGCGAAGTTATCCGTCATCTCACGTGCAGTCCCCAAGCTTCGCTGCATGTCTTCTTGCACAATGGAAGAGTAAGCTTTGGCAACATCAGGAAGTGGACTCATCAATAAAATTTTCCCTTGGATTGCACTGTAGGATTCATTGAGGCCTATGAAAAATTGTATTAGTCTGCGTCTTTTATGGTATGTTCCCCAAGAGAAAATGGTGTCTTTATAAGATCCGAGTTCATCCTATAATCTTTTAAGCTTTGCGTAATATGCCTCAACAGTCATCTGATCTTGAGCAAGACAAGCAATGTTGTTCTCAATCTGAAAAATACGAGGGACATTGTTTTAAGAAAAACAATCTTGAAGGTCTTCCCATACCTCCTAGGCGGTGGTCGAAAAAATGATGTTATCTACAAGATTTGGTGTGAGTGAATTGAGAATCCAAGGGAGAATCATATCATTGCATTTTCTTCATGAAGTATACTCGTCAGGTTCGGTTGTGATAGATGGCATTATGGTGGTTCCGTCTATGAACCTTAACTTGGATTTCACGTTCAAATAAATCGTCATGGCTCTACACCATGTCAAATAATTATCCCCATTGAGAGGTTTTGAAACAAACACCGTTCCTAGATGATCAGAATGGTGAATAAAATATGGATTGGCAGCATCAATCTTGCCTCAATTTGAAGCTTGATCGTTCATCATGATGATGAGAAACAGTGATAAAGGGAGGGCAAAGAATAATTTACCTTGATGCTTGATAGTAGAAAACCAGGGTCCGAGTTGACTCAGTAGAAACACTGGTGCGGCTCGGCTCGGCTCGGCTCGGTTTGGCTCGGTTTGGCTTGGCTCTTGGCTCGACTGAGTCTAAAAGAACACGCTGATTTAATTCAGCATAGCACCTAGCTTGGTTCTGTAAATAGATTTTCTTCTCCTTGCCACTCGCTTCCGAGCAGGGAGAGAGAAAAAAAAAGGTTGGAAGATTGCTCAATGGTGAATGGTGGTGAACGATGGCGAATGGCAGTGAAAAATTGTGAGCAGCGAACAATAGCGAACGATGAGGAAAAGCTCGGTGAACTACGAGGAAAAACTCAGTGAACGGCTGCGAATAACTCAACAAAAATTTCGAGAGAAGAAAGTGAAGGGAAAATAGAAGAAAAACTAAAATCACTCAACCTACTAGCCAGATGAGTGACCGAGATCGACAGAGACAAGGCAGAGCGCCTGCTCTGATACCTTGTAAATCAGTGAAGTGTATTTTTTCGTGTTGATTTCTATTGAATGAAGAGGTAATTTATACAAGAGTTTACAATCTATAATCGCGATTCTCACGATTTTATAAGATACATTTACAATGGTTGAGCTTATCGTTGATTTCAACCTTGATTTTCTCAACAAATTTGTCTCATGTGGATTGTAAATTCAAACTTCAGCTAGGCCACCCCAAACATGTACATGCTTTAAACTAGGTTTCCAACCTTTCCATAACTCAAACGACGTTTTATAAACTACCTTGTTGGAACCCTATCGAGTACATAGGCGAAAATTTTGAGAGGTTCACTCCACAAAGACAACGGGAGATCAAAGTTACTAATCATAATCCTCACCATGCCCATTAATGTTCGGTTTCGCCTTTCAGCCACACCATTTTGAGATGGTAGTCCGATATTGTGTATTGAGCCTCAACACCTTGTTCGTCAAGAAACCTTGCAAAAGGACCTATTAATTGTCCCCTTTCGGTGTACCTACCATAATATTCATCACCTCTATCTGACCTCATGATTTTGATTTGTTTGCCAAATTATTTCTCTACTTATGCTTTATAGACCTTAAATGCATCTGTTGCTTCGTTTCTATCACAAAGAAAATAGATATACATAGATCATGTATTATCATCAATAAAATTAATGAAATATTTTTGACTGTTGAATTTAGGACCCCATGATTGAAACATCGAGCAAGATGAGAGAGGGAGAAGAAAAAGAGCAAAGAGAAATAGAGAGAGCTCCGCTAGAGATGAGAGAAGAGAAAAGAGAGAAAAGGAGTTTAGGCTAGAGGGAGATTCTTCACAAGTTGAGAAGTGGAGAACTTGATTGAACCCTTCAACCAAGACCCCTATTTATACTATTTTTATTACATATTTAGAGATAAGATTGGATCCCTAATATCCCTAATTACATCAATCATCATTATCCCAATCTACATAAATCAAGGGAAGATAAATCAATTACATTAATCAAGGAAGATTGCCAAATCTTTCAACTCATGCTAGCTCCTGTGATGACTCATCATGCCATCTCACATGATCATGGTGGGTCCCACCATCTCGTGTGATCATGGTGGCTCCCACCTTGTAACATTGACCATTAAAACATGCATCATAAGGACCTGAAATATCAGTGTGTATTATTTCTAAAACACCAGAAGTCCTTCTAGCACTTTTCTTGTACTTGTTGGTTTACTTTCCTTTAATGCAATCCACACATGTACAAAAATCAGTAAAATCAAGAGCTTTAAGGACTCCATCATTAACCAATCTTTTAATTATATCAATAGAGATATGACCTAATCTCCTATGCCACAACACTTTTCTCATTTATAACACTACGCTTAATGCCAACATTAGTTCCATGCACAATAGTAAGATTACAATCAAAAGTAGGGTTTAAAAGAAGTTTCAACAACCCTTCATCCAAAATTCCATTTCCAACAAGAACATGGTCTTTTATACAAATGAAAGGAATTGCCAAAGAAATTGATACTGAAACTATAAGGTAAGTCTAGAAATTGAAATAAGGTTTCTAGAAAAAGATGGAACATAAAATGTCCTTTTCAGGTCTAAAATAAAGTCAAAATCAAGGACAAGTTTACAAGTCCCAACCACTTCCATGTTATGGACTCCATAGCATCAAGAGTGGCAAACCAGAGAAGAGGGTAGATGGAGTAAACTTGTATTTCAGTATCTTAGGGGTTTAATTATAATTTGAAGTTCAATAAGGGTCTAATTGTAATTATGAAACCTTTGACGTTTTCCCTAATCTATTTAGGGCGTCACATGAATGAAGAGGGAGGAAGCATTTGTCAATTAGTATAGACAAGATCGGGTACTTCTCTCAAAAGAGGCCTCAGGGTGGAGCTCTTTCAAAAGCTCACGTTCCTTCATCATTGGGCGTTCTAAAACCCCCAAAGCCTTCCCCTCTTCGTCAGTTAAACTGGAAGCTAGATGAGATAGCCGGGTGACTCGATCCATGGTGAGAGAACCTAACATCATGGTATCAGACAGGACCACCATAGGCGATTCCTCTTCCCCTGCAGAAATTCGGCATTTTATGGAAGAGAACCATGCTGATCTACAATCTCAAATCAATGGCCTTGACGGAAAATTCCAGATGTTGATGGCCCGAGTGGAGGAGGTCTTTGCTCAGCTTTTCACCCAGATGGCTTCTTCATCACGCACGACAAAAACTCCCCACCCTCAGCCCCCGCCACCACCTCCTCCCCTGCGCCAAACACCTCCACCTCGTGGGGACATAAATCCAACACCCCCTACTATTCTCAGGTACACAAAGCTTGATTTTCCAACGTATGATGGGTCTTCCTACCCTTTAATGTGGTTACACAGGCGTGATCATTTCTTTTCCAATCAAGGAACTCTGCCTGAGGGCAAGGTTCAATTAGCTTCCTTCCACATGCTCGTTGAAGTGCTTATGTGGTTTCATCAATTCAAAAATGAGTTTGTGGTCTATGATTGGGAATTTTTCAAGGAGAATTGCATGCTACTGTTGGTCCTCCGCTTCGCAGCAACCCAGTTGGGGATTTGGTTAATTTAAAGCAGCTTGGAACTATAGAACAATACCAGAAATTGTTCCAGGAAAAGCTTGCCCGTGCAAGTCATTTGGTGCACCCTGAACTTTATGTAAGTTTGTTCACTGCTGGCCTTGTGGAACCACTTCGCCTAGAGGTGGAATTGGAAGCCCCCACCTCCCTAGCCCACGCCATGAATTTGGCAAGAGCATTGGACACCAAACAGCGCCTCTTCCGAGATTCATTAACCAAACGTCCCCCATGGCAACCTCGGCCACAGCCCAATGGCCCTTTTTCCACTACCCCACGACCTCAACCCCACACCCCCTCTACACCACCACCACCAGCCTTTACACCACCACCTAAATTTATCAAATGTCTTACTAAAGCAAAAATTGATCATAGAAGGGCTCATGGACTATGTTTCAATTGTGATAAAAAATTCATAAGGCGCCATCAATGCAAAAGACTCTTTTGGGTAGAAATAGAAGACCCAACAGAGGATGACTTTTCGGAGGATGTGGACCACACCAAGGAGGAGGAACCAGAAATCTCCCTCCACACAATGACAGGCCTGCACAACACAAATACTATGCAGGTCCACACCACCATCAATCATCTTATTCTGCTAGCACTGGTGAACTCAGGCAACACCCATAATTTTATAAGCAGCCAGGCAGCACAACAGTTGGGTTTATCACTCTAGCAGAAGTCCGGAATATCAGTCTCAGTGGCTAACGGTGACAAGGTCACCACTATCGGCTTCTGTTCAGTAGTGCCCTTTACTATTGCGAGTCACTCCTTTGTGGCGAATTTTTTGGTCATGTCACTGGCTGGTTTTGACCTGGTATTGGGCATTAAATGGCTACAGCGATTGGGTCTGATCTTATGGGATTTCCAATCCCTTACCATGAGTTTTACACAGGACAACCATCAGCTCACCCTCCAGGGCACTAGCACCCAACGCCCAGCGCCCAACGCCCATGCACCCTCCAAACACTTTCCGTGGGTCCTTCAAAGTTGGATAACTTAGCTTAATTGTTGGCCGAATATGTCGATTTATTTCAGGAACCTGTAGCCCTCTTGTCTATACGGGCTTGTGATCACAGAATTCAT
The DNA here is from genome assembly GCF_029961685.1 of Aristolochia californica. Taxonomy (NCBI): domain Eukaryota; kingdom Viridiplantae; phylum Streptophyta; class Magnoliopsida; order Piperales; family Aristolochiaceae; genus Aristolochia; species Aristolochia californica. The sequence continues at coordinate 27,328,876 of NW_027181782.1, read as the reverse complement.
TTGAAGATGGGCACAAAACCAGTGGTAGTGCGTCCCTACCACTATCCACATGTGCAAAAAGATGAGATAGAAAGGCAATGTCAACAAATGCACCAACATGGTATTATTCAGCCTAGCCATTCTCCCTTCTCGTCCCCGGTATTGCTGGTGAAAAAGTCAGATAAATCTTGGCGCTATTGTGTGGATTACCATGAACTCAATGCTCGCACCGTCAAAGATAAATTTCCAATTCCAGTGGTAGATGAATTATTGGACGAGCTACATGGATGTCAAATATTTACCAAGCTGGACTTGAAATCTGGGTACCATCAGATTCGGGTTTACTCGGAGGATGTCGAAAAAACTGCCTTCCGCACCACCATGGTCACTACGAGTTCCTAGTGATGCCATTTGGGCTATCCAACGCCCCGTCCACCTTTCAAGTGCTTATGAACGAGGTATTTCGCCCTTTATTACGGAAGCATGTTTTGTTTTTTTTTTTTATGATATACTGGTCTATAGCAAAACTTGGGAAACACATTTGTACCAATTGAGACAAGTTTTCACAATTCTCCGAGCACACCATTTATTTCTCAATAGAGCCAAGTGTGACTTCGCCACTTCCGAAGTAGCCTATTTGGGGCATGTGATCTTTGCCTCTGGGGTGAAACCAGACTTCAGCAAGATACAGATTTTTATGGAATGGCCTACACCTCACTCTGTCAGAGCTTTGAAAGGGTTCCTTGGTCTCGCAGGGTATTATAGAAAATTTATAAAAGAATATGGTCAGTTAGCAGCACCGTTGAACAATTTATTGAAGAAGCATGCCTTTTAGTGGTCTCAGTTGGCGGACTCATCGTTTCACCAATTGACACAAGCATTATCGTCAACTCCAGTTCAAACTTTGCCAAAAATTTCATAATTGAATGCGATGCATTCGGGGGAGGAATAGGTGCCGTCTTGCTACAGCCCCTTCAACTTCCTTCATAGGTATGAGCAGATCTCTCAATGGATTTTATCGATGGCCTTCCTTCTTCTATAGGGATATCTGTTATTCTTGTTGTGGTAGACCGGTTATCAAAATATGCATACTTTTTGGCACTCAACCATCCTTATACAGCCACACAAGTCGCTCAGCTCTTCATGGACCATATTGTTCGGCTCCATGGGCTTCTGGAGACCATCACTAGCGATTGTGACGCTATATTCACCAGTAAATTCTGGGGGGAGTTATTTAAGCACCACAACTCCAAGTTAGCCTTCTCTTCATCATGCCACCTCAGACAGACGGCCAGACAGAGGTGGTAAACCCCACACTGGAGATGTATTTGAGGTGCTTTGTGGGGGACACTCCCCGGCAGTGGGTTCGTTGGTTAGCATGGGCAGAGTATTGTTATAATACGTCATAACACACCACACCACACTGGTACTACCCCCTTTCGAGTCGTTTATGGAAAAGACCCCCCCCCGGTCTGCTATCTTATGAACCGGGGTCATCTCGGGTAGCAGCACTGGACCAAGCGTTAGCCGACAGAGATGAAATGCTTGCTCAGGTCCGCCTTCAGTTACAGCGTTCACAAGCCACGATGAAGCACACTTATGACAAAGGTCATCGTCCCCTTTCCTTTGCACCCAGAGAATTTTTTTGGCTCAAACTTCAACCATACCGCCAACTCTCTCTTGCAGCCATCAAACGCCATAAGCTCTCTCCAAAATTTTATGGGCCATTCCAGGTTCTTCACCATATTGGCACTGTGGCTTATCGATTGAAGCTTCCACCAGACACCAAGCTACATGACGTCTTCCACGTCTCCATCCTCAAGCCATTCAAGGGAGACTCTCCCCTACTGTATACCCCTCTGCCTCAGCTCAAAGATGGGCGGTCTATGCCCACTCCAGCACAGATCCTTTAGGCCAGGCGTGTTAACAACACATGGGAGGTGCTCATTCAGTGGACAGACGTAGAATTGGTGGAAGCCTCTTGGGAGACACTCGAGTCCTTCTAGACTCTATTCCCCACTTTCGAGCTTGAGGACAAGCTCTTTCTTCAGGAGGGGGGGGGGGGGGGGGTGATGTTATGGACTCCATAGCATCAAGAGAGGCGAACCGAAGAGAAGGATTGATGAAGTAAACTTGTATTTCAGTATCTTATGGGTTTAATTGTAATTTGAAGTTCAATAAAGGTCTAATTGTAATTATGGAACCTTCGACGTTTTCCCTAATCTATTTAGGGAGCCAGGTAAATGAAGAGGGAGGAAGCATTTGTCTATTAGTATAGACGAGATTGGGTACTCTCTCAAAAGAGGCCTAAGGGTGGAGCTCCTTCAAAAGCTCACATTCCTTCATCATTGTGCATTCTAAAACCCCCAAAGCCTTCCCCTCTTTGTCAGTCAATCTGGAAGCTAGAGGAGATCGCCAGGTGACTCGATCCATGACGAGAGAACCTAACATTCCGCATGTAAACCCATCTTGTTTCTTGAATAGATGAAACATTCACTTTGCATCAATTTTCATTGGTTTAAGAAGCCCTGCATGGTGTTGGCAACATGGATTGTAGTACCAAAATCAATCCACCAAGTGCTATAAGAAGTATAAGTTATATTAGATTCAAAACACATTAAGGATACGAGATTACCTTTCTTTTCAAGCCAGTCCTTGAATTTGGGACATGTCTTCTTTATATGTCATTTCTTCCTGCAAATGAAGCATTTGACATCGCCCTTATACACTTTATTCAGAGGTGCTTTTCCCTTCACTTTCTTAACAAGTTTCTTGCCTCGAGTCGTCAAATGATCACTTTCGATCCTCTCCTAATTCAGCCTTCCTTCCTCTCATACATACATGGTCAAAAGTTAATTAATAGACCATTTTTTCTTATATGTGTTATAAGAGATCTTAAAGGGTGCGTATTCAGACGGAAGAGAGTTAAGGTTGAAGTGGGAAAAAAATGACTTGGACATCTCAATCTCCTTCGATTTCAGTCTTGCGGCCATATCCCACATCTACATGATGTGCTCACACACTCACTTGGTATCGGTAAATTTCATAGAACACATTTTGGTCATCAAAGTGCCTACCAATGTCTTGTCGGAAGTCTCAAACTGGTCCTGAATAAATTGAAGATATTCCTTTGCTTGGGCACAATCATGAATGGATCCATGAATACTCTTCCTAATATGAGACTTAATAAACATCAAACTTATGCGATTTGATCCCTCCAAAGATCAAATGATGTTTTTTCAATTTGGGTCTTGGATTCTGTGAGCTTTGGAGGTTCATCCACTCTGTTGATTTTCAGGACTCCATGAATTTAGATCATGGAGAAAAAGAGAAGGACACCCATTGGGAGAAAACAGGAGGAAGAAGAGGTTATGGACTTGTGTCCTAACCCTTGCCCTGAAGCTCAATTTATAGATTAATAAAACTATAATATTGCAATTATGCCCCTAGAACTTAAACTAATTACATCAATGCCATCTCTATGAGGTGGCTCTTTATTTACTATCATGCCATCACAGTATGGCTTGTGGGCTTTCTCCTTGGTCTGTGGGCCTTAGGCCCATCTTCCACATCTCTTGGATGTGGTGTGGACCTTCCTTGGTCTTATGGGCTTGAGCCCATCTTCTAACACACTTGGATGTGTGGGGCTTCCTTGGTCGTGTGGGCTTGGGCCCATCTTCCAACACTCCCTCTCAAGTTGGGGGTAAGAGAACATCATGAACTCCCAACTTGCTGCAAATAATGTATAGGATCTTCCCGTATAAAATGACAATCCCCCATATCTTCCAACACTCCCCCTCAAGCTGGTGGTCTCCTCCATGAAGCCTAGCTTCCATAATATAAGTGAGAGAAAAATCACTCCTAGCCGTAAGACATCGCTCCATACTCCAATTAAATAGCTCATGCTGGATGTTGGGTACACTCCTCTCTTCTATAGGTAGTGGGTATATAGGCATTGCTTAGAAGTGTAATAAAACTCCTCCATCATCGTGTCTCTCCACAAGACACTGACTCTCAAATGGTAGGAGTAATAAATGCCAATTAAGGGAGGAGGGGGGGAGGGGTAATGGGTAATTACCTGGAAGATAATATTATGGGGCCACCATGTGATTTCTTCTTCATCAAAATAACCAATACTGACAATAATCAACAACTGAGAAGTCCTTCAATAACAATGTCTTAGCCCAAGAGACACAATACAACAGCTGAAATGGGTTTGGACCCAATAACATGTACCAAATAATGAAAATCCTTAAAAAATGATCCATAAAAGAATCCGATACGAGTGTGTGCACCAAATAATATGTTGACCAAGGAATAAGCTGCCAATACTTCAAATAATCCAGGTGGAGAAAAGGGACCGAGGCGAGCCAAGTCAGATATCAGAACAATATAGCCAAGTTGCGAAACAAATATGTATAGAACTCGAGACCCAGACCTATATAACCGAGGCAGAAAACAAGTAGTCCGAGACAGGTTGACCTAGACTAAGATGACCCAGCCGAGTTGGCCATAGACCTGGTTGGGCTGAATCAACTCTGCTCGCTGTGTTAACCCCGAGCGGAACATATGACTCTTGGGTCGCTGGTTAGCTAGGTTGACCTGGCAAGGTCTGGTTCGAGTTGGGCTTGGCATTCAATTAAAACAAATCTAGCTTACTTGGGAGATTAAATCTGCCTTTGTCTTCCTCCCCGTAACGTTGGTTCCCGAATAGCATGGGACAACAACGACATCCAGAAACGGTACAAGATGGTAGAGAGACTAAAATATCAATCTGAGGAACCAGATACTTTTAGAAAATAAGAATAACATAGGCAATGACAAATTAGTTTCCAGAAAGAGCTCGTTGGCAATGCTCGCCATTTTCCCAACACATTCATGATATTTCCGAACAGAGGAAGATCGTACTGCATTAGCAGGAAGCCAAGATGGAGACAACTGGATTAATTGGACTAGACCAAAAAACTTCCAGAAATAAGGAAGAATAATGCTCCCATGTTAATGTCCGAAGCCTCGGCGATGACATGGGTGATGCAAAATGGCAGCAGTAGTGAATGACGCCGAGATTGAGTTTGAGCAACAACAACAATGAACCAACAACTTTCTAGTTTTAAAACATCCCAGCCAAGCAGCACTGGGAATCAAGATAACAGCCAGCCAGACAGACAGACAGATAGAGATTCCATCCAAGATAACAACAACCGAGATAGCAGGAAATCTAAACAGAGTCAAATTGATCCAGTGAAGAACTTCTAGAAAAAAAATCCACCAGAGAGCTTTCCAATAATAACGATGCCAGCTGAAGATTAACATAGAGAGATATCCTCAGAGGATATCAACCAAATATAAATCAGGCGGGTCGCCTGCTCTCAGCTTGGCTAGCATGGTAGTTGGCCCATGCAGAACTGGCGGTTCGTGCACAGTTGACGGAGATGATAGATTTGCTGCCTAGGATCAATGGGCTGCCTGATGCCGGAGTAGTTTTCTCTAAAGGGACCCGTAGTATGATGGCTTCAACCGAGCACAGAACGAAGGCATTCATGTTCAGGTAATATGGAGCTAGCTCCCATGTGAGCTGCCTCCATCATCTTTAAATTCGTTATTGTCATTCACGGTGAAGATCTCCAGTTGCTTGTTTGAGAATTTGACTGTCTCTACTAGGCTCTTGAAACTCTGACGATTGTAGTTGGTCATCAAGAAAAAAGTTTCGGTCTGAAGGAGAAGGATATCTCGGAATGGTATAGTAATCCGATCGGTTTTGGCAATTGGCACCCGCTTGAAGTTCTATTCAATGCCCAAATGGACAAACAACTCTGTTGATCCAAGTGCAACAATCCATGTTGATGGCTTGGGATGGATAAATTACCAGCAGTAGAGATGTGTTATCAACTAGAGAAATTGAAGTAGCAATATGAACAAAAAAAAGAAAAAGGTTTCTGAAATACTGAAAACCATACAAGTCCTCAAAATCAATGCTCTGATACCATGTTATTTTCAAGACTCCATGAATTTAGCTCATAGAGAAAAAGATAAGGACACCCATTGGGAGAAAATAGAAGGAAGAAGAGGTTATGGACTTGTGTCCTAACCCTTCCTCTGAAGCTGAATTTATAGATTAATGAAGTTATAATATTATTAACTATGCCTCTGGAACTTAACTTAATTACATGAATGCCATCTCTATGAGATGACTCTTTATTTACCATCTTGCCATCACTGTATGGCCTTGTGGGCTTTCTCCTTGGTCTGTAGGTCTTAGGCCCATCTTCCACATCTCTAGGATGTGTGGGCCTTCCTTGGTCTTATGGGCATGAGCCCATCTTCTAACACACGTGGATGTGTGGGCCTTCCTTGGTTGTGTGGGCTAGGGCCCATCTTGCAACATAGTCGAAGTGCCAATTCAAGGTCCATGCACCACAATAATAGGATAATTTTCTCCATTCAAAAGAATAATAGAGGAATCAAAATTTGGGACAAATAAAGTTTGATGAACTGCAAAATAAACAATAAGCTTAATAAAACATGCAATAAAGCCAAATTTTGAATATTTACTCATGTAAATAAATTCAAACAAATAAATCAATGTGTCATTATAATCTTTCCTATAGGCTTAGACTATCACACATATGTGATTTATATCACTTTATGGTGGGACCCAAAAATTTGTCGGTAAAGGACTATCCTAGGCCTATGTGCAACTAGAAATTTTGTTTTTGAATATTTTTTCCCATCCCGATTAATCACTTAAATAATACATTTATTCTGTGGGATCAAAGTATTATATCTCCATGATTAATCACAATTTTTATGTCATTAAATTTATGTGACTAAACTTAATCTCACAGGACATTTTTATAATTAAGAATTATGTAGCAATTACTCAATTATTCAAATATATACAAAAAATATGACATCAAAATAATTGACTAAAATTGATGTCAATTATTAATTCCTTATATTTAGGTTAACCTCAAATATGCATAGAAAAGTAAGTATGCATAAAATCTAAATAAAAATTTCACAATTTGAAAATTAAAAAAATATGTACTATATACAATTATATATGCATGCACATTTATTTAATTAAGAAGAATTAAAATAAAAATTTTTAAAAATAAATATAATAAATATTTATCAAATGTAATGCAATGATAACACATAAGATGAGATGGCCTAATGGTCAATCGTGCCAGAATAAAATCAGGTGCGCGGGGGTTTGACCCCAAAAAAACAAATTTTATGTTAACCTAGTTGGGTCGGATTGGTTGATGATTTTGAATTTTTTTATTTAGTTTGCATGTTGGAGGTCGTCTTCAACCTCCAATCATGTGCAGAAGGCTAGAGCATAGTACTTCGTCTTTCATGACGGCGACGCCGATCGACTTCTTTTTCCAATGCACGATTCTGATGCGTGAAACATCGGGCGATGCCATTGCACCTTCTTCTTCTGATGCACAACACCGGAACGAGAACCAGTAGGCGACATTGTCACTCCTACTTCCTCTGATGTACAACACTGGTGCCTAGAAGAGTGTCGCATACAAGAATTTGGGCTTGCTCAAAAGAAATTTTGTTAATGGAAATGAAGCCAGATCAGAGGTATCTAGCTCTGATACCAAATGTTAGACTAAATGAATTTCCAAGTATAACATGAAATTCACAATCTGTAAATGGAAACATGAATGGTCACTTACCTCTAGTCATGATGATCAATTTCCAAAAGAACAGAGATTGGCTCTCCTATTCAAAGGCTCCTTGATGGAAAGTCACATGCTCACTACTAGATCAAATCCATAAAATTTTAATTCCTCTTTTTTTCATCAAAATAAGAGAAGTTGTAACCGCTGGGTAGTTACAATTGTCCACTTCTTCCTACATCTAAGGAAAACCACCTCCTAAGAATGGGTCATATTTGAACGTGTCTAACACTTGCAAGTCCAAAAGGAAAGTTTTGACATGCTCTTTTTTCTATATAATACACTTTTTTTGTGTGTGCACATTTTGGTTCCTCATTGGTTACTGGTTTTGTAGCTTAACACTAGGTCTTAAACAAAATAAAGTGCATCAATTGCATATTTCCTTTTCCCTCTATTTTTCTATCTTCTAGCACCAAATCTTAGGTAACATGCATTAACGTCTACCTCATGAAGAGTTATGTAAGGAGATTTTCGTGCTTACTTTTCTTTTATACACGACTAACATTTTATAACACAACAAGCTTCTAGCCTAATAAAACCCAGTTTTTGAAATCTGTTACAATTATCATGGTTTAAGAGGAAATGCTTTAATATGAATTGCTAATGGGATAGGTACAAAGGGTATAGGCCATGCTTGTTGTAATAAGAAAAACAATGAAATATTTAAACCGGTGAAGGATAAGACCATTTGCTATTTTTACAACTTAAATACCTAAGAACAACCTAATGGACCAAGATTTTTAACAAAAAAAAAATCATTTTTCTAAATGAATAAAAAATATAGATAAATTACAAGTAGAGAAAGACACAATTATATTGTTTACACATAAAAGTAAATGGATGGAACCTTGGGGAAAAAAAAGGATATAAAGATTTGTTAGCTTGACTTCCTAAAAAACCATAAATAAGTGGAAATATACTAAAACAATCAAATGAGGCTCATGGAAGATGTAATCGGCAAACTGAAGATTTTTGAAGCCCAAAGGTTGCTTCATGTTTATAGCTTCATTCGGTTCATCTCTAAAATACCATCGTAAGCATCAGATTCACAGATAAGCCTTCTAGATGGCACGACATAAGATAAAATGATTTGCATAATTTGAAGTTTATTAGCTTGAGAAAATGTTTGGTTAAAATCTATCCCTTGCTCTTGTTAATACACTTGGGCAACACTGACAGATTTGTATCTATCACTAGAGTCACCACGATTGAATTTTTGTAAGAACGACCCAGTGAGAACCTACTATATTAATTACGTTAGGCTTATAAGGAACTAGGTCCCGAGTTATATTTTTTTGAAGCACCTTGAATTCGAAATCCTTAACATCCAACCAATGAGTTCTTAAAGCTATTTTATATGATGTTAATTCCAAAGTAGAAGTGTTTCTTAAGGCAGAATGGTTACGTGCTTTAGAGCAGGTAACAATATGATGATTGTTAATAGGGAGGTGGATGAAGGAGAAGGAGTACTTCAAGGTAGAGATTGATTGATCAATACTATCTAAGCAAAGAATAATCATATTGATTGATCGATCAACCTCCTAAGACTGGTCGATCATACAAAACTTTGCCAACTAGGGACATAAAGCATGATTGATAATTTCAAAGTCATTGATCGATCATACTTGTTATGCATTGACAATACAAATTTTGACTTATTGATCATTCCATGTACATTGATCGATCAACTTAAAATGTTAGACACAATGGGAAGATATTGATCGATCAATCCATTGATCAATAAGTCAATTTCTGACAAAAATATAGTCGTTACACATGATTGATTGATCAATTACTTTATATTGATCGATCAATGTGAAATCAAATTTTTACAAATGGGCAAACAATAGATAGTTTGGCTTGAAGAACTTATAAATACCCGGCCAAGCCTCCCATTGAGAAGCTAATGAGTGTTTATTGGCATACCTACTAAAATTCATTAACATTCTCTTGAAATTCCTATGTAAGTTATATTTCGAGAAAGAAAGAGCCTTTCTAAGTTCCAACTCCTTGAATACATTTTAGCCAAGTTCATATGTACTCCATTGTGCATCAAAGGCTGGAAGCTTGGAATTTCAAGGAGAAGGTTATGTTTTCATGGTTTAAAGGGTGTAAGTTTTACCTTTTTTTTTTTTATTTCTTGATTGGTTCATCTAGAACCTTGTTAAATCTAAATAGAAAGACTGTTAGAGCAAGGATCTAGCTAATCTCTTGGGGCGACTGAGTTGTAATTATGTATTTGAGCATACACATGGCTTGAAGGAGAGCCAAAATCTTGTAATTTCAAGCTAATAGAGAGATAATTAGTGGAATTTCCCAAGCACGGGTTCTTGGGCATAACAATACCAATAGGGGAACATAGATAACAAAACATTTGGTGATAAATTGTGGTGTGTGAATTTTTGTCTCTTTTTTTTGAATTTTTTTACTTTATTTTCAACACACTTTAAGTTTAAAATTTTATAAAATCTCAATTCACTCCTGCCACCCTCCCCCCCTAGAGAAGCCACTTGGTCCAACATGAACAAGTATAATCAAATTACAAATAAACTACACATGTCTTAGTGACACCCAAAGTTAACTCCTAAAGATGAGTCCTAGAATAATTAAGCAATTGAACACAAATAGAAGACTTTTGTAAGATTCCACCATATGAATTGATGATCTATGAGACTTCTTATTGTGAGAGTCATGTAAAAAATTTTCATATATGTTCTTCAATCTCCCTCAAGTTCAAGTTTACCTTTAGCTTGTAAAGAAAAAAAAATTAGTCTTCAATCTTATTTTGCTGAAAAAATTCTTAATAGATGGAAAATCTTCATCTTTTGTTCTCCCTCTTTCTTGAATTTTTTGGACACATAAAATCACCACAACATGTTGAATAAAATATATTTTCTTGCACTTCTTCTACTTCTCTCTCTCAAGTTGGGGATATAGAAGACATAAAAACCCAACTTCGATAAAATATAATATGGGAGAAGAAAATCATTCCTACTTATATGATATACCAATCAAAATTGTCATAGTCTAAAACACATTCTACTTATCTTGAAAGGCGGAAAAAGACTCAATTTTAGGGCACAACAAAGAGCTTAAACAAACAATACCTCTTGGGTAATGAACAAAAAAGTTTGATTCAAGCTGGATGTTGGACACACTCATATACTTTTAGTTTGTAAGTCTAGGCATTGCTCTCAAGTAACGAAAACAAAAGCTGATAAATGAAAAAAATACCAGAGAAAAATAATTGAAATTGGAAGGAGGCGACTATGCAATACTCATACATTCACATGAATCTAAGATGTAGCCTTCATTTTTTTGGAGAAAAAATAGTGGAGACTATAATGGTGGAATTGTAAAATTTAACCTAACAAGCTAGTTGACCAAGTATGACCTCAAAATAATTTTTTTGGGGTAAGCATAATTTTTTAAGATGACGATGCGAAAGATACACAACCATGTAACAAAAACGCAAAAAATTAAAACAACATCCAAGTAGGAGATCACACACCTTGATTGAGCACATCAAGGAGTGATTAAGTTTGAGCAAAACTCTCCGATTAGAATAGAAATTTACCTAAAAAATAAGGACTCTAGGAGAATAGGAAACTCAATTCATGTCTACAAATGGAGAGGTAATAGGAGAAAAAAATAGGAAAAGGAGGAGATTTTTAGTACAACTGACCTTTGGTACTTCTGATATTGATATATCCAAAAATATAGTTTAGGATCACATAATGGCTGTTTTTCAAGAAACTAGACTCAAAGAGCTCTAATTTGATACCCAATTTTACATACAAAACTTCATTCTTGAATCTGTTATGACCGCTTGATTTGCTTCATTGTGTAACACAATCATTACCGACTCCAATAAGAATATCTCCTTACATATAGATCAGATTGACATAAATGTTTCTCCTTGCGAAACTATACTTTTATATATTTATTATAATATAGTATTTATTCATGAAATAATTTTTTTTTGGAGAGAGAATCTGATAGATTTTAGACTCTACTATCTGGTTGAAGTGTGTACTATTTCTTCTTTGGCCAGTATGACCATAGACTCTTTCGATATTGATATCTCCCTCTAAGTAGAGAATATTTTCACGAGAATAAGCACCAAATCATGAAAAATTGGTGCTTTTGTCAAGTGATAATTAGAACCAGCCTCTACTCAACTTCTCTTATATTTATAAAAAAAATATAGAGAAGAGAATAGATGCAACTCTTATCCTTAATCCAAACTCAACCACAAAACCAAGAGCAACTTTAGACAAGACCATTCTCAACAAACCGAGAACAATTTCTTGGTAAAATAAATTCCAACTCATGGGAATACTTCAACACAAAAAAAGATTCAATTGCTAAAGTTCAAACGCAAAAAATAATAGGGATAAGTGAGTGCTGGAATTTTATCAAACATGTAACGGACATCCAACAACATAGCACACTCCCATGAGCAACGTTAGATTATAGAATTGAAAGCAACATATGCTGGAATCCCATATCAACAATGTGTGATTCCCGTTACATAAAGGTAACTGAATCCAAAATAACAAACCAAAAAAAGCAATTGTTGATCAATCATGTAATTTTGCTACAAAATGATCAAGACTACAATATCCTTTTAGTCATACAAGATAGATCTTCACAATGTTTATGAAGATTATCTTTCCTTGACATGAATCAAGAATTCAAGAAGAATGAAAAAAAAATTGAAACTGTAAAGCGAGAATATGCAAAAAAAAAAGCAGATTTTACCTATCTCTTCATGGTAGAACTCCTTCTATACACAACTTCTTGAATGGATGACATAACTACTTGAATAGGGATCCTAACCTCCAAGCTCTGATACCATGTAAAATTTTGGACCCCATGAGAATGACTCTAGGTTAACGTGGAAGAAGAAGGAGAGAGGAGAGAGAAGAGGGAGAAAGGAGACAGACATTAGAGAAGAGAGTCTGAATTAAGGGAAGGAGAGAATGCGTCAAGGGAGAAGAGATGGTGGCTGGACATTTTTCCAAAGAGAGGAAAAGGCTTGAATGCCTTACCTCTTAGCCAATGCTCTTATTTATAGTGTTACAAAGCCCTTAGGGTTACAACTAAATAGATTAAAAGATATACTAAGACAATATATTTACATCTTCATGCCATCCTTATGGAATATACTATAAATAATCACTTTGCCACTCCTTTGACGTGTGGGCTTCTAGCCTTGAGCTTGTGGGCTTGAGCCCATCTTCCAACAGACTTCATTAACTTATTATAATCTGAGTACATGAACCTCTATTTATAATAGAGGAAGGTAGTAAAGTCCAATTACAATAAAACTACCTTTGTCCGAATTACACCCAAACTCTAACACTTAAAGATAAGTCATAACATAATTAAATAACTCAATATAGATAAAAGACAAACATAACTCGAACTAAAACTCTTCTAGGATGTGACCATAAGATAAAGATGCCTTTGTGAGTCCTTCTTGATCTTCTAACATATGTGATAAGGATGTCAGCTCGTAGTAATCATGGTGGGTCCTACTTCTTATGGGCTTGGGCCCATCTTGTGGGCCTTTCTTGGTCATGTGACTCATCTTATAATACTCTTAGATATGTGGGCCTTCATTGGTCATGTGGGCTTGGGCCCTATCTTTCAACAATGACCCATGTAATTCATCTAGAAGCTCCTCCACCACCGGAATAGGGAACTTGTCTTTCACAGTTTGTGCATTCAAATCCCGATAATTGACAAAAAATTGCCATGTACCATCATGTTTTTTAATGAGGAGGACTAGTGAAGAAAATGGTGAATGGCTGCTGCGGATAAGGCCTTGCTATAACATGGCTTGGCATTGTGTTTCGATTTCATCTTTCTGTAGGTGTGGGTACTGATAAGGTCGAACTACCACCACATCTGAGCCCTGTTTTAAACATATCCGATGGTCACGGTGCCTCAAGGGAGGCAGCCCGGAGGACTCTTGGAACAAGTCTGAGAATACATCTAGGAGATGTTCTATAGTGCTAGTCCACTTGACTGCCCTGTAATAGTACTTGGCGTCCACCTGTTTCAAAACTCATAGTTAAAGTAGTAAAGTCCCATAAAATAAGGCCTAAGGTTTGCAACCATTTAATACCCAATACCATATCGAACCCAGCTAAATGTATGAAAAAAAATTCTAAATGAAAGAAAGTCATACAGATTGAGAAGTTTACTGCTTTGCTGATGCCATAACTAGGAATTTTCTCTCCATTGGCAATCGAAACCATGGCTTTTGGGTGTGGAAGGATATGAAGTTGAAGGTGTTGAGCAGTTGTTAAACTGAGAAAATTATGTGTACTTCCTGAATCCACAAGGCTGACAAGGTCCTGGTCCATCACTCGAGTCCGGACTTGCATAGTTTTGGCGGATTTCTGGCCGATAATGGCATGCAGAGAGATTTCTGGTGCATCTTTCTCAGTAGGATCATCAATCTATTCTGGTTCTATGATTTCACTGACTTCTAACCAGAATAACCGTTTGCACTAATGGCTTGTCCTGTATGGTTCGTCACAGTTGTAACATAAGTTCATTGCCCTACGGTCAACCATCTCCAAACTAGTTAATTTGCGAACATACTGGGCGGGTGGGTTGTTGGGTCGTGTATCTGCTGCAAGAGTAGTAATGGGATTATTTCTGTCCTGTTGCCCTGCTGGGAAAGTTATCTGAGGGGTAGTGTTGCGCCTTCCTTGCCAACTGTTGGAAGTGTTCTAATCCCCTTGCCAAGTTGTCCTCTTGTTTTGAACTTTTTGTTGAGTTTCCAGTGCGCGAGCTAGATTCATTACTAGAGGTAAGTCAGCAGGTGCGTGGAGCTCCACCTCTAACCTTAATGACTCATTAAGTCATGCTATAAATAAATTGACCTATTGGTCTATGCGAACTATCCGACTGGCTCGTGCCAATTTTTCTTGGAACTGTTTTTCATTTTATTCTACTGGCCCAATTTATCATAAAAACACCAAATCCCCCAAGGAGTTGCTATGGGCTGAAGGACCGAACCGTATACTACATAATTCTTTAAAATCTTCCCAATTCAGCACCAATCTATCCAACTCAACTTGATGAAACCAAAGGTGGCTTCATTGAGTATGTGGAAGGCGGCCAGTCCCACCTTATCAATTTTTTATGTTCTTTGATGGATAAAAATATTTTTGCACCTATGTAACCAAATCAAGGGGTCGTCTGACCCATTAAAAGTAGGAAAATCAAGTTTTGTATACCTTGGTACGGTGCCTCCTCCTTGGTTGAAATTTCCAGTTTGGGCAGGAAAGATAGTGCGCCCTGCTATCTGGTCTCCCCTTTGTTGTGCGAGTTGTCCTCTCCTCTTTGTTCTTGGGTTGAGTTCCTACGAGCTGTAATATATCCCATCATCCTAGAAAGTCTCTCGATATGGAGATTCATATTTGGAAGTTGTTCCAACTTCTCCATGATTAGAGCAAACTTTCTTTCATTTTCTGCCAATGTTTTTGCCTGCACCTACTATCCTCTAATTATCAATTCTTTTAACTCACCATTGTTGGCCTCCCCCGTGTTACCCTGCTCTGATACCACATTGTTATGGTCCCTGGCTATGGAGAGAGTTAACTCGGCATGGGATTGGTGAATTCAGAACTGTATGAGAGCTGCTGCTCTCGGTAAGGAGTAAAAGAGTCTCCTTTTGCAGCTTGACTGCTGTTCTCGGTAAGGTTTGAGAAACCCTTGCTGCTCTCAGACAGGAAGGGGATGGGTCCTAGCTGCTCACTGCTGAGAGGGGTTAGGACCCTTCTTGTTTCTTGCTATTGCTCACGACTGAGAGGGGTTAGGGGTCCCTAACCTTGCTGTTCTCTGGTCTAGAGGCTGAAGAACCTCTATTTTTGGTTGCTCTCATTATAGGGGCTGGAAAGCCCCTATCTTTGCTCGGAAAGAGAGAAAAAGACCCTCTCTTGCTGCTGTGGACGGATAAGAGGCTTTAGCCTCTGGTTGAGCTCAGAAAAAAAGGAAAGAAATCTCATTCCCCCTCCCCCCCCCCCCACCCCCCCCCCCCCCCCCCCCCCCCCCCCGCTCTCCCCTAGTTTCGGTAAGAACAAGGTAAAACAAAAATCAAAAGAGAAGGAAAAAAACTCATATTCAAGAGGGAACCTGGACCTGGAGCTCGTCAAGGAGACCTCCCAAACCCAGAACTCGTCAAGGAGAACTCCAAACCTTGTTTAACCTAATTCAAGACTTGATTTTTCCTATTCCTGTGACACTATTAGAGTTTAGGGTTTCACAATTATAATTCTGCCCCTACGGCATGTAGCCTTAAATACTTACTGAAAAATATACTGAAAAACAATATAAAATATGAAAGTAAAACTAATTAACTCAATGAGTCATTGGCGCCTCCTTTGGGTGACTCGGTTAGCTATTGAGTCCTCAATAGTGATAGGAAAGCGCTGAAGCTGAAACTCTTAGGTAGGACATGGAAGGAACAACAAAGCTAGTTGAAAGCTAGCTATGTATACCCAACATCTATAACAGAGTTGCAAGTCCTCTAAGTTCACCACTTAATTGTTGTGAAATACAAAAGTATTTGAGTGTCATAAAATTGAGAGACAATTTAATACTAAGTTTTGTGCCTTCTATTATGGATTGAGAATGTTCTCTCTCTCTCTCTCTCTCTTCCCCTTTGTGTGGTTGTTGAAAATCAAGATCCAAACTGAATGGCATATGAAATATGCATGCCGAACCCTTCATATGAAGGGCTTTTCATGTTACAAAATTGGGTTATGGGGCTGACAATCTATTACCAACCATTAACTTTTGTGAGTTTTGAATACTACATATATAGGTAACTGGATAGTCACTCATAGTCATGACAAAATTTACTTAATAACGCAATAAATAAATGACTATTGGGAATCGAACCCAGATTATCCAATTAAACTGGTGCCATATTCATTATCGTATGTAAGATGAATTATAAAAGGTTTGATATTCATTCAAAACAAAGACAAAAGAATGTTTCATAACATATAAGTTATGCCTTGTCCATTATTCCAAGCTAAGAAAGGACATCAACTATACATAACTTAATATCACAATATCTCAGTTAATTTTCAAAGAGGCCAAATATGATAACCGAAACCACCATCAAGGTCCCCAAGTCTTTCAAGCACAACTTTTGTAACAAAAAAGTGCCCAGAATAAAATAAGTCCTACCCGTAAAAGCATCTCATAAATCAGATAGTAAACAATTTGATTAATTATTTGCTACAATTAGATAGTACATGATCAAATTAATTCTTCACCACTCTTTGCAATTGTGGCCAAGAGATTCTAGTTATGTTAAAAATATTTGATTCAGCTTCTCAAAACTGAAAGATGTTATCTTAGTTGCTCAATCATAATGAGAAGAGGCAATTTTTGCCACTTCCTCTCCTTGCACATTCTCATCCGAGCAAACACAACTTAATAACCTGCTTAAATCAAATGCAATCAATGCGACTAACTCAAGCTTAGAAAAGGCGTCAATAACATCTAGCTTAATATCACAATCACTACCTATTAGAAATAAGAATGTTAAAGTTCAAGCCAATTCCCACCTCTAAGATATTCTCAAATAGATTCTTCAATCTTCCATGATAGATTTCATGTCCTATCCAATTACTTCATATTCTTGTGCTAAAGCAAGAAAACATATGTAGCAGCTAAATCTCTATCTACATGGTGATTTGGGTGCAGACAAAGCTGAAATTAGAAAAATACATCCCATGCAGCAAACCAAAAATAATAGTATCACCTAATAAGTTCAGAAAAAATAAAATCAACTCTTGTCTTTGCACTACAAGGATGTATTACACATGGAGATGGATACATACAATGCCTATTCAATTAGAATTTTTGGTGAAAAGGTGATAGACACCTTATACAACTAACTAATCACAATTAAGGATTACGTGTATCTGAAAAATATATTAATGGCCAGTTCGAGAAGATCAAATTTGTGGATTTTGGCTCAAACTGAAGTTCTAAAAAAGTTACGTTAGCATGCACGAACTTTGACATTTTTAAATTGTCCATTGGTGCTTTCAACAACATCAAGAAGAAATTTATTATCCACTCTAGAGTCAACAACATTTAGAAAAAAATGTATTACCCCCTTGAACTTGGTTGTCTGTCCACGACATTGGCTAAGATTTCCTCTATATTGCTCATGGCCTTCACAACAAGCATCAATTTTTTTGCTTCCATTTTATATCTTGCAGTCCTAGGCAAAACCCTTTTACCGGAAATTAGTGGACCATTTTCTGGTCTTCTTTCATTTATGCTACTAAAATAATTTTTCATGACCCATGATCTCCTATTGACAAGGGATCTAAAGACTACATATAACCACTTATCAGACCCAACCTTCTCACAACAAGCAACATTGGATTAATCTCTATAAAAATTTTATTTAATCATTTTTGTTTAGAGTGAAACGTTGTCACTAGTGTTAACTTTGAATGTGGCGCATTTGAAAGATACATCAACAGGTACATTCCTCATTGTTTGCTTCAGAAAAGCAAAAAGGCACATCTACTAGTTCACCAACTAAAGCCTCTAGTTGTAGAATGGTCACTGCAATGTAATAACTAGTAGTTGGTACAAATGCTCATTGAACATTTATTATGTAACTTCAGCATGAAAGAAGTAAATAAAATCTTCATGGCACAAAAAAGATCTCAATATTTCATTAGAGAGAAATAAACTTTATATACTTAACCTTATATGTTGTTCTCGGATAATTAACCTTTTTCTATTTCTCCTATTCTTTTAATTCATATCATATAAGCTTGATTTATTCATGACTGGATTATATCTAACCTTCTTTATTCATAACGATGATATTTTGATTTTGGTGGCACATAATCAACTTCTCTAGTGGCATACAATTTGTACTTGTTGGCTAAGTTGAGGAAACATTCATTTCCACATTATTTGTATAACTATGAAGTGATAATTATTTTGTTTGCTCAGATCATGAAGTCAATAGTTGTTTCAGTACAACCCAAATACAAGAGAATATTTATCTGAACTCACTTAAGATGAAAATTATTTATGTGATACTCTTACCTGTGAGTTCAAGTGATAATATGCTGAGTTCATAGACAATATTCTCAATTGCTAGCCTTCTTATGATTTGATTAGAGCTCATTACGACCAACGACAAAATGGCTGCATTTAACGCATCATGGGTACACAACCCTTCAGTAACCAAAAAGCATATGACACTTCTACACCTTTCATTTTACCCCACAATTCATAAAATCTATCCAAACTATAAAGACAGAAAATGAGCATGTAGTGATGGTTAACCAAATGAACTTTCCTAAAGGATACATAAAAATTAGTTACCTGCATAAAATCTCAAAATTTAAATTTGACCAACTTTGCGAGTTTACTCGTAAAATAATATGAATCTTACTAGTGTCAACTGTGCTTGTTTCCCCTAAAATCAACAAATAAGGGTCAACAAGGAGAAATCACTTATTAGTGTCTAGAGGGTGGAATAGGCTTGGAAGGGAACTTGCCAGAGGACTCAGAAGATTGATTCTTCTATAGCTAAGGCTGGGCAGGCTTATTCTCTATTTGGTAGGCAGTAAGGTTGTGTGGCTGGCTCAGTGAGATGGGAGAAAGAGGAAGGGACATCAGGCGACTCGATCGCCTATGTGGGTGATCAGGCAGGAGGAGGAGGACATGAAGGAAGGTCGAGTTAGAGGTTCATACTATTGAAAGATGAGCCCAAGCCCACAAACCAAGGAAGGTTTACATATCCAAGTGTGTTGGAAGGTGGGCCCAAGCCCATAAGAATAAGGAAGACCCACATATCCAAAAGTGTTGGAAGATGGGCCCAAGCCCATAAGATATGGGACTCACCATGTTCGTGTGAGGTAGCATAAGAAGTCTCACACAATAAGAAGTCTAACAAAGCCACAATTATTATAGAAACAAGTTTCATAGAAGAGTTTCAGTTTAAATGTGTTTTAGTCATTTTAGTCTTCTATTTATATTGAATTATTTAATTATGATAGGACTTATCTTTAAGTGTTCGAGTTTGGGTGTAACTGGGACAAAGGTAGTTTAATTTTATTTGGACTCTACTACCTCCCTCTATTATAAATAGAGGTTCATGTACTCTGATTAAAAAATTCAATGAAGTATTTCTCTTTTCTATAAACTCAACATGGTATCAGAGCAGGTTATGTGAGTTGACTCGATCAACCCACAAAGATAATGCAATCCTTTTCTGATTTATTATCTCTAGCAGTTTAGGTTCGTATTTCACTTTTTTTCAGTCCTTATACCCGTTATTTGGTTTATGTTTTCACCTCTATACTGAGCTTTTCATATTGTATATTGTACATTGACAGAAAGATATTTGAGTCTACTTTCCAAGAAAAAAATGATTTTTTGCAATCAGAGTTATCTAAAAAGAGAAATCAATATTTGAAGTAGAAAAGGTCAGATTGCAAAAGAGGTTCGTGTAGTAGCATAAAACTTCAACTTCTGTGATATTTTATGCTATAAAGGAGGAGAATTTATATGAAAAATTATATATCAAAAGAAAGATATGTAAGTCTATTTTCTTACCTATTCAACCAATTCTCGATATGAGTTTTTTATATGGAGATATTGATTTTGGAAGAGTCAATGGGCATGCTGGAAAAAGGAGAAAAAGTACTTAATTCGGCAAAGACTGGAATCTATCAGATTATATATCTCAATAGAAGTATATTTTATGAAGATAATTTATACTTGGATGTAAGGTATTTAATTCTAGTTTCAGAAGGAGAAACTTTTATGTCAATCTGATCTTAACCCCCAAAAATTTCTCCTTATGAAACTAGACTTAAATATCTTTCATCCAAGTATAAATTCTCTTAAAAAACTATACTTCAATTGAGATATATAATCTGATAGATTTTGGTCTCTGCATAACTAAGTACTCTTTCCCATTTTTCCAGCATGACCATTGAATCTTCCAAGATCAATATCTTCATATAAAAAACTCAGATAGAGAATTGGTTGAATAGGTAAGAAAATAAACTTATAGATATTTCTTTTGATATATATAAATCCATATAAAATCTCGTTATTGACGGCATAAAATAGCTCAGAAGTTGAAGCTTTATGCTGTTGCACGAACCTCTTTTGTAATAAGACCTTTGCTACTTCGAATAACAATTTCTCTTTGTATATAACTCCAATTTCGAAACAATCATTTTTATTTGGAAAGTAGATTTGAATATCTTTCCGTCAATATATAATATGCAATATGAAATGCTCAATATAGAGGTGAAAACGTAAATCAAATAACAGGTATAGGGATTGAAAAAAGAGAAATATGAACCTAAAAAGCTAGAGATAATAAATCAGAAAAGGATAGCATTACCTTTATGGGTTGACTGAGTCAACTCACAGAACCTACTCTGATACCATGTTAAATTTATGGACAAGAGAAATACTTAATTGACTTATCATATTCAAAGTACATGAACCTCTATTTATAAAAGAAGAAGGTAGTAGAGTCCAATTACAATTAAACTACCTTTGTTCCAATTACACCCAAACTCTAATACTGAAAGATAAGTCCTAGCATAATTAAATAACCCAATATAAATAGAAGTCTAACATGACTAAAACACCTTTAAACTGAAACTCCTCTATCAGACCTGCTTCCATAATAATGGTGGCTCTGTTAGACTTCTTATTGTGTATGAATTCTTATGCCACCTCACGTGATCATGGCGGCTCCCATATCTTATGGGCTTGGGCCCATCTTCCAACACACTTGGATATGTGGACCTTCCTTGTTCGTGTGGGCATAGGCCCATCTTCCAACAAAAACAATAATTTTATTGTTGAGGAAAAAAAGAAGATGAGGGGCATGAAAACCCTCAATTAGAAGAACTGGCAAACAAAGAAGAAGAGGATGATAGGAAAGAAGAAGTTGAGAAGGATTCTGAAATAGAAGAAAAGGGGACAAAGAAGGAGAATAATTAGGGGGTGGTGAAGAAGAAAATGAGCAAAGTGATGATCAATTAGGGGATGACCCATGTTAGATTTAAGTGAAATATAATAATAATTAGTTGTGCTAATATGTAATTAGAACATTTTAATTATATTTTATTTAATTCTCATTCTAATTATATTATTCAATTGTGTAATTCACCACCACCTAGGCAACCATAGCTTCAATCTCAACCAGTGGAACAATCTCTGTAGCAACCCCACTGATAGCCGTCTGCTTCACAACTATCGAAGCCTTAGCTTAACCCTTTATTCTCTTGTGGATGCTTCAATTCACTTGAGCCATGACAATGCTAGGAGACCCAATGGTGTGTACCTCAGGTAGTGGACACATTTGTACCACCCACTTCATTAATTAGAATATTGTTTTCATAATTTTTTATGAATTACTAACATTGTCTATTTGTCTTGATACTTATTCACCAATGCCTTCTACATCCCAAGCTTCTACGTCATGGCCTACACAAAAGTGAGGGTATGGCTGTTGTGAAGACCATTCCACAAAAGTTGTTCACCAACTTCATCAATGCACTTCTAAGAAGTGAGGGTGTGGCTGTTGTGAAGACCATTCCACAAAAGTAGTTCACCAACTTCGTCAATGCACTTCTACGTAGCCATGCATCGTAGAGGGTAATAAAATTTACGTCCTTCAAGGATTTGAATTTCTCCAACATGTTTGACATGATTCAGGTAATTTTACTTTATTTATGTTATCTTATAACTAATTTTATTTAATTAATATAGGTTTATATGTTAATTATGTATTTTTAGCTATTTCATGCAAGAGAAGATTGCAGTCAATTGCTATAATGATGAGTCTATTAAATGTTTTTGTAGATCAACTTGGGCCACGTGTTGAGGGATTACCACTCTAATGAACATAAGTGGCTCCAAGGATTTAAGGATGTGGAGGAAACCATCTAGCATCCATATTTTTAGTGTTCCTTAGATGAATGATATTGGCTATGTCAAAACGTCTACAATGATGTTAAGTTTATGAATTTTGTTTATTTATTTTATATTAATAGCACTAACATTTTTATGTAAATATGTGTGAGTCATATTGTTTTTTTCCTAAATGCACATGAGATCAAATATCAACTCTAAAAATGATCAGGAGCAAAAAAGTTGGCATACATGTGGGTCAAAGTCATTGTTTAGGTGCACCATGAGATGGTATGTACAATAATTGTTGACATTTTTTTTCTTTAAAGGGTTTAGGGATCTAACTATGAAATTTCATGAATTTTCAAGAAAAGAAAGAGGCAGCATCAGAGAAGAGAGAGAGCTGGAAAAGAAACAACTAGTGTGGAATCTCTAGAAGACGATCATTAGAATTCCCTTTTCTCAACTACTTATAACATAAACAATAATAAAAGGTATTAATGCCCCTACTCCCCTTACACCCTCAAAATACTTTTCAAAAAAACTCATAAAATATCAATTACATCTTCTATCACTCCCTCTTAAACTGGAGTTTTTGGCTTCAACTTGTTACATAGTATCAAATAAAAACAATAAAATTTTTAATACTTAGATCTTAATGTCTTCAATTACACAATGGACTTCCCAAAATATCAGCTTCAACTTGATCTTCCACTTTAGTTTGGACTTGGCCACTTCTCAAAATGTGCATTTTCTATTCTCCCCTTCAGGTATCTTGAGAAAACTTGACTCTGGTCACCTTTCATAAAAAAATTACCATCTCTTGAAACACTTCATTCTAGGCTCTTCTAAATACCTCCTTCCATCGTTCTTCTGCTTGTACTTCTCTCCCCCAAGTTGGGAATCCATGACACTAAGAGACCTAGCTTGTCAATAACATAAATGAGAGAAGAAACATCACTCCTAACTACTCAATAAGAAACAAACACCAACATTCCTATGTAAAAGAAGAGTTAAGAGACGCCAACCTACCCACTTCTAAGGGTAGCACCACATTCACCCACTTTTAAGGATGTAAAACAATCAAATGACTAAATTCAAGTTGGATTTAGTACGCCCCTACTCCACTAGATAGTGGGTCTATGGTATTGCTCCGAAGTGATAAAAAATAACTAATTGAAGAAGTACTAATAGAGGTTTCAAAGCCTACCTTGAACATAAGTCAGATGTTGCCTCTTTTGCTAGACACATACTTAAACCATTCACCCTACCATAGTTGTGGATAAGGAGAAAACAAGAAGGGCTAGAAATTCAACATAACATGCATTGAAAGACCAAATAAGATAGGAGAAGCATGTTGAATTTAGGATCCCTTTTCTATAATACCGAGCAAGAAAAAGAAGAAAGAAAAAGAAGAAAATGGAAGAAGAGCTCTCGGCTAGAGAGAAGAAAAAAGAAAAGAGAAAAGAGAGGTGGCGCCAATCAAAGAGAGAGAGAGAGAGATTAACTCAAGAAGGAGATGCGTAATTTGATTAATTCCGAATTACAACACCTCTATTTATAGTAAAGGAAGAGATAGAGTCCTTATATAATTATCCTTTCAATCTTCTAATTACATTCCAACTCTAACTATCTAAACTAAGTCTATCAACACAATCTACTAGAAGACTAATATGAGATGAACTAGAACTCTTTCTTCATTAACGTGAATATAAGGGAGGAGGCCAGCTCGTGGCCTTATCCTTGTGGGTCCCACAGAATCTTCTAGCTCATATTGATAAGGTTGCCAGCTCGTGGTATCTTTGTGGGTCTCACTTGATCTTCAAGACTTCTAACTCATTTCAGCTTGTGCTTCTTAACTCCTTACCTCGTGCTAGTTTTGGCAAGGACTCTTCTTGGTGTCCCACGTCCTCATGGTGGGTCCCACCAGTTCGTGCACCATGGTGGGTCCCACATTGTAACACTCCTCAAGCTGGGGATGAGAAAACATCATAAATGCCCAGCTTGCTGCATATGGTAGACATAATCTTGTGAGTGACTGGCTTGGTGAGAAAATCTGTAACTTGACTTTGTGATGATATATGCCTTAGAGATAAAAAACTTGCTTGGAACTTTTCTCGTATAAAATGGCAATCCACTTCAATATGCTTTTTCTTTCATGGAAGATTGGATTCGATGTAATGTGTATTGCTGCTTGATTATCAAAATATAGATCTATCGAAGCTTCTTTGTAGAATCCCAATTAAGTGAAAAGAGATCTTATCCATAGGAGTTCACTAATAGTGTGTGCCATGGCTCTGTATTCTGCTTATGAACTAGACCGTGCTACTACATTTTGCTTCTTGTTTTTCCATGTAACCAAATTCCCTCTAACCATAGTACAAAATCCCGAAGTAGATTTTTTGTCATCCTGGGATCCGGCCCATTCTGCATCTAAGAATACTTCGATGTTGAAGTGACCATGGTTTTTATAGAGAAGCCCTCTTCTTGGAGCTCCTTTCAAATATCTTAGTATCCTTTCAAGTGAGTGCCAATGGCTCGATTGTGGCTTGTGCACGTATTGACTTACCACACTTACTGCATATTATATATCCAGCCTTGTTACACACAGGTAAATGAGTCTTCCCACTAGTCTTTGAGTCCATAGGAGTGTTTTTTGGTTTGCATACCATCATTCATGTCTCCTCTAGTAGATCAAGAACATACTTCCTTTGGGATAGCACAATCCCATGTCTGGATTGTAATACTTCAATACCCAAAAAATATTTGAGTAGTCCAAGATCCTTCATCTTGAATTCAGCATATATTTTTTCCTTTGTTTTCTAGATGCCCTCGGAATCACTACTAGTTAAAATGATATCATCAACATATACAACCAGAATTACCTTACCTCTTGGTGTGTTTTCAATAAATACTGAGTGATCTCCAGATCATCTGTAAAAGACGACCCAGATGAGGGCTTAACTAAAATTTTCAAACCATGCCCGAGGGGACTGCTT
This sequence comes from Aristolochia californica, assembly GCF_029961685.1. Classification (NCBI taxonomy): domain Eukaryota; kingdom Viridiplantae; phylum Streptophyta; class Magnoliopsida; order Piperales; family Aristolochiaceae; genus Aristolochia; species Aristolochia californica. The sequence continues at coordinate 27,303,243 of NW_027181782.1, read as the reverse complement.
TAGACCATACAAATATTTTTTTAGGCGGCATACTGATTCCCCCTCAACCACATACCCAGGTGGTTGTTGCATATAAATTTCTTCTTTAATATCCCCATTTAGAAATGCATTTTTTACATCAAGTTGATATATTGGCCATCATGAATTGGCCACTAGAGATAATTTTTAGTGTGTCAATGCCCACCTCTCACGAGTTACTGCTAATCTAATGTATTCACTGGCCCCCAATTATGAGGAGCGTCAATGTCGATAGTGAGTAAATTAGTTAGCAGTTCTGGCTTAAACGCTGATAAGGTCAAATTGTAACCGCAATGGTTTTTTTTGAAGAAACTGTAAAACAAAGGCGGGTCCGGGGTGTCAGCCCCGACGGGGGTCCAAGGGGGCTGGCCCCCTTGGCGGCAGGGTCTGGGGACTGCCCTTAGTCTCGAATGGGAGACCCAAGCATAAACGGAATATTAAAGGGACCCATGTGTGAACAGGAATTAATGCAAGGAGCGAAAAACAGAGGTGACTTTGTACTAACCGTCGCAGCGGACAGAGGTATCCATCGGCGCCGGAAGAGAAAGGAAGCTTCCTTTCTCTGATTTTCGCAGCTGTCTCCCATCTGTCTTCCTCGATTCAGTGCTGCAAATCAACGATAAATAGAGGTGTTCTTCAACAACAAATTGCATCCAGAGTAATACCTATTCTATGTTCGTTTTTATTTTTTGTTTTTTCTTCTGTAAGTCCAGAAGCCATTGAAGCTCTTCTAAGAGTGTGGTGGGACAAAATTAGTCTTGAATTGAAATAAAGTTCAGCGTTGGCTTTCTTCTTGATTGCTGTTAAGATGTTCTTGGGTTGAGCTTACTCTGTTTTACAATAATAATATATGTACTGAGTTCATTTTTGCCATTGGAGAGAAGGTTTCTTCATAATCAATTCCATAACACTGAGTATAACCTTTGACAACTAGTCAAGCCTTCAGTCATGCAATTGACCCATCCGGATTATGTTTGACAGTATAAACCCACTTGCAACCAACGGGTTTTTTATCTGTTGGAAGACGAACCAGTGACCATGTCTGATTGTCATTAAGTGCCTTCATTTCTTCATCCATTGCTGCCTTCCACCCTGGATGTTGTAGATCCTCCTAATATGACTGTGAAATAGATGTGGAGGAAATAGAAGAAAGAAACTGACAACATAAAGGGGAGAGGCGATGATGAGACACAAAATTTGAAATGGGATGAGAAGTAGAAGGTCTAGTGCATGATCTAGGTTCTTTCCTTATAGCAATAGGTCGAGTATCATATTGAGGGCCAAAAATTACTGGTGATGAAGCACTTACCTCTGTTGGATCTGATAACTCAGTAGGGGTGGTGCCTGCCATACTTTAAGAGAAGGAAACATATAATGAAGAGAGTGTGTAGATGGATGTCCCAACTAATTGTGCCATAACTGTGTCTCATTTTCAGTAGTGGAAACCATATTCATTTTTGGCACATCCAAGTAGTAAAGCCCCCCTTGTTCATGGCCTCCACCAATCACCTGCTTCGTTATAAGATCCTAAAAAACATATGAAGTCAGTGAGAAGGTAACAGAGCAATTAAAATATTTTATCAGTTGACTAACAGATAATAGATTCAAAGGGAAAGTATGAACAAAAAGAATATCAGTGAGCGGAAATGATGGTGTGACAAAAGTGAAACCTTTCCCTTGGACTTTGGTTTGAGAACCGTTAGCTATGGTAAAAAAAACTTGTGTGAAAGACTCGGAGATAGAGAATGTAATAAATTTTTGTTACCTATAAGATGCTCGGAGGCTCCTGAGTCAATTATCCAAGATGAAGATGAGGCAAATAGTATACCTGAATCAATAGTGGCAGCAGTAGTTGTGGAGGAACTAGGAGAAGAACCTAGTATTGTCTTCATTTTATGAAATAGCTCATACTCTTCATTAGTAAAAAATTTCTATACTGCTGATTTTGTGGGCTGTTCTTCTTTTGTATCACTTACAAAGGCTTGATTAGCCCTTGTCAATTCTAACTATCCATTGACTTTATAGCATATTTCTTTATAATGGCCATATTATTGAGAGTAACTGCATGCCTTGGAATCCTTGTAATAGAATTGATCTAAAGTGTGGCCAAATTTCTTACAATGAGTACATTCTTTCGCATCTGCTCTGCCAGTACCAGTCCTTCCACCTCTTCCTCTACCTCCTCTATAACCTCTGCCTCGGCCTCAGCCGCGGTCAGATGATGATCCTCTATGTTCGGAATACATAGCGGATGATACTTCAGTAGTGGAGGAAGAAGTGTCTTGAATACGAAGTAGTGTTGCACATACATCATCAAACTTTCATCAAACTTTCATCAAACGAAGCACTCTGAAGTTGACTCTTGGCAATCTTCAGATGGGGTTTAATATTTGCAAGGAAAATAGCAGTAATTAAGGTTTCCTTCTACTTGTCTTAGATAGAAATATTTGTGGTTGAAGGCTGAGCTAACTTCCACTCTTGAAGAAAGCTTCTAAAGCAGGACAATTACTCATGGATATTTTTTCCTTGTTTAGTAGTGAATATTCTTTGGAGAATGTCATATGGTCTATGTAGAGTATCCAGGCAAGAGTACAGTTTAGCACATGTCTCCCAAATTTGTTTAGCAGTGTCAAGATAAATGACATTGTTGGAGACATGTTCTTCCATGCTGTTGATTAGCCAACTAATCACCAAAGTATCATTTTTCAACTATTTGTTATAAAAAATATCATCTTCATCAATAGGTGGTCCTCGGGTGGTGAGGTGACCAAGTAGGTCTTTTGTTATAAGGAACCTCCGAACTGATGTGGACCAACTCATAAAATTTGATACCCCATGTAAGGGTATGGTGGTAATTCTCAGTATATCACTTTTGATATTCATATTCTCTTCAGTCAAGATATGCCCTTCTTCAAAAAAAAAATTCTAACTATAACACCAAGTAGTACTCTTCAAACAACTCGATGTATGGGGAACTTTAGCATTGATGCTAAATTATTATTCTGATTTTTTTTCTCTAATACAACTCATAAGAGACTCAATAACAATCTTTTATATTAGGGGACTCTTGTTCCCACGAAATTTTTTTTCCAACAATCTGATCATGGACTGGTCTCAGTTAATAGAATTTCTAAACCGACAAAACTGTTTTGATAGCTTCTTCTAGATAGAGAGGCATGCATATCCACAATATAATAAGATGAAAGCATTCACATAATCATCTCTAAATCATCTTCTAAATTCAGAAACTAGTACCATGAAGGAAAAAAAAATTAAGCATTTATTTCACAGTTTGTGATATTCCTTCACAAAAGAACCTTCTTTGAGTGGTGTTGATCATCACTTCTTTAGAGCATTCCTTTTGACGAGGGATCCTAAATTTAATGCTCTGGTACCATGTTGAATTTAGGATCCCTTTTCCATAATTTCGAGCAAGAGAAAGAAAAAAAAAGAAAAAAGAAAAGATAAAAGAGAGGTGACCCCAAGCAAAGAGAGAGAAAGAGAGAGAGAGAGAGAGAGAGATTAACTCAAGAAGGAGATGTGTAACTTGATTAATTCCGAATTAAAACACTTCTATTTATAGGAGAGGAAGAGATAGAGTCCTTATACAATTAAGCTTTCAATCTCTTAATTACATTCCAACTCTAACTCTCGAAGATAAGTCTATCAACACAATCTACTAGAAGACATATGAGATGAACTAGAACTCTTTCTTCATTACGTGAATATAAGGGATGAGGCCAGCTCGTGGCCTTATCCTTGTGAGTCCCACATGATCTTCCAGCTCATATTGATAAGGTTGCCAGCTCGTGGTATCTTTGTGGGTCCCACTTGATCTTCAAGACTTCTAACTCATTTTAGTTTGTGTTTCTTAACTCCTTACCTCGTGCTAGCTTGGGTGAGGACTCTTCTTGGTGTCCCACGTCCTCATGGTGGATCCCACCAACTCGTGCACCATGGTGGGTCCCACATAGTAACAAAGCAAAAATATAGAAAGTTGTCATAAGCTGAACTCTTAATTCCATGCTCCATAGGCAATACTCTTTTGAAAAGAAGAGTCTTAAAAGGAGAAAAAAAAACTCTAATTTGTTACCTATCTCAATGCACACATCTAAGAGGAAACTCTAGATTAGTACTCTTTCACTATAGTCTGAATGAAAATAGGAGACTTAGGAAAATCAAGAATATCAATTCAAAAAGAGAAGGGAAAAATTAGTTTAACATTCGAATTTCCACATGTAACAGGCTACTAGTATGACCTTTGATTCTTCCGATATTGATATCTCTCTCTAGAAACATCCGAATGAGAAACGGTTTTTCGGTTTAGAAAGTAGACTCGCTGCACAAAACGTCTCAAAAGATGAAGTTTTTTTGCTACATCTCCAATCTCTCCTACTGCCTGTCTGTTGTTGCTTCAGATTTTGATTTCTCTTTGTACAAAACTATGATTTCCGAAATTCTTAGTTTGTTGGAATCTAGACTCAAGGACCTTTCCTTAAATATATAATTTGAAACATGGAAAGTGTGGTATGCAAGTGCGAACTCCAAGAAAATAATGGGTATTGGGACATGGAGACATCAATAAGAAAGAAAACTTATCTTCTTCTTCTTCTTCTTCTTCCCTTTCTTATTCACCATCTGCTCCTTCTCCATATTAAGATTGTCGCTTTGGTACAATGAAAATTTTCATGAATTTTCAGGAAAAGAAAGAGGCAACATGGGAGAAGAGAGCTTGAAAAAAAAAGAACTAATGTTGAATTTCTAGAAGAGAATCACTAGGATTCCCTTTTCTCTACTATTTATAACATAAAATAATGATAAAATACATTAATGCCCCTGCTTCCCTACACATTTGGAAATAAATTCTATGAGAAAATACTTTGTTAAAAATTACATCTTCCACACACTATAGACGTGCGACTAAGGGGAATAGAGTTGCCCATGGTCGTATTATATATTTTAATATTTTAATAGTTTTTAAAAATAAATTTAGATAAATTATTTACTATGTAAAAATTTAACAAAAATAGATGGATAGTTTAGTCCAGGGGGCCAAAGTTACAGGTGTAGAATTATAATGCCATATACGATTAGGTGATGGGTGTTCGAATGGTTATGAGCAGGAGATGGATCTTTGTGCAACCTCCCTTCTTACAGCTCGAAGTTTTGATACCATTATGCAGCCAAAGAAATTGACCTAGAGAAAACGAATGAGGACCTTGCACTGGCGATAAAGGTACTCATACAACATGCACAATAGTTAACAAAATAGGTGCAACAAATTACAGAGAAGTAAACTACAATAGTAAGCTTCAAACTTAGATAGCTCAAAAGATAGGTTTGTTCATTTCTCATGACATCATACTTTCTAGAGATTTAATTGGATTGTCTCCACATTATCTAGATAGCTTTAGTTCCTGACACCACGGTCCTTCATTATATCAGACAATGTTTTTATATTTCATATTTTTTGATAATTTTTTTTAATTTTGACACTCTTTTTTTATATTATTGTATATTCAACAATATAAATAAAATTTTAAATTATTTGTGTCTAATTTTTATTTATTAACTATTTGTTAAAATATATAAGAAAAATAAAAATTAATAATTATCCGTGAAAATCTTCATTGGTCTTTTTTAAAAAAATAAAAAAATAAAGTACTTATTAGTGAAATATTTCACCAAAAATTAATTTTTTAATCTTTTTTAAACTTATATATTTTATTCTTTTCAAAAAATCCAAAATTATTGCCGTGAAATTTTTATCAAAATTATTTTTCATAAAAATTAAAAAAATAACTATTGGTGAAATTTTTTTCTACTAAATAATTTTTGATTATTTAATAATTACGTTTTAAATTTTACTAAAAATAATAAAATATATTTGAGTGAGAAAAAGTTTTTGTTGAGAAATATTTTTAGGAAAATTAAAAGATTTGTTTAAAATTTTATTGAGAAATATGTTAGGAAATTAAAAATAAATGGATACTTTGTTTCACCACCAAATGTTTATTTATTGGCAGCAAAATTAGTTTTTTTGTCACTTAGAATTATTTTTGTGACTCATAAAAAGCTAACAACCATTAAATGAAGATGACAACCAAGCCCCCCACATCAGAATGAATTCATTCTAAGAGTATTATAACAAAGTGACATAGATAAAAAAAGGAAATTCATGAAGTTTTCCCGAAAAGAACGCCGATAAAGAATTATTAAAGAGTTTCGAAGAAAGGTGTTGGTTGGTGATTAATCTGTAAAGCAATAACACTTACTCTAGAAATTTGAAAATAATTGACATTAGATAAAATGACATTATTAGAAGAATTATTAGGGGAGAACGAAAAGAAGCACTTACTTTGGTCAGGAGTACTTGTAAGAGAGGAGACAACATTTTATGCAATCTAGTCTTCATTAGAGATAGTAGCAGCCAAGAAGCAGGTTGGGGAATTTCTAAAACCGAGAGACAACAAGTCGAGAGGGAGGAGATTATTGAGGCACGAATCTGTACCATGACACTTGGGTAGTATTGTTTCACCCCGGTTACAGATTTGACACTTAAATGGAGTTTGGGAAGAGGTTGAGGAATTGGGGGATTATAATGAGGAAGTTGATTGTGCTTAGAAGAAGAGGATGGGAGTGTAGTTTAAAGAGTTTTATCCTTGGGTGTAGAAGACATATCTTGAGAGAAAAGCTATGGCTTGAGGGGAAGAACGTGCAGTTATGACTGAAGGGCAAATAACTTGTCAAATTTCATGAGAGGAACTTGGGCCATGGCCACATTCTCCATAGGGGCGTATTAAGATCCTAAGCTATTGAGAAACCAAAATGAACTATCTTCTAAGTCACAAAACGAGTGTCGAGATAATCACTCTGAGACTAAAATTTGAAAAGATAATCTTGCGTAGAAGTTTTTCATCAATTTCTCTTGAGTGATTGAAGTTGGTCACATAAATAGTAATATCGATACACCGAATGCTGACATATAAGGATTCAACTATTGTCTAATACCTCTTTTGTTGTCTTGAGACCATGTACTCGGCTGCAGGGTGATTCGGGTAAACATGACCAGGGACCAGCTCATTAAGAAATGGTCTTTTTGATCTCAGAGAGAATGGGAAGCGATATTTAACAAGGGAATTTCCATTGTCCAGAACGTACTTGGGAGAAGAATCTCCTTAACCGTCTACATTTCCAATGAGGTTATGGCTAATCAGGATATTAGTAGTCCACTAATTGTGCCAAATTAAACAATTGTGTTCGATGAGTTTTATAGCCACAAGGGATGGATTATTCATGAAAGAAATTGTAGTTAAACAAGAATGACTAGTAATAAAGTGTATTAAGAATGACCTGTAATTCAAAAGGCCCCCAAAGGAAATTTTGTGAAGCATACTCGTTCGACCAACATATCACCGACAAGACAACACATACAATAAGGGAAACATGCAGCTAACACCGCAAATCATTCTGTCAAATGGCCTAACAACACCATTTACCCAAGCAAAAGAGCTCAATACAGTAAGCAAGTAAGCCCCAGTGAAGAAGAAAGAAAAGAAAAAGAAACAGAAAAAGATTAAGAATAAAAGAAGCAAGTAATCCGACTAGGTCAAAGTCGACAAACGACCCATCTAAATTGGACAAAAAAGAAGAAGAAATGAAGATAATGGTCATCAAAGTGAAATCAACCAAACACAACATAGAGAAATAGAAAGAAGACATGATACAGGTCGATCGACCAACTAATAGGAGAGAGAAAAGTTTATGTTAGAAGATGTACACCCAGCTGACCGAACAAGTGAGGCACATGAAGACATGAGAAAAAGGAGCACTAAAGAAAATCAACCGCTGATATCAGTTTGGCCAGACTAGTTGAGAAGAAAAATTCTTTGTTTAGAGTTGTTCACCCCAATCTATTGAATGATCAGTTCAAGTGAATGACGAAGAGGTGCTCAATGAAGATCGTCTAATCGATTAAGATTCAACCGGATGATGAGTTTCAGAAAAGCTAAAAAACGAGATTAAATGTTTCAAATTGGTCAAGATAGGTCTCTAAAATTTATAATTGATTAGCAACTTATTATGAGAATTTGAAGTAATTTTTCATGAGTTTTAATCGAGATATGTCGTGATTTTAAAAAGGGACAAAAGGTCCATTTCTGTCAATTTTTTGAATGTTAGGAACTCAGCTATTTACGTCGAATTTGCCCAAAACTTTCTCTCAGTCAACTCTTGAAGTGAAAACAACCACTCCCAAGTACTTTAAAACTAAATTTGAAGATTGTAATCTTGATTTGAAAAATGTTGAATTTTTGTAAAAGAGAAAATTTTTACTGACTTGATGTAATTTGAGTAGAATGAGCTTCTATTTATAATAGAGGAAACAAGTCGAATCCAATTAAAATTAAATTATCCTTATCTCAATTTCACCTAAAGTTAAACACTAAAAGATAAGTCCTAGAACAATTGAACAACTGAACATAAATAAAAAAAACTAACATAACTAATACAACTTTAACTGAGACTCTTCTGTGAAACCTCCTCCTGTGAAACTCTTGTAAGACTCCACCATATTAATTTTGGCTCAGTGAGACTTCTTACTGTAAGAGTCATGTAACTCTTTCATATATGTTTTCTTTTTAATACTCCCCCTCAAGTTAGAGTTACATCTTCATCTTGCAATGAAAAGGATTCTTGGTCTTCAATCTTGGTCGTCAATTTTTATTAGCTAAAAATGTTTCATAGATGTTAAATCTTCACAATCTATTCTCCCCCTTACTTGAATATTTTGGTCACACAAAAAATTACCACAATTTCTGGAAAAATACATTTTTCTTTTACTTCTTCTTCTACTTCTCCCCCTTAAGTTGGGGATAAAAGGGACATAAAGACCTAGCTTGGAAAAAACACAATGTGGGAGAAGAACATCACTCCTAGCCTATTGAATTTTCTGGAAAAGATAAATATTTCATTAACATGATGTAATTTGAGTGCATTGAGCCTCTATTAATAATAAAGAAAACAAGTAAAATGTATTTACATTTAAACTGTTAGTGTGTCAATGCCCACCTCTCACGAGTTACTGCTAATCTAATGTATTCACCGGCCCCCAATTATGAGGAGCGCCAATGTCGATAGTGAGTAAATTAGTTAGCAGTTCTGGCTTAGACGCTGATGAGGTCAAATTGTGACCGCAATGGTTATTTGTGAAAAAAATGTAAAACGAAGGCGGGGTTTGGGGCGTCAGCCCTGACGGGGGTCCAAGGGGGCTAGTCCCCTTGGTGGCGGGGTCCGGGGACTGCCCTTAGTCACGAATGGGAGATCCAAGCATGAACGAAAAATTAAAAGGACTCAAGTGTGAACGGGAATTAATGGAAGCAACGAAAAACAGAGGTTAACTCTATACTGACCGTCGTAGAGGACAGAGGCATCCATCGGCGCCGGAAGAGAAAGGAAGCTTCCTTTCTCTCATTTCCGTAGATGTCTCCCTGCTGTCTTCCTCGATTCTGTGCTGCAAATCACCTATATATAGAGGTGTTTTTCAGCAACAAATCGCATCTAGAGTAATACCTATTCCCTGTTCGTTTTCATTTTTAGTTTCTTCTTCTGTAAGTTCAGAAGCCATTGAAGCTCTTCTAAGAGTGTGTGGTGGGACGAAATCAGCTTTGTATTGAAATATAGTTCAGTGTTGGCTTTCCTCTTGATTTCTATTAAGATGTTCCTGGGTTGAGCTTACTCTGTTTTACATAAACTACCCTTATCCCAATTGCACCCAAAGTTAAACAGTAAAAGATAAGTCATAGAACAATTAAACAACTAAACATAAATAGAAAAGTAACATAACTAAAATGCCTTTAACTGAGATTCTTCTGTGAAACGTCCTCCTATCAAAATCCTGTAAGTCTCCATAATAATTTTGGCTATGTGACACTTTTTACAATGAGAATCATGTAAGACTCTTCCATTTATGTTCTTCAACAAAAAAACTGCACATGACAGAGTTAAGTGTTTCTCATGCTTTTACATTGAAAATCTATTTGCTCAGCCTTAGTCACGCTAGATTTCTCATGTCATTACTTTGTAATCATATTGATTGTTCTAGAAAGTGAATTTAAAATGGATATTACATCGATTTGAAGTTTTTTGGGGCATTTTAAAAAGAGGAGATACATAGAATAGTTTCCAAAATCTGGGGTTATCCAGATTAATCACACACCATTGGCTAATTTGATACCTTTATAAGATGATCATTTCAAATCAATATCTTTTCTGCCATAAAACTCTTTACTTAATAACGTGTAGAGAATGAACCAAGGGAGGATGTGTGCCACACACAACTTCAACTACAAGTGAGTACTTGAGCTTTAGGCTGAAATCCCTACCGCACAATACGTAGTTAGAATTTTATCTAGAAATTCTTTTGTTCATTCGTTACATACTTCAGTGATCACTCGTTTATGAGCACTCACCGTCACTTATCCAGCCAATTCATCCAGTCTAGGCTCTTCTAGAAAACCAACAAAACAGCCTAAAATATCCTAGCCACTGAATGAATGAAAACCATTTCTTAAAGGTTAGCCTTCTAGAAATGAAATTATGGAAATATATCAGGCCACAAAAAGGATTGAATGAATTTCTAGAAGTCAATGGTTCCCATGGTGAGAAGTCACAATCATATCTGGTTTCAATCTAAACTTCGAATATCTTTCCATCTGGTGTCGTGTTCTTGCAAGTATATAACTACCCTCCTCCATTATCGTTTGCAGCGCACACGCAGTTCAGACAATAAAGATCCGTAACCCCTCTACTCGGATCACCCATGATCAGACCCGAGAGGCTCGTCGAGAGGGCTAGAAAATGGCTGGCCAATTACGAGAGAAAAGCCTCCCAGACAACAGATGCCGCAGCAGATAAAACGCTCGCAAGCAAGGGTCACTTTGTGGTCTACACCATGGATGGGAGACGTTTCGAGGTTCCCTTGAAGTTCCTGTGTGTCCCTATCTTTGAAGAACTGTTCAGAATGTCAGAAGAAGAGTTTGGGCTACCAAGTAACAACCGTCTCGTGTTACCGTGCAGTTCTGAGTTCATGCAATTCGTTCTTGCTGTGCTCGGTGTCGGTGGACGTATTCCGGAAGATGTAAGGAGGGCTGCTTGTGCAGAGGAGCGTCGTCCAAAAAAGGATTGCTCCAGATTCTCAAGGTTCCATGGATGTCGAGATAAACAAAGTGTTTTGTCTTGGTTATGAATTCAAAGTTTGACATGTTAATATGTTCATTATGGAATGCATATCTATTGTGTAACCAATTATGCAATAAGCCATTCATTTTTTTTTTCTTTCCCTTGAGATTGGATAAATTGGAACTGTAAGAAGTTATTACCTTTGGCCGGCTTCTATTCCAGTTCAAAGAGCATGGTCGGGTACTAAAACAAAAACAAGTAGTTCCTTTCTCCCTAACAGTCGAGTAGCTTTTACTCGTTCTAATTTGGCAAAAAAAAAAAAAAAAATACAAGAAGACAGATGAATCCAGTTTTACTTCTACAAAGGGTAAATGAGATAAAGAGAGAGAAGCTTCTTCCTGCGCATTATTCTGGGAAAAAATACCAAACTAGAAAAATCAAAAATGGAATTCGATTAGGAACAATTATATACAAATACTAGAATAGTGGGATAAAGACTTGCGAAAATTCACGAAGGAGAAGATTATAGAGAAGTGGAGTAGGATTTTCTTCTTTCTCCTTCTTCTTCTTCTACCATTTCGATTTCTTTGTTTCCCCCTCTCTCTCTTGTATAGATAGATATAATATTGTCAGTAAGGGGTGCGGCCTGCGCAGAGGAGTGTCGTCCAAAAGTGTCTTCTCGGCTTCTTCGACTTCAAACGGCCCATCTCTGCTTCAGACTTCCGCAGCATCTTCCACATTATGTGCACGTCTTCATACTCGCATGCCTTTACTTCGTACCTGAGCTTCAGATGCCCGGTTGTTTTAATGCCCAGACGCGTACCAAGAGCCACCCAAACCTTGGTGATCGGAATCATCAACCTTTCCCACCAATCCATCATCAATCACCTAAGTTTTGGTTTTTACTCTCTTTCAGCTTCTCACAGATTACGAGAATGTTAGATAAACGAACAATCAAGAAAATGGCAAAAAAAAAACAGAAAAAAAAAAAAAAAAGGAAAACAGAAAGAAATGAAAACCTAGAGAAGCAAAAAACGAAGAAGAAGAAGCTCGAAGAAGACAACAAGGAACCTCTGCTACTGTTACCCTTTACCTGACTCTGACGAGCTTCGCCTATTTATTGTAGGTGGATCTCGTGGATCGGGAACGTCAGTTACGCTTTCTGGCCAACAAATTTGCCTTGTTTTAGGGTCATTAAGGAAGATTGCTGAATTTTTCATAATTTGACCACTCCTTCCGACGTCTACTGCTATTCATTTTAAAATTATTTGACCATTCCATCCGATGGCATGCAAAGGTGGCAAAATTTAAACTGACTTGTTTTGCCAAAATTTTACTTAAGAGTAGATGAAACTTAACGCGATTATACACTTTGGCTTCCAGGTTTTTTGCAATACTGAGTTAACTCGTAGTTTGGGCGAGCAGACTCGGGTAGCACAGGTTAGGACATGTGTTGTGCAAAGTCTCACTCAGCATTGACTTAGTTGGAAGATTCAAGTCTTTTTAGTCTAATTTCATCTTGTTTTGAGGTGCTACAAGGGTTTCTTGACTCAGTTGAGACAAACCAGTAGCTAGTTAAATAGGTTAACGTTTTAAGAGCCTAGATGAACTATAGTGGTTCAACAAAAGCAACCACAACTGACCAATTCCTATTTTTATTAATGTTTAAAGTAAATTAAATATTGTTATTTTTTTCTAAAAATTATGCCCTTATGCCCTAGTTTCTTCTTTTGATTGTATTTGTTAAAGTTGTTTTTTTTGTTTTCAATTTCACTTTTGTATGTAGGTTGGTCCCTACTCAAACAGAACCTAGAGGGTCCAAGTTTGTGTAGGGGTGGCATCAATCTTAGCTTATTATACTTAACGAGCCTTATTTCAAGTTTGAGTTCGAGCCGAGCTCAAGTAAAAACTAAATTGAACTGAGTTTTTTTCGAGCCGAACTTGAACGGTTTGAGAGCCGTTTTGGCTTGGTACCACCCCTATTTGTGTGACATTTCTTGTTCGATTAATAGATAGACCAAATGTAAGTCAATCTAGTTGAGCATGGACTAAGGTTTACCATATCAGAACCCGACCTATTGCTATCCATATTAAAGGACACAATATGCCTTATACCAAGAAAACATGATAGGAAGTGTTGGTGGGTTTTCATCTCAAGCAAGAGCATGTGTTTTCTTTTTACACCAAGTGACCCTTTCAATAGGTCATACCTTTTGAGATTAAAATATAGGATGTATTTGGTGTTCTCTAGAGGCAATTCTACGACATCTTTTACTCTAATTTAGGTACTTTTCATCTTTATCTTTGACCATATTTGAAACAAGATGCATTGCTTACTCTATTAGCAAATGTGAAGTCCCTATATGAAGCGTAAGAAGCCCTAAACCCTAAACATGACATGGTAGGCTTGTAAGTTAGCCATACCCTAGGTTGGGATCATATGGAGCAACATAGAACAATATAATGGGATAAATGCAAATTTGTGGGCATCTAAACTAAGAAAAGGATAAGGAATGAAAGAACATTTTAGCTACGAAAGCAGAGGTCAAATTTGATATGCATGAAGAAAGATACCTTAGGCCCCTTGTAACTCAAAAAATGTGTGGAAATGGTAAAAAACAGTCTTCTACAGTTGTGGTAAGGATGGCTTTTTACTACGGTGGTTGAATTCTTAATTGATATTAGTTGTGGTAAAGATGGTAAAAGTGGTCATTTGTGCATTGGATTGGTTAAGGTAGTTTAGAAAGTAAATCTTATATTTTCTAGTTATTAAGTTTACATGTTTTATTTAAATCTTTACTGGGATAATGTTTTATAATTAGCTCAATATACTCTTCTATGTATACTATACACTTATCTTCCTTGAAATTGAAGTTTGGTGAATCATTAAGGAGTTTTTTTTAGAGGTAATTTCTTTAACTTCATTTATTTCATCTGTTACATAATACAATACTTTTTAATTTCCATTTAAAACAAAGAGATGCAAATTGAGAGAAATAAAAGATGAAGATGTTCTTGAGGCATAATTTGTTTTGCGTCAAGTTTTTTTGCTAAGGTTCTTTGTATGTTACAATGGACTTTCACCAAGGCACTAGATACCAGACACAGTAATAACATTTCATCAACACAAAAAAAAAAAAAAATTAAAGGAAAAAAAGTCCCAAAAAAAGTGTAGTTCTAAGGTAAGCTTGTATGTTTGTATTGAAAAATTCATGATCCTCTAATTTCTTGTTTACGTATTAATCTATTCATTAGCATTTCAGCTTCTTGTTTAGAGAAATGTGTTTAACAACAAGTAAGTAGTTAAGTTGATTTTTAATTTTTATCAGTTATTTGTAATGCCCAAAATCATTTAACTGAAGTTTTAAGTTGTTCAACAGAGAAGGCATAAGGTAAATTGGTAAGCTTTTTGGTGATAATGAAAAATAAAAAAGACATAATGGTTGAACAACTATGACCCCAAACTACTCTTACTAGACAAAGTTATGAACTAAGAAGAGGTTAGTGCCTCATATAAACTACATTATCCACACAATACCATCCTCTTCCACCTAAGGATGGCTAACGAGGTGGGTTTTATAGGGAATTTAACACACTCTGATAAATGTTAGGAACAAGTTGCTATTTGATCCCAAGAAGTATGGATGGCAATTTTATCTATTTACCTAATTATCCATTAGTTTCAGGTACTTACAAATGGATATGGAATAAAAATCTGTACTGAATTAAATATTGAAATAATTTTACCCATCATATACCACTTATTAAATCGAAAGGATAATGGTTATTCTGTACCAATTACTTTATTACCAGTTTACCAAATAATATTTAAAGATAATTTTATAGTTTAAATTTTAGGCAGGGGAGTTTCCCCCTTTGGGTCACCATCTTGGGGAAAGGCTTACCTTCCTTTGACCATTCTTTTTGATAAAGATCAGGAGAAAAATATTGCTATGAAAGGAGGAATGGAATGACCCACTGCATTTCCTTTAATTTATATATATTAACTATCACTTTTATTAAGGTTACTTGTTTTTATGAATAATTTGACTTTTTTAATAATTTTATAAAAAGCAATTATCCATTTATTTACCTATTTACCTAATTATTTGCAAGTAATTAGGTAGACAAATGGACAATGGAATAGTTTATTCCATTTTGGTGAAAACGGGTAATAGAATAAGTATAAGAGAAATAAATCGGGTAACAGAATACCCTTACCTGTTATGTATGTTACTCGTTTACACCCCTACCAAGGAGGCAAAGATTCAAACAAAAATTGAAATAAATCCCATTGTGAGGTTGGTAGGTTTGCAAAGTCTCACTGTACAAAGGAATCCAATATGTGAAGCGACGTGAACATAAGTAAAACAACATAGAAATTATAAGATTTCAAGTGATGTGAGATTCGATCTCTAAAGAGTAATCTAATTCAATCTCCATGCATGAACTTGATCATGCTTTGCATAATCTGATGAAGACACTGGAAGTTTTTTGGTTGACTAAAATTTTTAATTAGCTTCCTCTTGGTGCTTGACAAGAAGGTTTGATCTTGTATTGCATGTAGTGGTGACTCCAATGATAGTAAAAAAAAGTAGATGATTGTTTATTGCTACTTTTATGTGTGTGTGTGTGTGTGTGTGTGTGTGTGGGGGGGGGGGGGGGGGGGGGGGGGTGAACAAGAATGAATTACTCCCGCATTACTTAGTTCATAAGATTAAGTTGTTAGTGTACAATGAATTCCACTTCTTTTGAATCACGTCAGGTAATTGAATCAGGCAAAAATCGGGGAAAACTGATTCAGACCTATATTGCCATTCATTAACATGAATCGCGCATACTGTGTTGCTCCCCCCCCCCCCCCCCCCCCCCCCACCCACCCAACCACCCGGAAAAATTTCCTCCCGCTCAGCCTTCCTCTTCCAATTTTTTTTTCTCTTTTCCCTCTCGACTTCCATCTCCTCTCCCTCTCGACCTTTGTCGCAAAGCACGGGAGGCCGAGTGTCTCTTGCAGAGCCTCTCAACCTCCTGACCTCTCTTCTCTCGCTCAGCCTCCCTCTCTTCTCCCTCTCGGTTTACCGTCGGAGCGCCGCCTCCGTCGTCGTTGCCTGTTGACCCACCGTAGTCTCCCGCCATTATCAGCACTGAGGAAGACAACGCGCGCCATGAGGAAGACGAAGTTTAATTTTTTCTAAGTTATAAAAAAATTAAACCAGAGACATAAAAATAATAATCTATATTTTTTATTTATTCAATATATTAATTTTATAATTACTTATTAAATTAGTGATTTAATAGTCATAATTAAAATATTTTTAAAATAAATATTTGATAAATTGTTTTGGTTTAATTATCCCATTTTTATAATTAATTAAACCAATGGTTTTAAATTTTGTGACAATATATTATTAATTAATAATACATAAAAATATATATTATGTTATTGATAAAATAATATATTTATTTATTTATTATTATTGTATTAAATTAGTGGTTTTAATGTTAAAATATATCTTATGTTATTAAAAAATAATTTATTTATTTATTATATTCGCTTATGTTATTTTTAAATTTTATTTATTTATTTTTAATACTTTATTCTAGTCACACGTAATTATTGTATTATTTTATAATAAACTATAATCATTAAGTAATATAATATAATTTTTCATTAATCAGGATATTAATATATTTTAATACTACTCGTTAAATCACTTATAAGTGTAGTAACCATATTTATTTTGGTTAATTATTTGTTTAGGTATATGTTCTATTTAAGTATATTATAAAAGGTTACTAATTCTCTTGTTTATATCATCCTTTACATTTGGGAGCACTAACACTGGATTCTGTTTTCCAGTGCACTTGAACTCGTCTACACTAACACCCAAGGATGAGTTGAAGTTGAATCAATTCATTTATGATGAATTGAATTATTCACTTCATTTCAAGTTCAGTGTGGACTAACTCCCCCATTGTAGGAATCTGATAGGGCTTTAGGTTGATTTGAAATTTGAGGTGGTGGGAACATGATTAATTTTTTTTTTTCTTACAAACAAAGTTTCGTCACACTAAAACTTCGAGAAATGTTTTAGCAATATTCATATCCTAGATAGCTTTTCTTCTCCAAAGTATTTCTCTCCCTCAAAAGCCCAGCCCCCCCTCCCCCTTACCTATAGGTGGTTTCTATTTATAGTGTAGTGGAGGTGGTTCAACCACCCCCACCTTTTTCTCTCCGTTATTTTATTCTAGTCACACGTAATTATTGTATTATTTTATAATAAACTATAATCATTAAGTAATATAATATAATTTTTCATTAATCAGGATATTAATATATTTTAATACTACTCGTTAAATCACTTATAAGTGTAGTAACCATATTTATTTTGGTTAATTATTTGTTTAGGTATATGTTCTATTTAAGTATATTATAAAAGGTTACTAATTCTCTTGTTTATATCATCCTTTACATTTGGGAGCACTAACACTGGATTCTGTTTTCCAGTGCACTTGAACTCGTCTACACTAACACCTATGACTAAAACTTAGAGAAATTCTTTAGCAATATTCATATCCCACATAGGTTTTCTCCTCCAAACCCCCTAGGTAGTGCAATGGAGGTGGTTCAACCACCCCCACCTTGTTCTCTCCATTATCTTTTCCCTCTAGAGAAGAGAGACATATAACAAGATTTCTTCTTCTTCCTATCAGATTATGATGCTTCATCTTATCCATTTGAAATACTACTACCTCTTCCCTTTAGGTGGAGCTTTCTAATAATGACATATGTCACCACTTTTGCTTGGGTGCAGCTTTCTTGAGACACCATGAGCCACCTATGTGCCGATTCTTTTGCTTATGTGGTGCTTAAGTGGCCTTTTTTTGTGAATTTTATTTCAATTGTGGTCCCATTACAATTTATTTCATCTTGACCATTGGTTGGGCATTGATCTCAATAATCAATCTAGAGTTTGATCAAAACTCTTTTATAATTGACTGATTATTTGATTAAACTGTTATTTTTAGGACTCCATTACTAACATGTCTTCAAATTTGAGTGAACGAAGAGGAGAAGAGGAGAGGAGGGGAGAAGAGAGATGGAAGGACGGCTGAGAGAGAGAGAGAGAGAGAGAGAGAGAGAGAGAGAGAGAGAGAGAGACAGAAGCGGTCACTTAGAGAAGAGCGGAGGGGGGAGGTTATGGATCTTATCCAAACCCTCCCCCTTAAGCTTTATTTATTGATGCTAGAAGTACCAATCTTATATGTATACCATTCACCCTAGTAGTAGTGAGGAAGAGACAAATAACATCAGATAATTATGACAATAACACCCAAGCTTGCCTATATCTTCTAACGTTCCTCCTCAAGCTGGTGGTGAAAAGACATCATATATCCCCAACTTGGTATATGCAGTGAAAAGAACCATGGAGTTAACTGACTTTGTGAATATATCAGAAATTTTTTTATGAGTTTAGACTTGCTTAATACTTGTCATTCCTGCTTGCAACGTTTCTCTCACAAAATGACAGTGCACCTCGAAATGCTTAGTTCTCTCATGGAAGATTGTTGGAACCAATGTGGATCGCTACTTGATTGTCACAATAAAGTTCCATCAGGCCTTCTTTGTGGAATCCCAACTCTACTAAAAGAGATTTAATCCATAGAAGCTCTCTTATTGCATGTGCCATGGTTCTATATTCTGCTCCTGTACTGGACCTTGCAACCATATTTTTTTTTTTACTCCACGTAACAAGATTGCCTCCAACTAGTGTACAATATCCTAAAGTAGATTTTCTATCATCTGGTGATCCAACCCAATTTTGCATCGGCAAAACTTTGAACCTTCAAATGACTATGACACTTATATAGAAGCCCTTGTCCTAGTGCCTTTTTCAAGTGCATGAGAATTCTCTCCAATGTATGCCAATGAGACATATGAGGTTTATGCATATATTGACTGACCATACTAACTACAAAAGAAATATATTCTCTAGCCATAGTGAGATAAATAAGCATTCGAGCAAGCCTTTGATGCTTGCCCACATTAACTTCTTCTCTCGAGCAAACACATAATTTAATATTTGTCTCCATAGGTGTGTCAGCAGGGCAACATCCCATCCTTCCTGTTTCTTTGATCATGTCAAAAATATTTTTCTCTATGATAAGATAATACCATACCTGGATTGAAGAACCTCAATACCAAGAAAGTACTTAAGGAGTCCCAAGTCTTTTGTCATGAATTCATTGCATATCTTATGTTTAACTTGATTGATACAATCGGTGTCACTTCCTATCAAAATGATATCATCCATGTATACAACAAATAGTACCACACCTTTCTCAGTATACTTAACAAATACGAAATGGCCCATAGAACACCTTGTGAACCCAAATAGAAGCATTGATGGACTAAACTTGTCAAACTAGGCCCACGGAGATTGCTTTAGACCATATAATGATTTTTGGAGGCAGCATACCAACTCCCCCTCAACCACATATCTAGGTGGTTGTTGCTTTCACATCTAGCTAAAACACATGCCATCAAGAGTTAGCAGCAAGAGATAATAAAAGATGTATTGAGCTGATCTTGTCAATGGGAGAAAAATTCTCCTCATAATCAATCACATAACACTGAGTATAGCCTTTATCCATTAGATGGATTTTTTTTTTACAGTGAATACCCATCTACAACCCACCAAAATTTTTCTAGATGGTATGGGAACAAGTCGCCACGTCTAATTCTCATAAAGGGCTGCCATCTCTTCATCCATTGCTGCTTTCCAACTTGATGTTGTAAGGCCTCTTGTTAAGACTAAGGAATAGCAACAGAAGAAATAGAGGGAATAAACTGACAGAAAGATGGGGATAACCGATGGGTAGATAAAAAATTAGCAATGGGGTGAGAGGTAGATGGTCGTGTTCATGCCCTAGGCTCTTTCCAAAGAGCAATCAGTCATTTATCAAATGAAGGGCCAAAAATAAGAGGTGATGATGGAGAACTTACCTCAGAGGGGTCTGAAGACTCCACTAGTGTAGTGTCGGCCAATGCTTCATGGGGCGGAGAAGGTACATCATCATGACCATGAACTGTTGAGTCATCAATTGGCACAATAGGCTAGGAAACTCATTTGCTTTAGAAAAACCAGGTGGGGCACCAGTGGATGACTAAAAGGGATGTTTTTCAAAGAAGGTCACATCACTAGAAATAAACAACTTCTTGAGAGAAGGATTATAACACACATATACTTTTTGAGTATGTAAGTAGCCCAAAAAATACATTTAAGTGCCTGGGGATCCAATTTGGTAGTAAGGGGGGGGGGGGGGGGAGCGGTGCTTAGGATAAGATCATCATAGGCAAAGAGATGAGACTATGGTGTCTTATTGCCAAGCACCGAAGAAGGGTAGCCTATTAATAAGATAGTAGGTTGTAAGGATGACATGTGGTCAGTAGAAATTAGTCACATGCAATATGATGTAGTAGAGCACCAACAACATTAAAGTGTCTATTTTTTCTTTCAGCCATGCCATTTTGTTGCTATGAGTAAACATAGAAAGTTTGGTGAATGACACCTTTATTGCTACAAAAGGATTGGAAGTCCACTGACATATATTCCTTGGCATTATTTGAGTGAAGGATCTTCAAAATAGTGTTAAACTAAATAGACACCATGGCACAAAAAGACAAAGAGAAGTAAGACCTCCGATCTTTCTTTTAATAAGAACAACCAAGTAACCCGAGAGAAATCATCAATAAATGCAATGAAGTACTTTGAACTGGAAACATTATAGATGTTCATGGGTCCCCACTCATCCGTATGAATTAAGGAAAATGGAGCAACACCTTTATTTTCACCTCTGGGAGAATAAGTACTGCGCTAGTGTTTACTTAGTTGACAATTTGAACAATTCAGACTGAAAATGTGTTGAATTTAGGACCCCATGCTTGAAACCTCAAGCAAAATGAGAGAGGGAGAAGTGATGGGAGAGAGTAGAGACAAGAGAAAAGAGAGAGAGAGAGAGAGAGAGAAAAGAGACTTTAGGCTAGAGAGAGATTCTTCCATGAGTTGAGAAGAGGAGAGTTTGATTGAATCCTTCAACCAAGACCCCTATTTATACCATTTAAATTACATATTTAGGAAAATTTTAGAGTTAAGTTAGGATCCCTAATATCTCTAATTACATCAATCATGACTAACCAAATTACATCAATCAAGGGAAGATAAATCAATTTCATTAATCAAGAAAGATTGTCAAATCTTCCAATTCATGTGATGAAGATTCTAGCTCGTGTGATGACTCATCATGCAACCTCATGTAGGGACTCATCATGCCAGCTCGTGTGGTCGTGGTGGGTTTGGTCCCACATTGTAACACTCCCCCTCAAACAGGGGGTGAGAAAACATCATAAATGCCCAGCTTGCTGCAAATGGTGGACAAGATCTTATGAGTGACTGGTTTGGTGAGAATGTCAGCAACTTGCCCTTGTGAGGAGATATGTTTGAGAGATAATAAGCCGGCTTGGAATTTCTCTCATATAAAATGGCAGTCTACTTCAATATGCTTTATTCTCTCTTGGAAGATCGGATTTGAGGTGATATGTACTATCACCTGATTACCTCATTGTAGATCTAGAGGTGGTTCTTTATAGAATCCCAGTTCGGTGAGAAGAGATTTGATCCATAGAAGCTCACTAATTGTATATGCCATGGCTCTGTATTCTATTTCTGCACTGGACCTTACAAGTACATTATGCTTCTTGTTTCTCCATGCAACAAAGTTTTCTCCAACCATTGTACAATATCCCAAAGTAGATTGTCATTCATCCATGGATTTGGCCCAGTCTACATCTGAGAACCCTTCTATGTTGAAGTGACCATGGTTCTTGTAGAGAAGCCCTCTTCTTGGAGCTCCTTTCAAATATCACAATAATCTTTCTAGTGCTTGCCAAGGAGTAAGTTGTGGTTTGTGCACGTATTGACTTACCACACTTACTGCATATGATATATCTGACCTTATTCCACAGAGATAAATGAATTTTCCCACAAGTCTTTGATATTATATAATATCCACATCTTCTCCAATGCCTGCAGATAATTTTGTATTTGAATCCATAGGGCTTCTACTGGTCTACAACTCATCATTCATATCTCCTCCCGTAGATCAAAGACATATTTCCTTTGAGATAGTATAATCCCATGTTTGGATTGTAGTACTTCAATACCCAAAAAGTATTTAAGTAGTCCAAGATCTTTTGTCTTGATTCTTCCCATATCTTTTCCTTGGTTTTCTGAATGCCCTTGAGATCACTACCGATTAAGACAATATCATCAGCATATATGACCAAAGGCACTTTCTCTTTAGGTGTATCTTTAAGAAACACAGAGTGATCTACGGAACATCTATGAAATCCGGCATGTATCAGTGCTTGGCTAAATTTATCAATCCATGCATGAGGAGACTGTTTTAAACTATAAACGGTGTTGAATTTAGGACCCCATTATTGAAGCCTCTAGCAAGATGAGAGAGGGAGAAGAAAAAGAGCAAAGAGAGAGAGAGAGAGAGAGAGAGAGAGAGAGAGAGCTCGGGTAGAGAGGAGAGAAGAGAAAAGGGAGAAAACAGACTTTAGGCTAGAGAGAGATTCTTCCACGAGTTGAGAAGTGGAGAGCTTGATTGAACCCTTCAACCAAGACCCCTATTTATACTATTACCTTTACATATTTAGGGAAACTTCGGAGATAAGTTAGGATCTCTAACATCCCTAATCACATCAATCATAATTATCTAAATCTACATAAATCATGGGAAGATAAATCAATTACATTAATCAAGGAAGATTGCCAAATCTTCCAACTCATGTGATGACTCCTCATGCCACCTCATGTGGTGACTCATCATGCCAACTCATGTGGTCGTAGGGGGTTTGGTCCCACCTTGTAACACTCCCCCTCAAGCTAGGGGTGCGAAAACAACGTAAATGCTCAACTTGTTGCAGATGGTGGACAAGATCTTATGAATGATTGGTTTGGTGAGAACGTTTGCAACTTGCCCTTGTGAAGGAGATATGTTTGAGAGACAATATGCCGGCTTGGAATTTCTCTCGTATGAAATGGCAATCTACCTCAATGTGTTTTTTTCTCTCATGGAAGACCGGATTTGAGGTGATATGTATTGCCGCCTAACTAATGCGATGCATCCATTGGGGATTCTTTATAGAATCAGAGTTTAGTGAGAAGGATTTTGATCCATAGATGCTCACTAACTGTATAGAATCAGAGTTCAATGAGAAGGATCCTAATCCATAGATGCTCACTAATTGTGTGTGCCATGTCCCTGTATTATGCTCCTGCACTAGACTTTTCAACTATATTCTGCTTCTTGCTTCTCTATGTTACCAATTTTTCCTCCAAACATCGTACAATATCCCGAAGTAGATTTTTTTTCATCCGGGGATCCAACCCAGTCTGCATCTGAGAACCCTTCTATGTTGAAGTGACCATGGTTGTTATAGATAAGCCCTCTTCCTAGAGCTCCTTTCCAATTTTGCAATATTCTTTTTAGTATTTTCTAGTGAATAAGTTGTGGTTTGTGGGCTAATATGAACAAAAGAGGTACACCAAAAAAATTGAAATGGAGGAGAAAATGGATCATCACTGGAAAAGAGATGAGACTATGGTGTCTTATTGCCAAGCACCGTAGAAGGGTAACCTATTAATAAGGTAGCAGGTTGCAAGGATGACATGTGGTCAGTAGAAATGAGGCACATGCATATGATGTTGTAGAGCACCACCAACATTAAGGTGTCTATTTTTTCTTTCAGCCATGCCATTTTTTTGCTATGAGTAAACATAGAAAGTTTGGTGAATGACACATTTATTGCTACAAAAGGATTGGAATTCCACTAACAGATATTCCTTGACATTATTTGAGTGAAGGATCTTCAAGGTAGTGTTAAACTGAGTAGACACCATGACACAAAAAGACAAAGAAAAGTAAGACCTCCGATCTTTCTTTTAATAAGAACAACCATGTAACCCGAGAGAAATCATCAATAAAAGCAATGAAGTACTTTGAACTGGAAACATTAGAGATGTTCATGGGTCCCCACTCATCTGTATGAATTAAGGAAAATGGAGCAACACCTTTATTTTCACCTCTGGGAGAATAACTACTACGCTAGTGTTTACTTACTTGACAATCTTAACAATTCAAACTGAAAATGTGTTGAATTTAGGACTCCATGCTTGAAACCTCAAGCAAGATGAGAGAGGGAGAAGTGAAGGGAGAGAGAAGAGAAAAGGAGAAAAGAGAGAGAGAGAGAAAGAGAGCTCAAGTAGAGAGGATAGAAGAGAAAAGAGAGAAAATATACTTTAGGATCGAGAGAGATTTTTCCACGAGTTGAGAAGAGGAGAGCTTGATTGAATCTTTCAATCAAGACCCCTATTTATACTATTTAAATTATATATTTAGGAAAACTTTAGAGATAAGTAAGGATCCCTAATATCCATAATTACATCAATCATGACTAACCAAATTAAATCAATCAAGGGAAGATAAATCAATTTCATTAATCAAGAAAGATTGTCAAATCTTCCAACTGATGTGATGAGGGTTCTAGCTTGTGTGATGACTCATCATGCCACCTCATGTGGTGACTCATCATGCCAAATCGTGTGGTCGTGGTAGGTTTGGTCCCACCTTGTAACCCTCCCCCTCAAGCAGGAGGTGAGAAAACATCATAAATGCCCAGCTTGTTGCAGATGATGGACAAGATCTTATGAGTAACTGGTTTGGTGAGAATGTCAGTAACTTGCCCTTGTGAGGAGATATGTTTGAGAGATAATAGGCCGACATGGAATTTTTCTCATATAAAATAACAGTCTACCTCAATATGCTTTGTTCTCTCATGGAAGATCGGATTTGAGGTGATATGTATCGTCACTTGATTACCACATTGTAGATCTAGATGAGCTTCTTTATAGAATCTCATTTCAGTGAGAAGGGATTTGATCTATAGAAGCTCACTAACTATATGTGTCATGGCTTTGTACTCTATTTCTGCACTGGACCTTGCAAGTACATTCTGCTTCTTGGTTCAACATGTAACCAAGTTTTCTCCAACTATTGTACAATATCCTGAAGTAGATTTTCATTCATCCGGAGATTCAGTCTAGTCTGCATATGAGAACCCTTCTATGTTGAAGTGACCATGGTTCTTGTAGAGACTCCACTCATCATGCCAGATCGTGTGGTCATGGAAGGGTTGGTCCCACCTTGTAACCCTCCCCCTCAAGCAGGGGGTGAGAAAACATCATAAATGCCCAGCTTGCTGCAAATTGTGGACAAGATCTTATGAGTAACTGGTTTGGTGAGAATGTCAGTAACTTGTCCTTGTGAGGAGATATGTTTGAGAGAAAATAGGCCGACATGGAATTTTTATCATATAAAATAACAGTTTACTCAATATGTTTTTTCTCTCATGGAAGATAGGATTTGAGGTGATATGTATCGTCACTTGATTGCTACATTATAGATCTAGAAGAGTTTCTTTATAGAATCCCATTTTAGTGAGAAGGGATTTGATCTATAGAAGCTCACTAACTGTGTGTGTCATGGCTTTGTACTCTATTTCTGCACTGGACCTTGCAAGTATATTCTGCTCCTTGGTTCTCCATGTAACCATGTTTTTTTCCAACCATTGTACAATAACCCGAAGTAGATTTTCATTCATCCGGAGATTCGGCCCAGTCTGCATATGAGAACCCTTCTATGTTGAAGTGACCATGGTTCTTGTAGAGACGCCCTCTTCTTGGAGCTCCTTTCAAATATCACAATATTCTTTCTAGTGCTTGCCAATGAGTAAGTTGTGGTTTGTGCACATATTGACTCACCACACTTATTGTATATGATATATCTAGCCTTATTCCACAGAGATAAATGAGTTTTCCCACAAGTCTTTGATATTTTTCGATATCCACATCTTCTCTAGTGCCTACAGATAATCTTGTATTTGAATCCATAGGGGTTTCTACTGGTCTACAACTCATCATTCTTGTCTCCTCCAATAGATCAAAGACATATTTTCTTTGAGATAGTATAATCCCATGTTTGGATTGTAGTACTTCAATACCCAGAAAGTATTTAAGTAGTCTAAGATCATTTGTCTTGAATTCTTCACATATCTTTTCCTTGGTTTTCTGAATGCCCTTGAGATCACTACCGATTAAGACAATATCATCAGCATATATGACCGAAGTCACTTTCTCTTTAGGAGTATCTTTAAGAAACACAGAGTGATCTACAGAACATCTGTGAAATCCGGCATGTATCAGTGCTTGGCTAAATTTATCAATCCATGCATGAGGAGACTGTTTTAGATCATAAAGGGTGTTGAATTTAGGACCCCATTATTGAAACCTCTAGCAAGAGGAGAGAGGGAGAAGAGAAAGAGCAAAGAGTGAGAGAGAGAGAGAGAGAGAGAGAGAGAGAGAGAGAGAGGGTAGAGAGAAGAGAGAAAATAGATTTTAGGCTAGAGAAAAATTCTTCCACGAGTTGAGAAGTGGAGAGCTTGATTGAACCCTTCAACTAAGACCCCTATTTATACTACTTCCATTACATATTTAGGGAAACTTTAGAGATAGGTTAGGATCCCTAATGTCCCTAATTACATCAATCATGATTATCTAAATCTACATAAATCATGGGAAGATATATCAATTACATTAATAAAGGAAGATTGCCAAATCTTCCAACTCTTGTGATAAGGATTCCAACTCATGTGATGACTCATCATGCCACCTCATGTGGTGACTCATCATGCCAACTCATGTGGTTGTGGTGGGTTTGGTCCCACCTTGTAACACTCCTCCTCATGCTGAGGGTGAGAAAACATCGTAAATGTTCAGCTTGCTGCAGATGGTGGACAAGATCTTATGAATGATTGGTTTGGTGAGAATATTTGTAACTTATTGCATATGATATATCCAACCTTGTTACACAGAGATAAATGAGTTTTTCCACAAGTCTTTGATATTTTTCGGTATCCACATCTTCTTCAGTGCCTGCAAATAATTTTGTATTGGAATCCATAGGGGTTTCTTCTTTTGGTCTACACCCCCTCATTCTTGTCTCCACTAGTAGATCAAGGACATACTTCCTTTGAAATTGTATAATCCCATGTTTGGACTGTAGTACTTCAATACATAGAAAGTGTTTAAGTAGTCCAAGATCTTTCCTTGAATTCTTCACATATCTTTTACTTGGTTTCCTAAATGCCCTGGGGATCACTGCTGATTAAGACAATATCATCAACATATACAGCCAAAATAACTTTTCCTTTAGGTGTGTTTTTAAGAAACACGGAGTGATCTACAAAAAAGTTATAAAATCCAGCCTGTATGAGTGATTGACTAAATTTATGAAACCATGTACGAGGAGACTGTTTCAAACCATAAAGGGATTTCTTCAATCGACATACCGACTCCCCCTCAACCACAAATCCAAGTGGTTGTTGTATATAAATTTCTTCATTTATATCCCCATTGAGAAAAACATTTTTCACATCAAGCTGATAGACCAGCTAGGAAGAATTAGCAACAAGAGATAATAAAATACGCACCGATTTTATTTTGGCCACCAGAGTGAATGTTTCCTCATAATCGATCCCATAACACTGCGTATAGCCTCTAGAAATGAGGCGGGTCTTAAGGTGAGCAACTGCCCCATCTGGATTGTGTTTAACTGTAAAGACCCACTTACAACAGACAATTTTTTTCTTATGGACGAGGAACTAGGGCCAGGGTCTGATTCTCATAGAGTGCCTGCATTACTTCGTCCATTGTTGCCTTCCACCCTGGATATTTCAGAGCCTCCTGATAGGATTACAGGACTGAGATGGAGGAGATAGATGCAAGAAATTGACAACATGAAGAGCATAAACGATGGTGAGACACAAAATTGGATATGGGGTGAGAAGTAGAGGGACTAGTGTAAGTTTTGGGTTCGTTTCTTAAGGCAATGGGCTTAGTATCATATTGTGGTCCAAAAGGAATAGGAGAAGATGGACTTACCTAGATGGGATCCGCAAAATCTACAAGTGAGGTGTTAGCCAGCGCTTCGGGGGTTGAATAGTTTCCGTAGCAATGGGGTACAACCCGTTGAGGAGAGGGTGCTATAGAAGAGAGACCTAGAGGAGAATTGTTAGAATAGTATGAAGAGTCTTAAAAAAAGTAACATCTCTAGACACAAGTAACCTTTTGAGAGTGGATTGTAGCAAATATAAGCTTTTTGTGTGTGAGAGTATCCTAAGAAGATATACTTGACAGATTTTGGATCAAGTTTACTATGTTGTGGAGAGGTAATATGAACAAAGCATGTACAACTGAAGACTTTCAAGGGAAACAAAAAAGGATCACTATTTGAAAATAATAAGGAATGTGGGGATTTATGACCGAGAATGGAAGAGGGTAACCTATTTATAAGAAAGCATGCAGTAAGGATGGCATGCAGCCAATAAAAGTTTGAGACTTTCATGCTATAAAATAAGTTGCGAGCTACCTCAAGAAGGTGATGGTTCTTCTGTTCTGCTACACCATTCTGTTGAAGGGTGTAGGCACAAGATGTTTGATGGATAATGTCATTCTCTTGACAAAAATAGTCAAGATCTCTGGAAGTATATTCTTTGGCTTTATCTAACCTAAGTACTCTGATTTTCTAACCCAATTGAGTGACAACCTTGGCATGAAAAGATTTAAATATGGATGGTATTTCATATCACTCTTTAAAAAGAAATAGTCATGTGGTACGAGTAAAATCATCAATAAAGGTAAAGTACTTTGACTCGGGAAATGTTTGAGACGCTTATGGGTCCCCATACATATGTATGTATCAATGAAAAGGAGAAATAATTTTAAGTTCTGGACGAGGTGAGGATGTGGTCCTCTACTGTTTGATCAGTTGACACACTTCACAATTTAAATTTGACCTATCCTTAAAGGTAGGAAAAAGAAGATGAAGAGATTGTGTGGATGGATGTCCCAACCAATTGTGCCATAGACTTGTCTCAGTTTCCTTGGTTGAGATGACATTTATTTGAGGCACGTCTAGGTGGTAGAGCCCCCTTTGTTCACGGCTCCCACCAATCACCTACTTCGTTATAAGATCCTGAAATACACACAAAATGGGTGAGAAGGTAATTGAGCAATTGAAATGTTGTGTTAGCTAACTAACAAATAAAAGATTCAAGGAAAAAGTAGGAACAAAAATAATATCTATGAGTGAAAGTGATGGTGTAACAGAGGTGGATCCTTTCCCGAGAACTTTAGTTTGGGAGTTGTCAGTTATGGTAACAAATTTATTTAAGAGACAAGGAAAGACAAAATGGAGTAGATTTTTGCTACCTGTGAGATGCTTGAAGGCCGCTGAGTCAATTATCCAGGATGAAGAGGAAGAAGTGGCAGAGAACATACCTAAAGTGATGGTGGCAGCACTAGTTGAGGAGGAACTTGGAGGAGAGACCATCAAAGTTTTCATATTCTGGAATAAGTCATACTCATCATCAGTAAGGGTTTTCTTTTCTATTGGTGGGGTAGAATGGTCCTCCTTTGTATCACTTAATGAGGCTTGATTAGCCTTAACCCAATCTGGTATGCCATAGATTTTAAAACATTGATCTATAGTGTGGCCATACTGCCTACAATGGGTGCATTCCCTGTCGTTTGTTCTGACAAAAATTTTCCTTCCAACTCTTCGTCGTCCTCCTCTATAATTTCTTCCACGGCCTTGGCCGCGGTCCGTTGATGTTTCCCTATGCCTGGAGTACATAGCAGATGACACTTCAACAGGAGAAAGACAAGAAGAGACTGGAATGCGGAGTAATGTGGCACATACATCATCAAAAGTGGGAATAGTAGAGGCGTTAATTAGTTAACTTTCGGAAACTTTGAGATATGGCTTAATGTTTGCTAGATAAATGGCAGTGGCTAAGGCTTCCTTCTGCTTGTCTTGGACAAAGACATCAGTGGAGGTAGGCTGAGCTAGCTTCCATCCTTGAAGAAGGCCTCTAAAATGAGCCAAATATTCATGGATATTTTCTCCTCTTTTAGTGTTGAACATTCTTTGGAAAATATCATATGGCTTGTGTGAGTTGACAGGGCTAGAGTACAATGTAGCACATATCTCCCAAATTTTTTTGGTGGTGTCGAGATGAACAAGATTGTTGGAGACAGGTTCTTCCATGCTATTTATGAGCCAACTAATTTGCATAAACAACATCTTCTTCATCATATAGACCCACTTACTGTCGACATATTTTTTTCCATATGAAAGAGGAACTAGAGCCCATGTTTGATTCTCATATAGTGCAGCATTTCTACGTCCACTACTGCCTTCCACCTTGGATGTTTTAGAGCCTCCTGATAGGAAAGTGGGATAGAGATGGAGGAGATAGATGCAAGATATTGACAACATGAAGAGGATAAATGATGGTGAGACACAAAATTGGATATGGGGTCAGAAGTAGAGGGCCTAATTCAAGTTCTGGGTTTTTTTCTTAAGACAATGGGTCGAGTATCTTATTGTGGTCCAAAAGGAATAGGAGAAGATGGACTTACCTCAATGGGATCCTCAGGTATGGTCTTAGCCAGTGCTTCAAGGGGTTGAAAATTTTTCATAGCATGGGGTACAATCTGTTGAGGAGAGGCTAGTATAGAAGAGAGACCTAGAGGGGCATTGTCAGAGTAGTATGAAGAATCTTCAAAAATCGTTACATCCCTGGACACAAGTAACCTTTGGAGAGTGGGATTGTAGCAAATATAACCCTTCTGCATGCGAGAGTATCCTAAAAAGATACACTTGACAGTATTTGGATCAAGTTTACTATGTTGTGGGAAGGGAATATGAACAAAGCATGTACAACTGAAGACTTTCAAGAGAAGCATAAAAGGATCACCATGTGGAAACAATAAGGAATACGGACATTTATGACTGAGAACTGAAGAGGGTAGCCTATTTATAAGAAAGCATTCAGAAAGGATGAAATGCAGCCAATAAAAGTATGGTATTTTCATGGTATACAAAAAGTTGTGAGCTACCTCAAGAAGGTGATGGTGCTTCCGTTCTACTACACCATTTTTTTGGGGGTGTAGGCACAAGATGTTTGATGGATAATGTCATTCTCTTGACAAAAATAGTGAAGTTCTTTGGAAGTATATTCTTTAGCATTA
Organism: Aristolochia californica; assembly: GCF_029961685.1. Taxonomy (NCBI): domain Eukaryota; kingdom Viridiplantae; phylum Streptophyta; class Magnoliopsida; order Piperales; family Aristolochiaceae; genus Aristolochia; species Aristolochia californica. The sequence continues at coordinate 27,271,825 of NW_027181782.1, read as the reverse complement.
TCAATTGTAAGTGCTTTGATTGTCTAACCAAATTGAGTGACAACCCTAGCATGAAATGATTTAAAAATGGATGATATTTCATATCGCTCTTTAAAGAGAAATAGCCATGCGGTACGAGTAAAATCATCAATAAAGGTAATAAAGTACTTAACTCAAGAAATGTTTGAGACGCTCAAGGGTCCCCATATATTTGTGTGAATTAATGAAAATGGAGCAACACTTTTAAGTTCTGGATGATGTGAGTATGTGGTCCTTTGGTGTTTGCTCAGTTGACACACTTCATAATATAAACTTGAACTATCCTTAAAGGTAGGAAAAAAAGATGAAAAGATTGTGTGGATGGATGTCCCAACCAATTGTGCCATAGACTTGTCTCAGTGTCCTTGGTCAAGACAACATTTATTTGAGGCACATCTCGGTAGTAGAGCCTCCCTTGTTCACGGTCTGCACCATTCACCTGCTTCGTTGCGAAATCCTAAAATACACAAGAAGTGGGTGAGAAGGTAATTGAAGAATTGAAATGTTGTGATCGCTGACTAATAGACAAAAGATTCAAGGGGAACGTATGAAAAAAAAGAATATATGTGAGTGAAAGTGATGGTGTAATAGAGGTAGACCCTTTCTTGAGAACTTTAGTTTGGGAGTCGTCACCTATCGAAACAAATTTATTTGATAGACAAGGAGAAACTGAGTGGAGTAGATTTTTGTTACCTATGAGATGCTCAGAGGCCCATGAGTCAATTATTCAGGATGAAGAGGAGGAAGTGGCAGAGAGCATACCGAAAGTGGTGGTGGCAACAATAGTTGAGGAGGAACTTGGAGGAGAGACCATCAGATTTTTCATATTCTGGAATAAGTCATACTCATCATTGGTAAGGCTTTTCTTTTCTATTGATGGGGTAGATCGGTCCTCCATTATACCACTTATTGAGGCTTGATTAGCCTTAACCCATTCTGGCATGCCATGGATTTTCCAACATTGATCTATAGTGTGACAATATTTCCCACAACGGGTGCAGTCCCTGCCTTCTATTATGAAGAAACCATTCCTTCAACCTCCTCCTCTCCTCCTCTATAATTTCTTCCACGGCCTCGGCCGCGGTCGATTGATGTTCCCTATGCCCAGTGTACATAGCGGATGACACTTCAGTAAGAGAAGGGGAAGAAGAATTTGGAATGCGGAGTAATATGGCACATACATCATCAAAGGTGGGAATATCAAAGGCACTAAGGAGTTGACTTTTATAAACCTTGAGATTTGGATTAATATTTGCTAGGCAAATGGCAGCGACTAAGGTTTCCTTCTGCGTGTCTTGGATAGAGACATCAGTGAAGGTAGGCTGAGTTAACATCCATTCTTGAAGAAGGCCTCTAAAAAAAGCCTATTTATGGATATTTTTCCTTGATTAGTGTTACATTCTTTGGAGAATATCATATGGCCTGTGTAAGTTGTCGGAGTTAGAGTACAACTTAGCACATGTCTCCCAATTTTGATTTGCAGTGTCAAGAAGAACAACATTATTGGATACAGGTTCTTCCATGTTGTTGATGAGCCAACTAATTACCAAAGTGTCATTTTTAACCACTTAGTATAAGCAACATCTTCTTCATCAATGGGTAGCCCAAGTTTGGTGGGGTGACCAAGTAGGTCTCTTGTTATAAGGAACCTTCGAATCAATGTGGACCAGCTCAATATATTTGATATCCCTTGCAAGGGTATGGTAGTAATCTTGAGAATATAATTTTTGCTACCCATGTACTCTTCAGCCATAAGAGGCAATTCAAGGGTAATAATGTACTCAAATTTGAAGTACCCTAAGTAAACGGCTTGGAGATTCAAGTGCAGCCAAGACTAGCTCGGGTAGATGGGAGGAGAACCCGAGCTTATCAAGTATTTAGGCAAGGAGGGAAGCCTCTTAGGCTAGTAAACTTTCTGGCCAAAAATTTCTATAATCAATTCTCTAGTCTTCCTTGTAGAGAATAAAACAAATCTACCAATAAGCATGAGATCAAGTAAGGTGAGGTGGCAATTCCGAATTAGATCTTTCCAAGATCATTCCAAAAATATATTTGACTCTGGCTTGGAATAAACCAATCTAGATTCAGTTCCTCATGAATTAGGAAAGATATGATTGATTGAAAATCAAACAAATCAGGTATAATCAAGAAGATATTGATTAATTGTGAGATCTCAAAAAACATCAATCTTTCTTCACATAGATTTGCGCCAACTAGATTTTCCAAAGGACCACTTCCTTACTTATTTGTGTTGGCCTCCTTTTATGTAAAACAGAATATTCTATTCTTTATTTTTCAAGAATAATCAGCCAACTTATGGCTCTCAAAACATTCTCCAAAAAATCACAAAACCGAATAGAGTTCGTCAAACAACTCAGTTAATGGAGAAGCTTAGCATAGAAGCTAAGAAATTAGATTTATGAAATCCATTTGATAAAAAAACACTCATAATAGACTCAAGAACATTTTTCTTCATCAGGAAAATCTTCTTCCCACGAAATTATAACTTTTTATGCAGATAATCTCAACATAAACTAATTTTTATCCAAAAACTTGCAAATCGACAAAACTTCCTTGGTAAACTTCTTCTAATCCGAGATGCATAAATCTCAATAATTTCATAAAATGAGGACAAAAATAAAGTTATCTTTGAACCATCTTGTTATGGACCAATAGTGAGCCGAGTCAGGTTGAGACACCATGGCTGAGTCAATTACTCTGACTGACTCAGTTATGTAGTCATTTAGTTTATTTTCATGTTAAATGCCATGGAGGGACAAAATTGTAATTCTCTCTGAAACTTTGTGGTCATGAGTCCTATTTAAGGGACGACCTGAAATGAAATGGACAAGTCTAATTTTACCAAAAACATAGGATCTGCGTTCTCCAAAAACGAACTCAAGGTTTAGGTCTCCCTTTGACGAGCCTGATTTCTTCTCTCCTTCGTTCTTCCCTACGAATCGCATTGTGGATCTGGGACCATAACATTTGGTATCAGAGCTGAAACAATGAGCGATTCGCGGAGCATTGATGAAATAGGCACAATATTCTGTCATGCAATTCAGGAGTGGAAGGTCACCGCAGAGAAACAGCACGCAGAAAGAATTTCCGCATTACGTGCTGAATTGGCAGCATTGCGCACGGAATAACTTCAGCAATCCAGGATGAGATGCGTGCCATGTGCACAAAATTAATCTCCAGAATACTTCGGAATAGGGATTCAAAGAGGAAGGTCACCATTTCAGAAGAAGATGGAGCATCCTCGATCTCGGAAGAATTTCACCCATTCTGAAGTCGACCGACCTCAAACCGCCAAGCGTGGACATCTAGCGTAGATCTGTCTCGAAAATTCCCGAGACCCCTCGTTAGCCGTCGGGAACAGCCGCTAGTAGAGGGTCGACCTAAATCCTCCAAGTGTGGAAACCCCGAGCCGAAACCCACCATTGTTCTGCTAGATGCCTCTTTCGTCCACTATGTTAGGGTTTTTTGCCATTGGGAAAAGCTTCCCAAGGGCATGAATTTCGGTGACAACGGTGCTACAGAGACGTACCCCAACTCAGCAACATCAAGGCCAGGTGAGTCTTCGAATTCCTTTGTCTTGCATGTAAAAATTAGGGCAAGGCACCCTCTGTTTTAGGATACTGGTCAACAGCAGCTAACAACAGGCATTAAAATCAAGCTTCCGAAGGGTGTGAGACTCTATGGAGCGCCTGGTACTGACAACACGTTACTTGCCACTGTCTTGCGTGTTTTTGGTATTGATTTGATTCAGAACCATCTTGGTGATGCCCCAAAATGGGTTAGGGAGCCTTACAGGGTGGCTCATGATCTTCCTCCGTCTATTGTAGTTAGTGATGAAATAAATGCATGGGGCACAAAGAGGTATGATGCCAATTCAGCTTAGGTGGAGGGCAATGGTATAATTGCTTATATTGATTTCATAACCGCAACGATGCCTCTGAATAGAGTGGAAAAAGCCCATCACTTGTATACGGCTTTTGAAAATTATGACAAGGACAAAAGTGAATCCAGAGAGGGGTTGTTGTAACCTACAAGATCGAAGTGGAAATACTCAGCAGAATTCAGACAAATGTGGGGTACTGGGTGGACATTGTGCCAATTGATATGGCCGATACCACTAAAATGTTGAACTCAAAAACATGGGAAAAACTTCCACTTGCTGCAGCAATGCCATTTGACTGTCTCAAAAAGGTTGGCCTTACTGCCAGGAGTCCAACGGCAGCGGCAATAGTTGCTGCAAAGCAACGAGATGAGACACTGGAAGAAAGAGGGCGAACAGACCAAATGCTTGTTGTTGGGATCGCAGAGGAGGTGGAAGCTCATTTTCAAAACATTCCCTCTGACCGACAAAGCATGCTTTAGCAGCACCTATGCCTGAGCATATCTTAGAGATGAGAATTGGTTCGGTGACTATGCTATTAAGTTCGGTGTTGTTGATGTTTTTTCTGAGCTTCAATCAGTTGCATTGAGTAAATTTGTTTTAACCATGTAATTAGTTTCTATTTGCACTAATGGAAATGCGCAAGAAGAGGAGGGGACAGAAATATCCACTTCTCGTTATGATAGGGTAACTAAGATGTTGACTCCTTTTGATTCCCCAATTCCACGCGGGGTCGATTGGCAAGTGCATGTCATGAGAACCCTACTCCCAATTACTAAGGTTGAACTCTCAAGAACGTGGACTTTCACTGCAAATTCTCCATAACCAGAATCTCTTCGCCTGATATATGCTGTCCTTGTTGGACCATGTCTACTTGACATATATGCAAAGTGTGGACGGTTAACTGCGGCAACTCAATTATTTAGTGAGGTCACACGACGAGGTCCTGTTCCTTTCAATACTAATATATCCTGTACCAGCATTAATGGGAATGGTGAGCAAAGGCCAGAGAAGTTAGGTGTTTCCAAAGTAGTAGCACCAATTGAGCGGGATACGCTCTTGATCCTGGCTCAGGCTGAAATAATCAAATTTGGCCAGCTCTCTGACACCTACAAGGGCAGTGGTGACTGCTTTGCAAGAACATTCCAGGCAGAGGCTTTTGTATCCGTGTGGACGGGAAATGCTGCATATGTTCCACGTTCCTGCCCAAACCAGGCCCTTCACTTTGCCTTTAAGGATTATTTCAAGAGAATCTTCAAATTCAAGACAGACAGCGACGGATATTGGAAATGGGTTGCTAGTAACTTGGCATCGAGAGACTGTGCTGGTGCTTCTTCCCTTCTTTTTGTCTATTCCCCGGATTATGCTCAGAATACAGTTCGTCAGGCTTACCTACAAGATGCTTTTCAGGTTGTTCAACAGCAAGCTTAGGGTCATGCACTGCCAAAACAGCCTCATGGAAGAATGTTGGGCCCACATGCAAAGATTCAGGAAATGCATAACACATGGGCAAGGGCTTTTGGTGATTTTTGTTTAAAGGACTATGGGGTGATATCAATTCCTGAATTCACTCATAGGGCACTCATTGAGAAGGTTCAGTTCGTTGTGCTTGCATCTAATGTGGTGGAGATTGTATCAATGGCTCCACGCCGATCCTCAGCTGCAAGGGTGCTAGTTGATGCAGTTGTTCAGGAATGGCAACTCAAGTACCCAACCTCGAAGATAGATGATTGTACTATGATCTGCATGTACTTAGAAGGTAAAATGGACTCGGCATCGGATACTGAAGAACCTCAAAGTGTCTTTGCTGCTACCGATCACATATATCAGTGCCAATCTCAGGCACAGGAATTGGAGGATGGTAATTGGCATGAGCTGAATCTAGAACCTTGTTTGTAGCGAAATTTCACTGTAAGGTCAACGTCAGACAGTAGCGACCACCACCAACACAGAAGGACGGCTCTGGTGGTTTCAACAGAAGAGGATGCAGTGTTGAGGAATGATGATCAACAGTGGTCTGGTTTGGAAGGTGTGCCACATGTGAATTCTTTTGCCCAGTTGCCCAGGTTCTCGGAAGAGAGACCCAAAGCCCGATCCACATCTTGCTGTGTATAAGAGATGAATGCATGGATTTTGTTGTAAATCACGGTGATCAAGTAGTTTCAACCTTATGATCTATGATGAGTAGCGGAACATGATGTGAATGCCTTTAATCCTGATAAAAAGGTGATGCTTGTTGTCACTTCACAAAAAAAAAATAAAAAAATCAGGTGGAACCTACATCTAACGGGGAGAACTAGCGGAGAGGTGGTACTTGGGATGATGTGGACCAGTCGGTAACCATCCCTACCTTCGAGCTTGCAGACAAGCTCGCTCTCCAGGAGGGTGTAATGTTATGAACCAATAGTGACCCGAGTCAGGTTGAGACACAATGGCTGAGTCAATTACTCTGACTAACTCAGTTATGTAGTCATTTAGTTTAATTTCATGTTAAATGCCATAGAGGGGCAAAATTGTAATTCTCTCTAGAATCTTGTGGTCATGACTCCTATTTAAGGGACGACCTGGAATGAAATGGACAAATCTAATTTTACCAAAAACATAGGATCGGCGTTCTCCGAAAATGAACCCAAGGTTTAGGTCTCCCTTTGACGAGCCTGATTTCTTCTCTCCTTCGTTCTTCCCTACGAATTGCACTGTGGATCTGGGACCATAACACATCTTCTAAAGGTCATAAAACCAAGAGCATGAAGTCATAATGACAAGAACGAAAAACTTATCTCACAAGCTTTAATTTTGCCTCACAAAGAGCCTTCTATGAGTAGTTTTGATCATAACTTCTTAGAGTATTCTTTTGACGTGGGGGTCCTAAATATGATGCTCTGAAACCATGTTGAATTTAGGGTCCCATGCTTGAAACCTCGAGCAAGATGAGAGAGAGAGGGAGAAGAGAAGGGAGAGAGACGAGAAAAAGAGCAAAGAGAGAGAGAGAGCTTGGGTAGAGAGGAGAGAAGAGAAAAGAGAGAAAAGTGATTTTAGGCTAGAAAGAGATTCTTTCATGAGTTGAGAAGCAGAGAGTTTGATTGAATCCTTCAACCAGGGCCCCTATTTATACTATTTCTATTACATATTTAGGGAAACTCAATCAATTAGGATCCCTAATATCCCTAATTACATCAATCATGACTAACCAAATTACATCAATCAAGAGAAGTTAAATCAATTACATTAATCAAGAAAGATTGCCAAATCTTCCAACTCATGTGATGAGGATTCTAGTTCGTGTGATGACTCATAATGCCACCTCATGTGGTGACTCATCATGCCAACTTGTGTGGTCTTGGTGGGTTTGGTCCCACCTTGTAACAAAATGGAATGCAATGAAGGAACCATCTGTTTGAGAGAGTGCATGGATGGATGACCAAACCTATTATGCCACTGAAGAGATGTATGTTGAGCACTAGATATGGCTGAGAGTTCTACCTAATCGAGATAATAGTCCCCTCGTTCACTGCCTCCACCAATAACCTGTTTTGTCTTTAGATCTTGAAGAACACAAGAAATAGGGGAAAAGTAATGGAACATTCAAATTTCTTTGTTAGTTGACTGACGAACAAAAGATTTAAAGGAAACTTAGGGAAAAAATGACATTTTTCAAATGAAGGGTAGGTGTATAAAATGTGGACCCTACCCTACGCACCTTGGTTTGGGTTCCATCTGTTATAGAAACAAACTTATCACTCATACAAAGAGACATAGAACTCGAGAGGGTACCATTACATGTCAAGTGCTTAGAGGCCCCATAGTCAATAATCCAAGATGGAGAAGTAGCTAAAATCATACTTGTTATAGTATTAGCTACAATAAGAGAAACCTTGTTTAGGGAGGCTTGGTTTGTTGTATGAGCCATCATATGTTTTTATCTTCTGAAGCAGTTCAAACTCTTCTATAGAGATGGTCTTCTAGCCTTTAGTATTCTTCGGAGACATCATAGAGGTGAATTCTTGAACATACCAAACCTTTTAAAAAAAAAGGTTTTATATCAAGCCATACCCAACTGAGGGTAATCAACCGAGGATTTCCTTCTTCAGCACTAATGTATCAATCAAAGAAACACAATAGCACTTGTAGTAAGGAGCTAGTAGCACATATCATATATTTTGTTATACAACAGTGGATAACAAGGAAAAAAGAAAAGTCCTTTAGTGTAACAAAGACACATGGAATAATTTTCAGCAAGTCCAATCGTAAATAAGGAGGTTGTACACCAAGTAGTTGGAACCTAGTAAAAAGCTGCCAATAATAATTTTAAAACAAGTTTTTATCAATCTTCTAAAAAAATATTTGAACTCAATGTTGCTTAGTCTGAGAGTTGCTGCAAGGACTTCTCAAACCAGACAAGGAGACAAGGTGTCTTGTTGTTGCTGCTATAATCAAGCACTCGAGTCAAGTTACAAAATTTGTTGCTACTTGGTGGCTACTGAAATTGTTTCTCAAAAGAAATCAGAGAGGAAAGTAAGCTTTGAAGCTGAGCCACTCGTTAGATCTAATATGTAATGGATCTCATTTATATCAAGAAAGGTTGCTGAAAATAAACATGAGAGCCAGCATAAAAAGGAAGGCAAGGCTATCATGAATTTAGAATGCTCCTTCAATCTTATCTAAACTTTGAAACTCTTCTTCAAAGTTTAGATCTCCTTGTCAACATGGGAAACACCTTCTAATCTAGGTAGTATGCAAAAATATAGTTGCTGAAAATAAAGATGAGAAGCAAGGTAACTTTCTATCTTGAGAATTCTGATTGAGGCAAGATAACTTTCTATCTTGAGAATTCTAATTGAGACAAGATAACTTTTTATCTTGGAACTTGCCTATTTCAAAACTATAATTATGGAAGATCAAACCAACAATAGCAATATGTCTCCTGAATTCTTGTAAACTGGAAATCCACGTCAAGGTAAAGTTTGGGATTCAGAACTCAAAAACTGATTCACACAAAGGCAATCAAAAGACGAAGCTCAGACAAGCAAGGGAGATCATTCTACTACTAGCCTTTCTCCTCTTGTTTCTGATACAAATTCCAAAGAGCAAACCAGAGTTTGCTATATTGTTTGGTGGTAATAAATTGCAGTAAATTTATTATCAACGAACTCCATGCACATCAATTCATCATATAAAGGGGTCATTCTATAATGAAAAATAGCATAATAACTGTTATGGACTCAATAAGACTGAGTCATCTACTTTACTTTTACTATTTATGCTGCTTTTAATTGGAAATTTTATTGATTTTTAATAAGACTTAAAGGTAGGGGTAGAATTGGGTTTTATAACCCTAACCTATGTTGATGTTAATTACCCTATTTAAGGGGTAAGGATAGAGAAATAAAGCAAGTTTGGAATTAGCATAAACTAGGGTAATTTAGATTCTTTCTAGGCTTTCTATTCTAGGGTTCTTGGCTTGAATTCTCTTGGGGGTTTGTTGTATCTATTGGGGAGTCTTTGAGGAGATCTTGGAAGGAAAAGGAAGAGGAATTACCTTTCTCTTCTGAGCTACAAGAGAAGATCATCTCTTTCACGAAAATTCCAGAAAAGGAGAGGTCTTGACGTGAGTCTACCCAGGAAGGAAGACGAGTTCTTGTTGCTGGTTGGGAGTTCCGAATTCTGGGTAGAGGAGTTCCGAATTTTGGGCTTAAGAGGAGTTCCGAATCTGAGCTGACGAGGAGTCCCAAATTCTGGGCAGAGGAGTTCCGAATTTTGTGCTGAGGAGGAGTTCTAAATTCTGGGCAGAGGAGTTCCGAATTTTGGGCTGAAGAGGAGTTCCGAATCTGAGCTGAGGAGTTCCTAATTCATTCAAAGAGGTAACTTAAGATTCTATTTTCTTAAGTACACCAGGTTAGAATTCTGTTTTAATTTACCTGCGTGAACAATGGTTGGAGACGAGATTCTTGGTTCCTTACAGTGTTTAAAAACCTTGTAACGTGCTGGATTCATCAGTATCTCGCCGAGTTACTACATCCATGGCTAGGGACCATAACAACTTGGTATCAGAGCAGGGTAACCCGGCAGAGAGAAGCGCTAATGAATACTTTGAATTGCTTGAAAGAAAATTTGATATTGTCCTAGAGAGGTTCTCAAAAATTGATATCGATATGGAGACCTTGAAGGGAAGGATGGATAGCATGGAGAATGGTCTAACTAGTGGCAAGAAATTTGCTGCATTGGAGGAAAAGTTCACTCTCAATTTGGAAACCTTGAAAGGAAGGATGGATAACATGGAGACTACTCTGAGCACTGGCAAAAACCCAATTCCGGGAGACCATTCGCAGATCAGAGGGGGAGATGAGTTTACTAGACACACGAGTTTCTTGGGTCAGCAAGGACCCTTCATTCCGGGGGGACACCTCAACCAGGGGGGAGGGACGGTATCCCTCATTCCAGATCAGAGAAGAGGGGACCATTCGTATAACAGAGGGGGAGATGAATTTCTGAGGCGCACGAGTTTCTTGGGACAGCAAGGACCCCTCATTCCGGGGGACACTTCTACCAGGGGGGAGGCACTGTTCCGAGGTATACTAAAATGGAATTCCCTACTTATAATGGGTCAGAAGACCCTTTGATATGGTTGTATTGATGTGAAAAAAATTTTAGCCATCAGCGAGTCCCAACCTATGACCGAGTCAACGTAGTTGTTTTCCACTTACTAGGGGAAGCACAACTTTGGTACCAGCTAGTTGAGGTTGATAGCGAGGTGGTAGATTGGGATGAATTTAAGCGACTGTGTTCTCTCTGTTTTGGTCCTCCGGCTTACAGTAACCCTTTGGGAGATTTGGTTTTACTATGCCAAACTGGGGCCGTGGAGCAATATAAAAAATTGCTCTAGGAAAAATTAGCACAGCCAGCAGTATGGTACAAGTGGATCAGCAAGTTGCGCTATTTACAGCAGGACTGACGGAGGCCTTAAAGCTTGAGGTGGAGCTCTATGCACCTGTTGACTTATCCAGTGCTATGAATATAGCTCGTGCTTTAGAATTGTGACAGCAGGCACAGTACAGACGACCTCCAGGGTCAGGGGAGCGCATTCCTCCGAGAAACAACCCGGGTATTACTTTGACAGGGGATCCGAAATCTAGTCATCCTACAACTCCTTATATAAAAAAATTGACAAGTGCTGAGATGGCGAAACGACGGGCTAACAATCTATGTTACAACTGTGATGAACCATATCGGGTTGGGCATCAGTGCAAAAGATTATTTTTGATCGATAAGGTTGAAGATGAGGATATCAAGGTGACAGAGGATATGATTGAGGAAGAACCACCGGACATCTCCCTGCATGTCATTACTGGGCAGCAATCAGCCACAACTACACAAAATGGGAGTGGCTCGACAACTTTCACCAGGTCTACCCAGCTTCCGAGCTTGAGGTCAAGCTCGATCTCCAAGGAGGGGCAGATGTTATGGACTCAATAAGACTGAGTCATCTACTTTACTTTTATTATTTATGTTTCTTTTAATTTCGAATTTTATTGATTTGTAATAAGACTTAAAGGTAGGGGTAGAATTGGGTTTTATAACCCTAACCTATGTTGATGTTAATTACCCTATTTCAGGGGTAAGGATGGAGAAATAAAGCAAGTTCGGAATTAGCATAAACTAGGGTAATTTAGGTTCTTTCTAGGCTCTCTATTCTAGGGTTTTTGGTTTGAACTCTCTTGGGGGTTTGCTGCATCTATTGGGGAGTCTTTGAGGAGATCTTAGAAGGAAAAAGAAGAGGAATTACCTTTCTCTTCTGAGCTGCAAGACAAGATCATCTCTTTCACGAAAATTCCAGAAAAGGAGAGGTCTTGATGTGAGTCTACCCAGGAAGGAGGACGAGTTCTTGTTGCTGGTTGGTAGTTCCGAATTCTGGGCAGAGGAGTTCCGAATTTTGGGCTTAAGAGGAGTTCCGAATCTGAGCTGAGGAGGAGTTCCGAATTCTGGGCAGAGGAGTTCCGAATTTTGTGCTAAGGAGGAGTTCCGAATTCTAGGCAGAGGAGTTCCGAATTTTGGGCTGAAGAGGAGTTCCGAATCTGAGCTGAGGAGTTCCGAATTCATTCAAAGAGGTAACTTGAGATTCTATTTTCTTAAGTACAGCAGGTTAGAATTATATTTTAATTTACCTACGTGATTAGTGGTTAAATCCATACGTTAGACAAAAGGGATTCTGTTTTCAACTTACCTGCATGAACAGTGGTTGGAGACAAGATTCTTGGTTCCTTACAGTGTTTAAAAACCTTGTAACGTGCTGGATTCATCAGTATCTCGCCGAGTTACTAGATCCATGGCTAGGGACCATAACAATAACATTTGGAATATACTTCTACTCATAATTTGTAAGATCATGGAAAAAATAAAAAAATTCTCATGTATAAGGAGGATGTATCATATAAGATAAATCCATATAAAACTCATGGATGAAGGAGGCACAAACACCACATCTTTCAGGACTCAACAAATGGATTAAAATCTTCACAGATACTTTTGAAAGGAAACTCTTGGGCTGATGTTGATTGATCATGGCAACAATTAATCCACCAAGCACAAGAATGAGATTCAGATGTAGTCCTAAAAATATAGCTCTGATGCCATGTTGTGTTTAGGACTCCATTACTAACAAGTCTTCAAGGTTGAGAGAATGGAGAGGAGAAGAAAGAAGAAGAAGGGAGAAAAGAAGGAGAAGAGAGAAAGAAGAAGAGAGGATGTCTAAGAGAGAGAGGAGAGAAGAGGTCACATTGAGGAGAGAAGAGTGGGGTAGAATCAGGGATATGGAACTTATCCAAACCCTCCCCCTTAATCTTTATTTATAGATACTAAAAGTACCAATATTACAAATATACATTTTACCATAGTAGTAGAGAGGAAGAGACAAAAAATATAAGATAATTATAATAATGACAACCAAACTTGCCCATATCTTCTAATATAAACCTCCATGTTTTGAACATTAATGAGCTTCGACTTTGACCACTGATCTATTGGTGATTAGGTTCATTCTTGATCATTGATGCTTTAATTTTTATGATTAATTTTTTATTTTATTTTTGTCTACAAAATGTCACTTTTCAAACTCATTTCATATTACAGGTGGACAAAGCTTGAAACATTTTTTTTTTTTTTGTGAACATAAAGATTGTGTTAGATTGAGAATTTGTAAACTTCAAACTTTAATCAACCAAAGTTGCTCTTGTGCTGACTCTATTAGGCGGACACAGGTGATCCTTTGGAATTGTTAGATAGGTTTTCCTGTAAACCAGAGATTTCTGCATAAACTGTTCTAAGTACTCTTTTCTTCCCCAATCAATCCCTCCAACATGCTTCCGCACTCCTTTTAAAGCTCCCGCACACAAAGGTAAGCCATGGGTTGGACTTTAGGTATATGCCAATGGCACGGTATATTCCATTATCTAGTTTGTCTAGCATAATCAGGGATCGTGGATGCAAGTGACTGAAACTTTTGAAATTTCAAGTGACTGCAGGGGCTATTTCTGCAAGTCATCCATCTACCAGCTTGGCCACAGGTGTCATTGGAATCAAAGATGGAGACCCATCAATTGTGCATCATCCACAATACATAAAGAAGATGCATTAACAGTATGGTCCAATGACATAAAATGATCACGAATACGCTGAACACAGTCAACATCGTAAACGATCTCACAGAATAGCGCTAGTTTGGTATGAGAAGATCCTTCAATTCTGCTTCATCCAACTAAGCTCCAATACTTCTTTTTTTCAATTGTAAGCAACCATTCCTTACCTGATTTGGGCGAGAGTAGAGTTTCTGGCTCGATTTGGAAGTGCTACAGGATTGAATCTTCGCAGGCCTTGTGTTCGAGGTTTGAAGCCAATGTTCCTCACCCATGTTATTTTAATTTATTAGTTTCTAAAGATGGAGAAAAATCAACTCAGCACGTATCTACTTTGATCCTAGACGAATAGTGCTTTTATGAGGAACAATTCAAATTTGGAGAGTTCGAAACTAGCAGTTTAGTTATTGAGTGTCCTGGAGGAAGACAAGTATGCTTCCCAAGTGAGGTATCAATTGAAGTAGTCCAATCCATACTCAACACTTGAGTGTATAGTTGATGCAGCAAATAGGAAAAGTTCTATTAAAACGAATTGCATTTGGCGAAGATCCTATGGGTGGGTGTGTTACCTCATGCAATAAAGAACCTCATTTTATTGTCTTTTCTTCATCGGTCCAGTAACTCAGCACCTCCCCAGACTGTTCAATATTGTATATATAAGGGTGAAATTGCTTGTTGTGGTTCAAATGTGGTGTCTCTTATGTTGTTACATTGTCCATAAATTCTCCGTTGCTCTGGAGTGATGGTTGGGGTTTGTGCTTCCTTGTTTGAATACGGTTGTGATCCTTACCTCATTCATGGTTTCATGGAGTCATGTTGCCAATCAACGAACATCATTTTCACCTCTAAAGGTGAATTATCCATCTCATTGTGAGACTTGAAGAATATTGGTGGGGTTCCAATTTCCAAGGATTTCTATAACAAAGTTGTTCCACCATTGCAGAATTTTACTGGCATAAACAAAAAGATAAATCCTTAGTGTCCTCCCAATTCTCATCACCAATTTTACGCCTACTACTTAATTTTGAATGACAAAAGGGACTTTGATAGCTCATCTTCAATGGTGACTAGAAGTGATTGAATATCCTTTTGGTTATAGCCCAACCATAATTGCAAAGTTGTTATGGACGTGAGTGACCATTGAGCACGTTGGGTCCAGTTTTTAGGAGGAAATCCTCTACTTACTTTCATTGCTTCCAAAATAAAAGTTTTTTTGTAGACTCAATGTCCATTCTGATTTAGAGCAAGAGCAGTTAGCGATGCTGCTCCTAGCATTGTGATTGAGTTGGTTCATGTTTCTTGAAGACGATTTGTCCAGTGTCCAGCCGTTCATCTTTAAGGTGCAAGTCTCATGGCACCTAGCACCAAACTTTTTCTAGCTATTCATGTCTTCGTGCGCATTTATAATGGATTGGGTAGAATTTCAACACATTATGTTACGGTCCCGGATCTGAGACAAGGATTTTTTGGGAGGATCTGGGGTCTGCCACGGGTTACGGGTCTTTCAGGTATTACTGTAGGGGTCGTAGGAACACATGGGGAAGATGAAAACCAAAGATCAAGCCTAAGGGAAGCTTGAAAACCCTAGAGCTTGTTGAGGAGAACTCTAAGCCTCTTTACGCTAGATTTAACCTAATTCTTAATACTTCAATGCTTGTATTTCTCATTACTCTTACCCCTTAAATAGGGTTCACCCTGTTAGGGTTTACAATAAAATATTCCAAAAATATCCCTATTAATAAATAATTCCAAAAATACCCATGTGACCTAAAACTGAAATAAAATAAAGTAAATTAAAGAAAATACTAAAATAATAATATTATTGTGTGCATAACACATTATTAACCACCCTTTGAATGTCCAAGCCCGCTACTTTGCCATTGTGTATAGCTAACTTGCTATTTATTTTGGTACATACTTGGAATCTCCAAAGGACTCTCGATGGCCTTATATGTGCCGTTTTGTCGATTCTTTATAGCACAAGACCTTCAGCATGGTAACTGCTTGAAAACATTTCGGAGGGGTCATGCAATTGCTTACTATCATTATTCGGCTCTACATGAGATAGTTTGGAAGACTCCAATGATCTTTCCCAGGTAGTCTTTGTTACTACTACTTGCCTTACGATGAGGATTCTATTTTCATGTTGAGCCTTATAGTCCTCACAGGTTTGTGAGACAATTTGGGTTTTGTCAAGACCTCTCAAGGGTGTTGATGGAGGATAACGGATTTGTGCCAACATTAGTTGATCTCATAGCACTTTCGCACTATAGCATGTGGCGTCTTTTGGCTCCATAACTTTACTTGACCACATCCACCACCAATATGACCCTCGTGTGCCCTCGTTTCAATGAATAATAGTGGTACCTGATGTTGATTTAGAAGAGACTCAAGACAATGACCTTAGTCACCCTTGTCATCTTAAGAAGAGCAAATTTAAGAATTTCACTTTGAACATGAGGCTTGTAGTTGAGGCCAACGTAGCTACCCAAGGAAGACTTCCCTTTGAAGAAGGAAACTATGTATTCCAAACTAAAATAGAAAAATTTGCTGCCTTGACTAGTGTACATATATGTTGGGATATAGGGCCTAAGCCCACACGACCAAGGAAGACTCACATATCAAACTGTATTAGAAGATGGTCCAAGCCCAGAAGACCAAAGAAGACCCGTGCATCTAAGAGAGATTGAAGATGGGCTCAAGGCCCACAAATCATGGAGAAGGCCCATAAGCCTACATACATTGATGGCAGGATGGTAAATAAAGGGTCATCTCATAGAGATGGCATTGATATAATTATGTTAAAGTTTCAGGGTTAAAACCCTAAACCCTAAACCCTAAGTTCAGGGGTATTATTGTAATATTTTAGTTTTAAATAAATAGAGCTTCAGGGGGAGGGTTAGGAAAATCCATTCCATAACCCTTCTTCCTCCAGTTTTCTCCTAATGAGTTTTTTGCCCTTTTTCTCCATTTGCTAAATTCATGGAGTCCTAAAAATCAACAATATATCTTGTCAAGTTTATTATGACCTTGCGGCAATTGAATCTTCTTCAACGAAACATAAGTGCCTTTAATTAGTAGAAGAATTGAGAAAACTCAAAGAAGCAGCAACTCATTTAGAGGAAGGCATAGACAAGGCTAAATGTCTTTTGAAGAGGTAGAGCTAGAAGGTAATGAAGCCGAGCATGAACTTAATCATGTCGGTGTCTTTTTTGAACTTACTCTGGAGGAAATTGAAAAGTTGAAGGCTATGGAAGCTGAATTGCTCGTAGCACAGAATATTTTTTCATATTTTAATTTATTTCCATCTTTTTGATAAGATAATGTAGATGAAAATTATAGTATGCTTTTGTGATTTCAATCAATAAAGTACATCAAGGAAAAATTTTATTTAAGAACTTGACATTGATTAGAGGCGGCTGCCTTCCATCTTGTGTGATTATCTGGTATGCACCATTTGTGTAAAATTTTTCCATAATATAAGGTCATTTTCCACTTATGAGCAAAGTTACCCCAGTTTTGTTAATGATGATACTTGATCGATGAACCGCAAGGTCCAAGTTGCCCTTTTGAAATGCTCATAGCTTTATTTTCTTGTTAAAAAACTGAAGCTATCTTGCATGCAGCACTCAAGTCGTTGTTCATCTTGCATCCCCCTCTCATCTAATGACTTGAGTTCTTCAAGTCAAAGTTTGGTAGTATCTTTAGAAGTAAGCCCTTTGTGGAGCGTAAAGTGAAGTGAAGGAATTTCTTTTCTAATGACAAGAGGGCTTCAACCCCATAGACCAATGAATATAGAGTTGATTGGGTCAAGGTCCTACAACTAGTACAACAAGCCCATAAGGGTTGTTCGAACCATTCATGCTAGTCTCTCTTAGTCTCATATCGTTTCTTTTTCTTAGTATTTATCAAAGAACTTTATTGAAAGGTTATGTTAGACCACTAGGCGTTGGGTTATACTTCATAGAGGTTTTTTGAATTTTGGCATGTTGTACCAATAAATGAGATGCATCTTGATGAAGTCAATGATTATGTTGGCCTTGATTACCTAAAAAGATGGTGCTTCAACCCATTTAGATAAATAGTTTGTAGTTGCCAATATATAATGATGATTTTCATATTACTTCGGAGTTATAAGATCTATGATGTCCACTTCACACAAGCTTCAATAGGCAAGCACGAGAATACAAACAACAAGATTTATTCAGCTTTGCCTCAAGGTGAGACTACATTCTATCTTCCGCATTGCTGCTGTAATCCACTATGAAAATGAAATAATTTAAAAGAGAAATCTCACACTTATAGGTATCTTTCTCTAACCACTCAAGAGCTACAACTCAAAGTCCTTTTTCTGTGATGATAAAACCCTAATGGCGACGCCCCTCAATTATAAAGAGAAAATTAGGTCGATCGGCATACCAACTCAGCGTAAGGTGTTAAATAGGCTCCATAACTTAACATCAACCAGCCAGCACCTTCACCTTCCTGTTATGAACTTGATAGCGAGCCGGGTAACTCAGTGGCGCCATGGGTGAGTCTCTCGGTACAACATCTTTTAATTATATTTATGTTTTTATGCTATTTCTAATTAAATATGTATCACAGGCATTTTTGTAATTGTCGCCCTAAACTCATATTAGCGTGAATAAGGCAGCAATGGAAATGAATCGTAAAGTTGAATTTGGCCCAAAACAGGATTCGAGTTCTCCTTTCCGAACTCAGGGTTGGAGTTCCCCTTGACCTCTAGTTATCCCCTCCAAATCTCTCCCTCTTAACCTCTTATCTCTTCCCGTTTTACAGATTTGATCCCGGAACAGTAGCACGGACCTTCTCTGGTCTCAGCTGCTGCTGTTGGTGGTGTTTTACAGCAGAGACGAGAGTCATTGCAGATAGAACAGCACCTCGGGGTGTTGTGGTCGGGTTGGTCGGAGAACAGCAGGTAGGTTGTGGCTTTTCCTACAACAGAGCAGGTAGAAGGGAGGGGGTTTCTAAGCGAGTCGATATAGCAGGGAGGTGCTGCCGACATTCCATCAGGAACAGCCAGAACTGCTGCTCAGACCTCGACCAGCCGGCAGTTCCCTGTTGTTGTGCCCTCCTAGCACGACAAGGGTTGATACCCAGTCCACCGAGAGCAGCAGAGGGGCACGATTCCGTTCTGGCCAACTTCCAGAAACCCACGACTGCTAACAGAGACGAGCATACACGGTGAGTTTCAATTAAATCATCCAGCAGTAAGCTGCTGTTCAAATCTGCCCAGATCTGTGGGCCTACTCCCTCACAGCTGCTGCTGCTGCTGCTGCACAGAACTGCCCAGATCTGTGGGGCCACTCCCTCACAGCTGCTGCTGCTGTACAGATCTGCCCAGATCATTGGGCCCACTCCCTCATAGTTTCTGTTGTCCAAACCTGCCCAAATCTGCGGGCCCACTCCCTCATAGTTGCTGTTGCTGTCCAGACCAGCCCAGATCTGTGGGCCCACTCCCTCACAGCATTGGATCCATCCGTCCATCGCCGTGTTACACGATCCATGACTCGGGACCCTAACATCTTGGTATCAGATCAAGGTAACATGGGGGACCCGTCCCACAGTGAAGAGCTAAGAAACCTTGTCAGAGAACTACAGACAAAAAATGAAGCTCGAATGGCAGAGATGATGGAACAAATCACAAGCAGAGTTTCTGAGATTGTGGCGGAATTAAACCGACCCTAGACACTAGACGAAGGATGGAAGAATACTCTTACTACATGGGGGAGAACAACATTCTGGGAGCAATGGCCTTTCAGCACATGGTGGAGAGTTAGTACACCCAGGTACACAAAAATTGATTTTCCCACCTACATTGGGTCAGTCCACCCCTTAATTTGGCTACACATGCAATAAAAAAATTTTGCCCACCAAGGCACAGCTGACATGGACAAGGTGAGTTTAGCTGCCTTCCACTTGCTGGATGAAGCTCAACTCTGGTTCCATCAAGTGGAATTGGACCACTTGGTCGTCGATTGGGAAGAGTTTAAAGAGCTATGCACGATATGGTTCGGACTGCCAACTTACAGCAACCCTTTGGGGGACTAGGTTTTGTTATGACAGACCGGTTCAATGGAAGCATACCTGTTAAGCACCTAGCTAATACTACCCAAAAGACTGGCATGTTAGGAGCGAAAGACATAGGTACTTAACCCAGGACCATAACATCACACCCCACCTTCACGAGTCGACGACCACTGCGGCGCAATGACACAGGCCTGACCCGGTTTATGCTGACCTTACCTATATTTTAATCCAGCCTTTGTGCGCGACGCAGCGACATAGGCCCGACCCGGTTTCTGCCGACCCTACCTGTATTTTAATCCAGCCTTTGCGTCGTTGTCGGGAATCGAACTTGTGACCAAGCGCTAGCTCTGATACCAAATGTTAAGCACCTAACCAATACTACCCAAAAGACCGGTCTATTAAGAGCGGAAGACATATTTACTTAACCCATGACCATAACAATACCATACTCAATTTCAAGAATAATTAGTTTGAGCCAGCCACCTAGTTCGAAGAGACCAACATGTAAATCTGTTCACAATAGGGCTTACTGATTCGTTGAAACTGGAGGTGGAACTCCATGCGCCTACTGATTTGGGGCAAGCGATGAAGTAAGCCCGGGCAATGGAAGCAAAATAGTAGATTTACAATAAGAGGAGGGGCTGGCAAGGGGGTAGTACCAGTGCCCCCGGGTGGCAAGAGGGGATTTGTTGCACCTTGAAACACTCAGAGGCCTGAAACCATCACGGACAACAGGATCACTATGCATATCCTCGTGAAATCCACACACAATCGTAACAGTACTGGTTAAGGCTCTGACTAATTCTGTGTAAATAAGTCCAATTCCTGGGACATGAGCAACTCCAAGGCTTGGACCCAGATCAGGTGCAATTGATACTGAAAATAGTTGGCCTGAAATCATTTGCATCTGTTTTCCACTTCTTGTATTGTTTATCCCATAATAGAGAGCAACAACATAAGCCGCACAAACATATTCATGCAAGTAAGCCATCAATAGTCGTGCACAAATTTCAGTGAGAACCCTGGCTTCTGTAAAGGAGTGTGAATGGGGCCAGTTAAAATCTCTCTAGATGTAAGCCTGCAAGAATTTCCCTTGATGTAATGCACCCAGTTTGGCTCTAGCTGTGAGTAAACCCATTACAGTAAATTGATCCAGAATTGATGGTATGTGCATCACTGGTTTGTAGGCAACAGTAAAAACCGTGGATGATATGCTGGGCCAGCAACCAGTCCGGCCAGTGGAATCCTCCATCACTTTGGTTGCTGCTGCAGGGTACCCACCATGGCCAAGCAGGTCAACCACACCAGCTACATGATTTTCCTCCACCTTGAGTCCATAGGTGTCAAGCGCAAGCCTGGTTGTAATTGTGCTAAGCATTCCCAAAACTGCCATAGAAAGTCCAGATATGGCAGCAAGATTGAAACCCACATAGATGGCTACCGCACTGGAAAAAATTATAATTATGACAAACTTGTAGCCCAGTGTGAGGCCACCTAGGACATTTGTTGTTGGTTGTTGTTGCACCTGTAATTCTGAATTGTGAATAGTGTGACGAATTGCAAGCAGCAACAATGAATGGAATGTCACAAGCATCATAAGCAGCTGCACCTCGGACCAATTTTGTGCAGTGGGAGCTGTCACATCCCCAGCATGGGCAGCAACAACTACAAGTGCAACTACCATTTGTATCATGCCTTGATCATGCTTGGATAAAGAACTATCTGTTACCCCATCCCAATCTTGGATTGTTGATAAAGCCCCGCTCTGCAACTTCTCCTTTCGTAGTTCTTCCACCCTCCATTCCAATGTCTGGATTGAGGTTGCATTGCCGGCAATAAGTGGCTCTAGGATAGGGCCCCCTGGATCAACAACAACTCTCCACTTTGTAAAAAATTTAGTGATGAGTATGTTCACACAAGCAGCATTTTAGTTGGCCAAGTCAACATTGGCATAGAGTAAAGTCAAGTGATTTGTTTCTAGTTTAATATGAATAGGAGCCTCCAAAACAAAATTGACGTTGCCATATGCAAGCCCATACTGGTAGCCAATCGTCTTACCATTTGCCAGATCTCCTCTTAAGGCAACACTAATGCCATCCCATTTGCCTATCTCTCTTCCGATCGTATACACATCCAACAGAGCTTGTGGAGGGTGCTGGCCTGGACCATTCCCAGCAGTAATAACTAGAATACCTGTTGTTGATGCAACACTTCTAGCAGCACCACTTTTACCAAATTCAATTTCAGGTTAAGCTACATGTTTGACATCTTCAACAGAACTAGACTTTATTTCTTCAATATCAACTGAATCACTTCTAATAGCAAAATCATGCAGCACTAATTCACCTTTATCAACATACCCATCCATAGTTTCAGCACGAATAGCATAATCATTCAGCATGACTGCATCCTTATCAATAGATACAACACTAATGCATACTTCTGCATTCTCTAAGTTAATGAAACCAACATAATTGGAATTCCCATCTCCTTCTCTCATTACTACAGACAATAGACCCAAAAAATTAAGCCCCTCAACAGTTAGTGCAGCATCTGTTGTCTTCTCAAATTTAACGTGCTTATCATGCAAGAGCATCCCATTAAGCCCAAACAGATACGGAACATGCACACTGTTGGTGGTCTCGTCAATATAAAAATTAAACAGCCTCACCTTGTCAATTGAGCAATGAACAGACGCACAAGTACTGTGCGCATCAATAGAAACACAGAGTCCCCCAAAAAAAATTCTAAGACATGCTGATGTTCATGACAATAGAAAAATAAAACAACCTCCATACAATTTTTTTTCCTTCCTGGAATCCCCAAAAAAAATTTCTCTTTTATTACAGACACGTCATCACATAACTGCACGATTTTTTTCATCTTACTGCAAGATTGAATACAAAATTGAGGTTGCCGATACTTACCCCACCCAATTTGGAAATTGGGTTCCCTCTGTTCTACTGAGAGGTGGATTGCGAGTGGAAGTCAAATCCCACCGGAGTTGTTTCCGACGGCGCCATCGGAGCATCCTCTTCCTCCGATGGCGAAGAGAAGGACGTCGTGGCGTCCCCGCTGGAGGATTTTCCCTCACATGGTTTGAGAGCTCTGGCGCCCCTTTTTATCGTCGCCCTTTCTCCCTTTTGCTCCACGCCATGCCGACTGTCAGATCGACGGAGCCTGGCGGGAAGGCGATGTGGTTGGGTGCCCACTGAGCCTTTTCCAACGGCGAACAACACCCCCTTAGGGGCTTCTCCGCTGGGCGAATTTATTTGCGTCGCCTGTGGAATACGTCTGGTTTCCCATGATAAGGGGGTTGTGGAATACCCCTCCGACTTCCAAAAATTAGGGTCCCCGTCGTCTGATTGCAGAAGGTCTGAATCCAAATTCGGATTTGTGTCCTTGTTGAAGATTTCCATGGTTCCCGGTTTCGGATTTGAGATCGCACCCAAATCTTCCCCATGGACTTCGACTGGTAAACAAGACAAAATTTTTAATTTTTTTGGCCCGTGGCCTATATTCCCGTCCAAGAGAGCGCCTGCTGCCTCACCTTCTGTGCATTTGATGTGCTCGGAGATTGAGGTCGTATGACCTTTTCTGCGGCGACAACGAGTTGCTCTGTTACAAAAATGTCTATTCTGCTAATTTTCTCTTGTAATTCTTCCAATGAATCGAGTATCTTGTGCAAAAATATTTATTCTTCTTGGGATAGATGATAACCCATTGTGTTCCTGCTCTAATACCAGTTGTTATAGTCCCAGATCTGACACATGGGTTCGTAGGGAGGAAGAAGAAGAAGACGAAGATCAAGCCAAAGGGAAGCTTGAAAACCCTAGGTTCGTTATGGAGAAAGCACACCCTGAGCTCGTTGAGGAGAGCTCTAAGCTTGTTTAACCTAAAATCAATATTTGTCTTTCTCATTACTCTTACCCCTTAATTAGGGTAGACCCTTACAAGGATTAAGATAAAATATTACAAAAATACCCCTATAAATAAAATATTCCAAAAATACCCCTATGGCTTAAAACTGAAATAAAATAAAGCAAATTAAAGAAAAATTATTAAAATAATAATATTATTGTGTGCATAACACGGCCCACCAATGTAAACGATATTTTTTTGTTGGAATTGGAAGCATGGGTTGGGTAAGTGGAACCAATAGTAGATACTCCAGAGGAGGTCGAACCAGAAATTTCCTTACATGCCATTACTGAACCTAAGTCGGCCAACAACATGCAAGTCAGAGCCAAGGTTACTGACTCGGAACTAGTGGGATTAGTAGACTTGGGCAACACACATAACATCCTCAGCGTGACCGCGGCTAAACACCTCCGACTTAGGATCCAACATCACCCTATTGCCACAGTTTTAGTCGCCAATGGTGAGAAGGTTCCATGCCACGGGATCAACCAGGAGGTACAATTTTCCATTGGTAACACTCCCTTGACCACTACATTTTTTGTCATCCCTCTCGCCGAATTTGATATGATGCTCGGGGTTAAGTGGTTGCAAACTTTAGGCCCCATTTTGTGGGACTTCTCGGCGTTAACAATGAGCTTTGTATCGGAAGGCCAACTAGTACTGTTAAGGGGCAGTCATGCGACCGTCGGGCCCCCTGTCCACCTCTTACACAAACAACAACCTTTGGGCCACCACGTGAACAAGTTATTAGAGGAGTCCATCGACGCCTTTCGGGAGCCGCCTGGGCTTTTCCCATGGAGGTCCTATGACCACGGGATTTGCTTCAGAGTCAGATCAGATGCGATGATGGTTAGACCCTACCGGTATCCACCCCTTCAGAACTATGAACTTGACTGGCCGTGCCAAACCATGCTGGAACAGGACCTTATACGCAATAGCTATTCCCAACTTTCTTCGCCGGTTATACTAGTTAAGAGGCATGATGACACATGGCGGTTCTCTGTGGACTACAAGGAGCTCAAACGCTTCAAAACGCTCCTTTGGGACAGCACAAGTCGCCTCTCTTTACAACATCAGTTTAGCAGAAGGCGTCCCAGTCGACCCAGCACAACTTGCAGCAATTACCACCTGGCCTCCATAGCACACCATTCCGGCCTTACGAGGATTTTTGGGCCTATTGGGCTTTTATCGAAAATTTATACAGAATTTCGGTCCACTGGCAAGTCCAGTGATCAATCTTCTCGAGCACCACGCCTTCATCTGGGTGGATGCAGCCACAAAATCCTTCATGGCCCTCAAGCAGGCTTTCACTTCCAATCCAGCCCTACAAATACCGGACTTAAGGCCCTATTTATGGAGCTTGGGAACAAGCTCTTTCTTTGTGGGGAGAGTGATGTTATGAACTCAATAGAGAGCCGGGTAACCCAGCGGCACCACGGGTAAGTCTCTGGGTATTGGGTACTGCATCTTTTAATTACATTTATGTTTTTATGTTATTTCTGTTTAAATATGCCTCGGGTATTTTTTGTAATTCTAGCCCTAAACTCTTATTGGCGTGAACTATTTGGAAGGCAGCAATGGAAATGAATCGTGAAGTTGAATTTGGCCCAAAACAGGATTCGAGTTCTCCTTTCCGAACTCAGGGTTGGAGTTCCCCTTGACCTCTAGTTATCCCCTCCAAATCTCTCCCTCTTCACCTCTATCTCTTCCTGTTTTACAGATTTGATCCCGGAACAGTAGCACGGACCTTCTCTGGTCTCAGCTGCTGCTGTTCGTGGTGTTTTACAGCAAAGCCGAGAGTCATTGCAGATAGAACAGCCCCTCGGGGTGTTGTGGTCGGGTTGGTCGGAGAACAGCAGGTAGGTTGTGGCTTTTCTTACAACAGAGCAGGTAGAAGGTTTCTGAGTGAGTCGACATAGCAGGGAGGTGCTGACGACATTCCACCAGGAACAGCCGGAACTGCTGCTCAGACCTCGACCAGCCGGCACTTCCCTGTTGTTCTGCCCTCCGAGCACGACAAGGGTTGATACCCAGTCCACCGAGAGCAGCAGAGGGGCACGATTCCGTTCAGACTAACTTCTAGAGACCCACGGCTGCTAACAGAGACGAGCATACACGGGGAGTTTCAATTAAATCATCGAGCAGTAAGCAGTTGTTCAAATCTGCCCAGATCTGTGGGCTCACTCCCTCACAGCTGCTGCTGCTGTACAGATCTGCCCAGATCTGTGGGCCCACTCCCTCACAGCTGCTGCTACTGTACATATCTGCCCAGATCTATGGGCCCACTCGCACATCTAGATATGTGGGCTCACTCACTCACTGCTGCTGTCCGGTCCGGCCCAGATCTGTGAGCCCACTCCCTCACAGCACAGGATCTATCTGTCCCTCGCCTGTGTTACACGAACCATGACTCGGACCCTAACACTTCCCAACCAAGATCAATTCCGGATTGACAGAATATTACGGGAACAACAATAAAGATACCAGCTTGGCAATCTTGCTAAACTTGCTATATGAGGAATAAACATATGTAATCGTCAACTTTTTGGTTTAAGATAGCCAACCAAAAGCGAGCAATCCGCTACAATGAGCAATCAGCAAGTATACGATTGGGAGATAAGCTCGCCAGTCGAGCAGTATTCTGATACAGAGACCTTCCGACGAAACTTCCGCTCGTGATGGAAATGCAGCAGCAACCGATGAGTCTTTGTTTCTGTGATAAAGAAAAATAATCCAGTGAAGAATAGGTGTTCAGCTGCAGACTGTTGTCATTGTGATACGATGCTAATGGAAATGGCTATAAGACTAAAGCAAGCTGCAGACAACAGCTAGACAAGTTGAATATACTATGCTATTCACGTCCTCGATCACCTGCGCTTGAATCACAGCTATCGTGGACGCTGCGACACCCCTCTGTTTTTGCTTCTCAGCGGCGAAGCGTTCTACTTTCTCCTTTTCTGAGCTGGTTACTCTGGTTTAGACGAATTGACGAGAGTGGTGGAAAATGCATGTGGACGTGGATTGGATGGGGATGGAGACGACAGTGATTTTGTTCAAGTAGAAGCAGTGCCCGAGACCAGGGCTGTACAGCACGTGCACCTCCTTCCCTGCCTTCTTCATCACCTCCTCGTACTCCATCTCTCCGTGAAGCTCAATTTATAAATTAATCAAACTATAATACTATAATAATACCCCTAAAACTTAACTTAATTTACATTAATGTCTTTTCCTTGATCTATGGGCCATTAGCCCATCTTCCACATCTCTTGAATGTGTGGGTCTTCCTTGGTCTTATGGGCTTGAGCCCATATTCTTACACACTTAGATGTATAGGCCTTCCTTGGTTGTGTGGGCTTGGGCCCTTCTTCCAACAATCGGTACTGGTAGCAGAGAAATAGAGACCAGAGATAGATATTTATAAAAAATTTGACCGGGAAGACCGTCACCCTTGAGGTTGAATCCATTGATACCATAAACTTCAAAAACTAGATATTAGAAACACCATCACCAAAGAGAAATCCTGGTGCTCATATTGCCTTGGAGAAACCCTTCGATTCGCTGGTACTGAGTCAACCTCAGTTAGGCTGAGTCAGGTCGAGTCAAGATGATTCATAGGGGAAGTCATGCATGTTGTTGGAAGAATTTTCAAAAAAAAAATGGCACCATGTAATGCTGGGTAGCAGGAGAAAACGAGCAACAAAATAAAAAAATGAAGTTCTCGTAACTATAAAAAATATGAAACATCAATATGAGAAAAGAAAAATAATGGGTTTCTAGAATCCTGAAAACCATAGGTGTGAGTTCTGAAAATCAATGCTTTGATATAATGTTGATTTTCAGGACTCCATAGATTTAGCTCATGGAAAAAAAAAGACATCCATTAGGAGAAAACAGGAGGAAGAAGAGGACATGGACTTATATCCTAAACCTCCCCCCCTGAAGCTCAATTAATAGATTGATAAAACTATATTATTATAATTATACCCCTAAAACTTAAACTAATTACATTGATGTCATCTCTGTGAGATGACTCTTTATTTACCATCTTGCCATCACTATTGGGCCATTGGGCCTTCTCCTTGGTCTTTGGGCCTTGAGCCCATCTTCCTCATCTCTTGGATGTTTGAGTCTTACTTGGTCTTATGGGCTTGAGCCCATCTTCTAACACACTTGGAAGTGTGAGCCTTGGTCGTGTGGACTTGGGCCCATCTTCCAACATTACTTCTTGAGAGTGTACATGTGAAAGATGCCCCATTGCAGTGAATAATAGTAGTACTTGATGTTGATTCAGAAGAGACTCAAGACAATGACCTTAGCCACCCTCGTAATCCCAAGAAGAGCAAATCAACCCAAACAATGGAAGGATTTGCACCTCATCATTGTGGAAGCACATAGAAGGCTAATTAAGTTACCAAGTATGTTGTTACCCATCCTCCTATCTCAAAACCAAAATGGAGGCCATCGAGTACAATTACTTATGTGCCATCTATTTTGCATAAGGATGTGGTTAAGTCTTTGCTACAAAAGCTTTGACAAAGGTAAAGCAAAGAAGAAGCATTTGACAAGAATCCTGATGAAGAAACAGATTGTCATGATGCAAATGTTGATGATCTATCCCTTAATTTCGAAGATGTTCAAGCACTTCGTAGCAATATTGTGGATCACACCCAAGGTCCTATCGAGGCAATAAAGATGACATAAAATCAACTAGTGAGCATCAATCCCGAGAAGGCCATTAAAGTGAATACTTGAGCCATCACAAAGGATTGTAGAAGAGGAAATTGTACCTCTCGGGTTACCAAAGAGGTCGAAGCTAGCACTCCCCAAGAAGAGGTGGAAGTTGAAACTTTGTAGAAGTTCATGATTGAGCAGATTGAAGTCTTCTAATAGCCAAAAGGAGAGGTTTGTATCTGCTTCTCTTGAAGATCTCCCCAACATTATGAATGAAGTGGATTATATTTTTGACATGGTGAGGAATGATAAGGTTAACCCTCTTCCTTTGAAGATGGCATCAAAGAATTTCACTTTGAACATGAATCTTGTAGTTGAGGGCCAACGTAGCTATCAAAGGAAGACTTCTCTTTGAAGAAGGAAACTGTATTCTAAACTAAAAAAGAAAAACTTGATGCCTTGACCAGTGTACATATATCTTGTCAAGTTTATTATGACCTTGTGGCAATTGAATCTTCTTTAACGAAGCATAAGTGACTTTAACTAAAAGAAGAATTGAGCTAATACAATGTGGGACCCACCATGGATACACAAACTGGTGGGACCCACCATGGATACAGAAGCTGGTGGGACCCACCATGGATACACAAGCTGGTGGGACCCACCATGAGCACGAGAAGTGTCCACAAGAGTCCTCATACAAAGTGGCTCTAGCTAAGAGATAAGGAATATATACTGGAATTAAATAGAAGATTTGAAGATCAAATGGGACCCACAAAGATACCACGAGCTGGTATCTCTATCAACATGAGCTCGAAGATCATGTGGGACCCAAAAAGATAAGATCATGAGGTGGCTTCTATCTTGTTTCACATGATTAAAGAAGAGTTAGAAGTTGCATTACAGTAGTCTCTTAAATAGATACTGTAATCTTATCATGATAGGCTTATCTTGGAGAGTTCTAGTTGGAATGTAATTAGGAGTCCTAAAATTACTTATGCATGGACTCTATCATCTCCTCAACTATAAATAGAAGTGATTGTAACTCGAAATTCATCAAGCAAGTTTCTTATTTTTTTCTTCTCTCTCGTGCGAAGTGTTCTCTCTCTACTCTCTTTTATTTTCCTTCTCTTCTCTCTACCCAAGAGCTCTTCTCTTTTTCCTTTTTTTCTTTCTCTCTCCCCTTGCTCGAGCTATTATTCATGGGGTCCTAAATTCAACATGGTATCAAAGCTACCAATTTAGGATCCCCATTATGCTCTATGAAGATATGATTAAAAGCTGCTCATAGAAGGCTCTATATGCAGCAAGATTGAAGCTCAAGAGAAAAGTATTTATTTCTGATATCATTAATTTTATGTTACTAGTTTTTGGTATTAAGAGGTGGTTTAGAGATGTCCTTATACATGTTTTCATCTTATGAAATTATGAGAATAAATGTATCTTGGATTATCTTTGATTAGAAGAGATTATCAAGGCAATTTTTGTCGGTTTGCACAATACTTTGACCGAGACTAGTGCATATTGGATTTTTTTTATAAATCTATGGGAACAAGATTCCCGGATAAAGAAGGATGATTTTGAAACTTTTATGAGTTATTATCCATTAAAATTAATTACTTCGCATTTATGCTAAGCATCTCCATTAACTGAGTTGGTTAAAACCTTCCACATGGTCATACTTTGATTACTTGATTGGAGAACTATTTTGCTTGATTTTCCTAATATGGCTGAAGATAATATGAATCATCATTGTACCCTTATGGGGGGGGGGGTATCAAATTTTGTGAACTAGTCCACATCGGTTCATCGATTTCTTTTCACAAATGACCTAGTTGGTCATCTCACCAATTGTGGACTACATATTGATGAAGATGATATATTCTATACCAAACGGTTAAAAGAGGATACATTGGTTATTAGTTGGCTTATCAACAATATGGAATAACATGTCTCCAATAATGTCATTCATTTAGAGACATGCACAAAATTGTATTCAAGCTTGGACAACTTACAAAGGTCATATGATATTTTACAACGGACCTTACCACCAAAGAAGAAGATAATATACATGAATATTTGGCTTGCTTTCGAGGCTTTCTTTAAGAATGGAAACTTACCCAGCCAACCTCTACAGATATCTCAATCCAAGATAAACAGAAAGAGGCCTAGATAACTGCCATATGCCTTGCTAACATTAAGCTGCATCCTAAAGTTGCTAAGACTCACCTTCTTAGCTCTTCTGTAGTTCCCACTTTTGATGATGTATGTGCTACACTTCTTCATATTCCAGACGCTTCTCCCTCTACTATTGAAATACCATCTGCTATGTACTCTAGACATATGGGAACACCATCTGACCAAGACAGAGGTTGAGGCTGATTTTATAGAGGAGGAAGAGGAAGAGGTGGAAGGATTGGATTTTACCGAACAGATGGGAAGGAATGCACTAAGGGATATGGCCACACTAGAGACACATAAAGAATGCTCTATATGTGGTAGATTGGGCCACTATCGTGAAAGATGTTATAAATGTAATGAGAATAAGGCTAACCAAGCCTTAGTGAGTGATACAAAGGTAGAGCAGTCTACCACAACAACTCCAAAGCATACTTTTACTGATGAAGACTATGAACTATTCCAGAAAATGAAAACCATGATGGGGTCCTCCCCAAGTAATTCTTCACCAACCACTACCACCACTACTTTAGGTATGTTTTCTGCCTCCTCTTCAACCTGGATAATTGACTTAGGAGTCTCCGAGCATCTTACAAGTAAAGACATCTTCTATACTCAGTTTCTCCATGTCTTTCACATAAATTTGTTACCATTACTGATGGTTCACAAACTAAAGTTCAAGGGAAATGATCCACTTCTATTACACCGCCACTTTTGCTCACTAATATCAATTTCCCTTTGAATCTTTTATCGGTTAGTCAGCTCACCAAACATTTTAATTGCTCTATTACTTTCTCACCCACTTCATGTGTGTTTCAGGATCTTACAACGAAGGAGGTGATTAGTGGAGGTCATGAACCAGGGGGGCTTTACTACCTGGATGTGCCACAAATAAATATTGCATCCACCTGTGACACTGAAACCAGGTTATGGCACAACCGATTAGAACATCCGTCCACCCAATCTCTTCATCATTTTTTTCCTAAAGCGCAGTCGCACCTTCATTGTGAAGCATGTCAAATGAGTAAACATCAGAGGTCTACATACTCACATTCTAGAAATTAAAAGTGTCTCTCCTTTTTCGTTAATTCATACTGATGTATGGGGACCCTTGAGTATCTCCAACATTTCTCACGTGAAATATTTTATTACATTCATTAATGACTTTACTCATACCACTTGGTTATTTTTTTTAAAAGAGCATTCTGAAATACCATTGATATTTAAATCTTTTCATGCAATGGTACTCACTTAGTTTGGGCAGAAAATTAAAGTCCAATGGTCGGATAATGCCAAAAAATACACATCCAAAGATCTTGACTCATTTTGTCAAGAAAATGGCATTATTCATCAGACATCATGTGCCTACATCCCTTAACAATATGGTGTAGTTGAACGAAAGAACCATCATATTCTTGAGGTAGTTCGTGGTTTACTATATGCCATGAAAATTCCATATTTGTATTGGCCGCATGCAGTTCTTACCGCATATTTTCTTATAAACCGGTTACCATCTTCCATTCTTGGTAATAAATCTCCCTACTCTCTATTATTACTTGATGATGATCCTTTTTCACTGCCTTTGAGTGTCTTTGGCTGTCAATGTTTTGCCCATATTTCCTCTCCAAAACATAGTAAACTTGACCCCAAATTTGTGAAGTGTATCTTCTTAGGATACTCTCGCACACAAAAGGGTTATGTTTGCTATAATCCCTCTCTTCAGCATTTACTTATGTATCGGGATGTCACATTTTTTGAAGACTCTCCATATTATTCTAATAATGCTCTTCCTGGTTTATCTTTTGTACCAGGTTCTCCCCGACCGGTTGTGCCCCTTGCTGTAGAAACTACTCAGCCCCTAGAAACACTGGCTGACACGACACCTGTTGAGTTGTCTGATCCTACTGAGGTAAACACTTAACTTTGAATGAGCTGAGTGTTTCAACCCTGCTCCTTGCTTCACCAAAAACTCCAACATGAAACTTGATGAAAAGCCAATTGATCAACACCTTAACCTCGGGATCCTATACCCATAACTCTGATAACATGTTAGATTTAGGATCCCATGATGATTAATGTAAAACGACCAGTCTAGGTGATAAGAAAACATAGAGGAAGAAGAAGAGACAAGAAAGAGAGAGAGAGAGAGAGAGAAGGAGAGAGGAACGAATGTTTGGAGAGAACTTGAGAAAGTGGGAAAGAGGATTAGGGTTGCAAGTGATGTGCCTAATCCTCCTCCTTAACATCTACTTATAATATAAAAAATATTGCAATTACATCAAATACCCTTTACCCTAAGAAGAGTGGAGAAAGGACATGAAAGAAAGAGATTTTACATCAATACCACCATACGTAAATTACTTCTTCCAACATGTTGGTTAGAGTGGTTGGGTAATGAATACAATTAAGAGGAGAGGGAGACTTATGTAAGTCTACTGGTTGGGTGGGGGTATCCTATGGTTGTTGGATGAGACAGTAAAAGTTTCATTAATTACTTGTGTGCTAATTAGTTGGATAATTTAAATAATTAGATTAATTATTTCTATTTAGTAATTTTTAATTAATTTAAAGTTATTAATTAGTGATCATCTATGTTTAATTAATTATTTTAATTAAAACGTTAGTTAGTTTTCCCTTAAATTTATTACTGATTAACTAGTGGTTAACTCTTTTACGTTTATAAATTAATTTATTTTTTATTACTGACTAAGTACTAAGTACTAAACCATAAACCCTAGTTACTCTTACAGATAAAAGAAGCTCTTCCTCTAAGTGAGTCACTGCCTCGTAAATATTAT
The DNA here is from genome assembly GCF_029961685.1 of Aristolochia californica. Lineage (NCBI taxonomy): Eukaryota > Viridiplantae > Streptophyta > Magnoliopsida > Piperales > Aristolochiaceae > Aristolochia > Aristolochia californica. The sequence continues at coordinate 27,238,658 of NW_027181782.1, read as the reverse complement.
AAGTCTAAAACTCTTTTGTATGAGTTGGGATTTCGTTAGTATGTTTGTAAAAATAATTTTCTTGTTTTAGAAGAAATATGAAATGGAAGACACATACCCTCAATGTGGTTAGTTAGGGTACATGTGACCAAGCAAAAAATTAAAACCAGTGTTTCACAAAGTTCTATGCTATTCCCGTTAAGCCATGATTTAAAATAATAAACTCTTGGTAATTTTTAAATTTATAGAACTTTAATGATATTAACTTAAAATTAAGTATCAAAATCTTTTCATTTTTATTTAATGTAAGTATCCTATCTAGTTGCTATACCTGTTTTAAGTGGTCTTGTTTTTACATATTATAGATTTTAAGTTATTTAAATCGTAAATACTCTTCTAATAAATTTGATTAAAAATAACTTAGTTATTATCGTGAAAGATCCAATTATATGATAAAGATAGTTTAAGTGAATATATTTATTTAGTTATTAAAATAAAATAATTATATTTTAAATATTTTATTTTAGTTTTATATAAATATTAAATAATTATTTCGTAAAAGAGTTAAATAATTTAAAATTATTTAAATAATCATAAATATTTTAATAAGTTCAAGTAGTATAAATAAAATAAAAAAATAATTATATGACTGATTTTAATATATAATTATTTTATGACTTATTTTGGTTATCTAACACTGATGTCAATCATTTGACAAAAGGAGTACTCTGGACATCTATATTCTAGAAATACTAATTATTCTAGAATCTTGTGTTGTAGAAAAGGGACATCTATGTTGCAAATTGTATCCTCATCGCTATTGAAGATTGGAATATTTTTTCAAGCAACCAAAATCCTTTCCACTGAGAGAAAATTTTAATCGTCAAATTTTTAAAATATTACAAATTTTCTTTTCCTTTCCATTGTCCACGTGTATCCAAACAAGAGAAAGTATATTGCTCTTTCATTTTCTCTCTCATTTTCCATGGCATCCAAACAAGAGAAAAGAAACCTTTTTTCTTTTTTTTTTCTTTCTCTCCTCTTCTCTTCCTTTTCTTTTCTCTCCATTTTATGTGATCTGAACACAACCTAAAAGAACCAAATCTCTAGTGAGAAGTACAAAAGAATATATAATTCTCCTTAGACTTCATTCTTTTGAAATATATCTGTAGAGATCAATGTGTTGCAAGTTTAACTTTACTAAATACAATCAAACAAAAGCAAATCCCACACAAAAGCTCCACCTAGGAGCTCTTCAATCACATTTACTACCACGATTCTATCTAAAAGAAAGAACTCTGATGAAAAATGCTACCATCTTCTAAAGTCCAAACACACCTTTACTTATCTAGTGCATGCTTAAATATATCTATCCATGTAATTTTAACTCTCGTTTCACTATCGTGCATGTCAAGAAAGCTTAGTTGACAAAGTGTCTGCAAACTGGAAAAAGGAAAGCCTCCAAGACTCTTTAAACATCAAAATCAACAACACTCCTGAAAATCCCACTGCAAATCCTGGGGCAATGCCAGCATAAACCCATAGCTTGTCACTTTCTTCATTTCCATCATTTTCCTTTTCTTTTCCTTCATCACCCATTTCTTCACCACCTCGAGTGGGGTTATCTCCAGGGCAAATGTCTGTAAGAGGAGGTCCACACAATTCAGGGTTACCCCAAAAAATTGATGGATAGTTTAGGACTTGCAGTTGTGGACCAGATGGAATTCTCCCATACAAGTTATTATAGGACGAGTTCAAGTAACTCAATGAAGTGAGAAAGGACAGACTTTGAGGGATTGAACCAGAGAGTTGGTTACTTGATAAATCAAGTGACTCCTAACAAACTCAAGTTACCAATATTTTTTGGTATATTCCCTATGAAATGATTATGAGCCAAGTTCAATAAGAGGAGATTTGAAATGTTTGTTAACTCTTCTGGGATCTTACCTTCCAAATTATTATTGGAAAGATACAGACTTGTAACAAGGAAGAGTGTGCTCTTATATTCTTGCAATTGACCTTTTCATAACAAATAGATTGTCCATATACGAGCCTATATCCACTGGTACATCCCTTGGATAAACATTCCATAAGTGGCTCCCTTCATATTGATTTCTCATGGCAAACATCTTACCGAAAGTTGGATGAATCAAGCCTGTGAGATTGTTATGTGCGAAATCTAGGACATGGATAGACTGAGCTTGTCAGAGTTGAGGTGGAATTTTCTCAGATAGCAAGTTGGATCGCAATCGGAGTTTTCTTAGACGGGACAAATTACCTATCCTTGCAGGAATATTACTAAATAATCTATTCTTACCAAGGCCAACAGTTTCCAGAAATGAAAAATTATATATTGTGTATGGGATCTGTCCTGATAGATTATTCTTCCCCATGAGCAAATATTTGAGCCAATCAAGGAAACCTATAGTCTCTAGTAGGTCTCCTTACAAAATATTCTCACTCAGGTCAAGCACTGTTGGAATATGTTGGTGATCTGTGTTAAGTATTTGACTTTTCGCACCTTAATTGACTAGTATTTTCGGGTTGTATTGGTTAGGTACTTACATGGTATCTGAGCAAGTTTCGCACATCCCACTTTCAAATCCCCGCGTGTTCGCATGTTTGGCTCAGGGACTTTGCATTTGCATTTGTATTTGGAATTTGTCCTGGGTTTAACCCGGGGGCTTGGTTTGCTGGGGAGTGTTAGAATATGTTGGTGATCTGTGTTAAGCCTTGACTTTCCACACCTTAATCGACTAGTCGTTTGGGGTTGTATTGGTTAGGTACTTACATGGTATCAGAGTAGGTTTCTGCACGCCCCACCTTCGAATCCCCACACGTTCACATGTTTGGAGCGAAAACTTTGCATTTGCATTTGTATTTGTATTTGGAATTTGTCCTGGGTTTAACCTGGGGGTTTGGTTTGCGGGGGAGTGTTGGAATATGTTGGTGATTTGTGTTAAGTATTTGACTTTCTGCACCTTAATCAACTAGTCTTTTCGGGTTGTATTGGTTAGGCAATTACATGGTATCATAGCAGGTTTCACACGTCTCGCCTTCGAATCCCCACAGGTTCGCATGTTTGGCGCGGGGACTTTGCATTTGTATTTGTATTTGGAATTTGTCCTGGGTTTGGGGGTTTGGTTTGCGGGGGAGTGTTGAAATATGTTGGTGATATGTTTTAAGTATTTGACTTTCCGTAATTGCCAATCGTTGGGGGAATACTACCTCTCAAATTGTTCTTTGACAAGTCGAGAAGAAGCAATGAATCCATTTCTTCAATTGATATAGGAATAGTACCTGATATTTGGTTATTTGAAGCATATAACATTTCCAAACCAAAGAGTGCTTGAGCCATCTATTGTGGAAGTGGTCCAAAAAATTTGTTGTTGGAGATATCAACAAATAAAACACCATCTGACATACTCGGTATAGGACCCCAAAATAAGTTATAACTCAAATCTACCATTGCATTGTGTCCCACCTTCAAAGGGTTTGGCAGCTTGCCTCTATCATATTCGTTGTAAGATTCAAGATTCTCTGGAAAATATCCCAAAACCATTCGGGTATATTGCCTGAAATATTTACATTAGAAATATCCATTTCGGATATTTGTTTCTGAGTTTTCAACCAAGCAGGAAATTGTGGTCCCAAGTGACATGAACGCAACCAGATCATACTCAGGTTAAATGGAGGTGACCAGTCATCCTTAAATTGAAGAATTAGAAAGTTGGAAGACAAGTCTAGAACTAACAAGTTACCCAAATATTTGAAATGGACCTCAGACACAATACCTGATAGAGAATTGTTTCCAATCTGAAGCTCACTTAATTGAGCTAGCTCTCCTAGACTGTCTGGAAGAGCTCCATCCAACTAATTTGACCAAAGATTTATTACCTCAAGTGAAGAAAATTCTCCCAAACATGCAGGGATAGTACCTATAAGATTGCATTCAGGGAGAGAAAAATTTTGTGCTTCTTTAGCTGACATAAATTATCCAAAGTTGGCCTTCCGTCTATGTTGTTGTAAGACAAATCCATAAGTTCTAATTGGTGGAGATTGCTTATACTTTTTGGAATGCTACCATTAATTCGATTCTCTGACAAATTGAGTTCAATAAGTGAGGTAATGTTCCCTTTGGACATAGGGATTTCTCCATATAATTGATTTCCAGACAAATCTAATCTCACCATGCTTTCCCAGTTGCCTTTGAGTGTCTATGTGCAACTGCCGTTGAGATTGGCCGACACTAGCTTTATCTCTTGCAAGAAATGTAACTCTGGAAGCCAGTCCGAAATAGTAGCATTAAACATATTATACGAAATATCTAATGACACAAGGTGACTAAGATTAGCTATCCAATTTGGACTAGTGGACTGAAACCAATTATGTGAGAGGTCAAGCACGACAATAGATGTGAAATTAATGAATGAAAGAGTTGGAGGAAGATTAGTTAGAGTACAGTATTCACAACGAAACTATTGAAGTAAAGGAGCTGGTTTATCATGTGAAGCCAATGTTCACCTGCTCCCTCAAGATTGACAAGAGTCATGTCCAGGTATCTTAAATTGTGCATGTTCTGTTAGATCCGTAATAGTAAATTCTAATCCAGAATTTACAACATGCTAGAATATTAGGATTAAAAACTGACATACCTTGATCCATTCCATAAATTTCACCTTCTGATGTGGAATCTCTATAATGAACGTTAAGAACGGATATGATCTTCCTCAACTAAATCGCCTTATTCCTCAATGGGACCTTCGTCTCTCTTCCGGATGGGGAGAAGGGAAACTGTGTGTGATTTAGTATATTGGGGACCATAACCATGTTGTGTCTCTTTATATAGGGTTCCCATAATTCCCTATGTTATCTACTCAAGTGGCCCATATTCATGGCCCATATCCATGGCCCATTCCTTAATGGGCTTAACAAAATTAGATCACTTAATTTCAGCCCATTCCATTAATAATAGAAAATATAATTGCATAATAAATATGTTACCCAAATTAGAATAGGAAATATGAATTTCCTAACAATCTCCCACTTGGGTTACATATCATTCCTGAAACAATCATATCACAATTCTTTAGGTACGCATCTGTATATTATTAATAATGGAACCATCGTATATATTAATAATGGAACCACCGCGACTTTCATCATATTACATTCGTGACTAAACCACGATGATCACCATACTAATATACTCAATGTCATAGATCAAATATGGATGAGTAGCATGAAAATTACATGCAATGTGATCTCAAACATGCCTATTTCCAACTGGTCCTTCTTTAGTCTTTACTGAGATCTTTCCACGGTCTTTAGTGAGATCTTTATTTAGTGTGATCTCAAACATGTTCCCCAACCACTGAAAGCTGTCAATGGCCAAGGCAATAGATGAATAAGAAACATCCAAATACTCAAGTTTGGAGAGATTCCCAAGCTGGGGAGGAATGTTTCCTTGGAAACCAGCATAGGATAGATTCAAATACCTTAGCTCACTCAAAGAACCTAAGAAAGTTGGGATGGAATTGCCTTTAAAACTGTTCAAACTCAGGTTTACATACCTTAGGTGTTTCAGTTCCAGTAAACTTAGATTTAGTCGACCGCTCAAAATCCAGTAGCCATGACCTGACACTTCACCAAATTGGAGTCGCAAAATTGGGTATGGATTTCGAAGGACAAGTTTGGTTACATACCCCATTTTCTTGTCGCAAGCAATCCTTCTCCATTTGCAACAATCAGAATGATTACCCCATGAGGATAGCCTGTTCAGGGGATCGTTCAAACCGTTTCTAATCTTGGTAAGGGCATCTCTCTCTCCATCATGGCATTGCCCACCTACGCAGAGTACCACCCAACTGTAGATCAGAGTCAAGGAAACAATTCCCATAACAGGTCTCGGCTGGTGAGTTACCCATGGCGCCTTACTGGTTATCTACCTAAGGAAGCAATCGTGCTTTATGCCTGCAAGTTGGCCATGACCAACTTTACTTTTTTTGCATATCAATACAAATTTTGTGGAGCCCCGTTTATTTAGAGCAGATAAAAAAGGACTTTCACTGGCTTTATGATGTAGAATTTAATTACATCGGCTTTAATACCTCGCAAGCGTACGAATCGTTCATATAATCTAGCAATAAGCGAGGGTCATATCCACAGAGAGGATTGAATTCTGTGTATTCTTCAGTCAACTAGCCTAACCAAATATGATGAATTAATCTGAACTAAATACTAATTATATCCTAAATTATCAAGCAATAATCTAATTAACTACTTGCACAACAGGAAACGTCAACTCTCGATTTTACCGTGATTCGTGCCTCTCTCCAGCGCCACGTAACCACGAATCCGAATTCTTAATCCTTGCGTCTAGCCCCTCTCGGGCGCTTAGAGTTAATGACAAAGAGCGGATTACAATAGAATGCAGAGAATCAATTTCCTATTGTGATGATGCTAAAATTATCAACTCTGGATTTTACCGTGATTCATGCCTCTCTCGAGCGCCACGTAATCACGAATCCGATTTCTCAATCCTTGCGTCTAGCCCCTCTCGGGCGCATAGAGTGAAAGACAGAAATCGGATTAAAATACCAAAATCCAACCTCAATTATAATCCTACCCTAATTAGCTAATTTAATCAAATATCCAGAAAGCAAATCTTAAATAAATATTAATTATCAAATCAGATTCAATTAACATTCAAAACCTAAGTTCAAACCATATAAAAACTAAATTCAATAATGACGAATTACTCCCCTTCTTCCTCCTCTCGCTCGGGCAGCAACTCGTTCTCACGGGTGCTGCAATTTCCCGAAATCAATGGCTTCGGGTTGGCAAGAGTGAGTGGCCGGAGGTAGAGACGACGCCGACAACGACGGTTAGAAGCCGACGGACGGAGGTAACGTCCGGCGAAGAGCGAAACAGAGCTGACGTTCTCTAACCGGCTCTCTCGAGTCTCGGTTGGAGTCGGAATGGCTCCGGGACTGGTTGGAATATGTGATAGACGCCGGAGGATGGTCGAAAAGCGGGATTGGCACCGGAGAAGCCCTCTCGGATCACTTCTCGGCCTAGCGAGCGATGAATGTCGAACTCACCTCGACGGAGACTCTCTCAAGCTCTCCTCGGGTTTGTTCTCAGTTGCTGGACGGCAGTGGACGGCGGTGGACGACGGTGGCGCGGCGGAAGGTATTGGCCCGACGAACGACGGTGGGGAACTCCTCTCGGGTCCTCCCCTGTTTCTGGTCAAAGTCCTCTGTTTTCTCTTCACGCTTCCCCCTCTCGGGTTTTCCCTCCCAGGTCTCTCCTCTCGGGCCCCCTTTTGCCCCCTTCTTTCGACGCCCCCCTTTTGCTTTAAATACCATCTTATTTATTTTAAAACGATTTGACCTAAAAATCATCTCCATTTCACTAAGGGCATTTTGGTAAATATCTCCTTCTCCACCATAATTCTCCTGAAATTCCATAATTAAATCTATAAAAAGCATTTCAGGAAGAAATAAACCTTAAAAACAATGAAATATAATTCAGGAGAGAAAAATATGCAATATCGATAGTAATTAATGCCAAATTCAATAAATGCTCATTTCATTTGAAAACCGATAAATAACCACCTATAACACAATTATAAAGGTTATTCTATTATAATTAACTTAGTTCTCATGTCAGAATATAGCATCTATCACACCCCCAAACCTAAATCTTTGCTAGTCCCTAGCAAAACAACAATCGAACCAAAATTAAGCCTAGGAAAACAAAATGCCACTTTCGTAGGGAGCACGATTGCATTTAGCGCATGCAACAAGCCGTTAAACCCCTACTCTGTTGTAGTGGACGAGTTATGTCTCGTGAATTTACCCACAAAATTCATATAAATCAATAATATAAAAAGGAAAAACTGAACAAAATTTACTCCTCATTAGCATATGACTAACACTTAGTATCGTAAAATATCTGAAAATCATATGAGATCTTGCGAAATTTGAAAACCTGTGTAAAATATAGCCTATTATCAATCCAAATACACTCATTGTTACTCCACCTGAACCAATGTGACCCATAAGCTATTACTTCAATAGAGCAAAGAGGCAACAAATAACAATAAAATCCTGGTCACATCACAATTAAGAGAAAATAGTAGAGTAAACCTGTTGTCTGACAATCTCACCAAAAGAAATATACCAATTTCAATCTTGACTTGCAACTTCTTTCAAATTACAATTCATCATCAAAGTTAAGGAAACTTATTGCTTCCAGATTTAAAACCATTTTACGCTATTACCAGCGCACTTTTGCTATTACCAGCGTAATTTTTGTTTCACTGAATACTTTTGGTATTACCACCATTTTGTATTCGTCTTCACTGCACATACACTTATTTTTAAGTAACCGACTGTTCCGGTGCATGTCCCTGGGTTTGCCCAGGCTGTTTCTGAAGTTATCTGTCTTTTGCAAGCAAGAGCATTTCCATTTGCATTCATATATTACAACAAGGAATTTCACTGAGGTATAAAAAGGAATGAGTTCAAACAGGCATACAAGACTATTCAGACTAACATAGATCAACACTAGATTTACATGTTTTTTTTTGCAACTAAGTTCCAAGTCTAATGTAATAGTAAGTTATCCCACTGAATTCTCATGGATCACAACAAATTATATCAGATTTGTAATAGGCATATTCTACACAGTTTTACGAAAAATTTTGAAACACATTTGATCAACTTATTTTAACTCTACTATTGTTAACCACATACTAAGAGGAGTAATTTGAAAACCGGGAACAGAAATCAAAAGAAAATTATTGCTAAGACATAAAATAGTCGTTTCCCCCTCCAAACCTAAACCTGACATTGTCCTCAATGGGGAAAAGTTAAAACACTATAACGACTACAAAAATAAAAAAAATAAAAATAAAAAAAATTAAAAAAAATAAATAAAAAAATAACAGCTTAGCTAGTTATACTCCAACAGGGTGAGGGTTAAGCTCCCTCAGGGCTCCTAAATCCATAGGTGGGACCATATGTGTTTGGTCATCAACAATAATACCGAAAAGTCAATAAAGGCTCCCAGGAATGATACATAGTCTCCCTCGAAGAAGGTTTACTCGTATCAGTCGTACCCGTAGGTAATCATCCGTAGATGAAACCGCTATCCCACATCACACTTTGAAGAAATCTCCGTGTGACTGGCCACTGAAGGCAGCAGGAATCACGCGCTGAACACAAGTCCTTAAGTTACTCACCATAAGGTTTTCATTCAATACTTCAAGATCGAACTAGTCAATCCCAGAATGGTTGTTTGAGTATAGACCTCTCAAACTAGGGACCAAAAGTCTGGTCATCGACTACCGAAACCATTTATGCTCTCAGCCGGCAAATAAGAATGGATAAACCAAAAAATAAATAAATAAATAAATAAATAAAAAATAAAATAAAATAAATTAAAATAAAATAAATTAAAAATAAAACTCTAATGTACAAAGGGATAGAAACGTGGGGATTGCCCACAATGTGCTAAGTTTATAGTCGTAAGCAAGACTCTGATGCATTCAAGATGAAATGACAAGTTCCTCCAAGAAAATCACCTTCACCTCCTCCGGTGTGGGAATATTCTCAAGATACGGTTTGAGCCTCTGACCGTTAACTTTGAAGATCGACCCGTCTCCGTGATTGCGGATCTCAATAGCGCCATGAGGAAACACCTGTGTGACCTCAAATGGACCGGACCACCTGGATCTTAGCTTCCCTGTTGCAGGTAACTCTAATGGTTCACCCTGATTGGCCATGGTAGCTCTTACTTTGACTTCGGGTGTTTTCCTACAAATCTGTTCTACCTCTTCAACAAAGGGAGCTAATGGTCCACCTAGGGAGCGGCGCCCGTGCATAAAAACACAAAAAGAAACAAAACGAACTATCAAATTAAGCTAACAAACTCACTACTAAAAATATGAACTAACTAGAAGAAATAAAAATAATTCCATAAAAAAAATACCAAGCTAAAATTATGAAATCAAAAAAAATAAAAAATAAAAATAAAAATAAAAATAATAAAATAAAAAAATAAAAAAATAAAAAATAAATAAATCTAACCTAAGACCATGGAGAACAAAGAAATACACTTAATACGTGCCTCCCCGGCAACGGCGCCAAAAACTTGATGTAGAATTTAATTACATCGGCTTTAATACCTCGCAAGCGTACGAATCGTTCATGTAATCTAGCAGTAAGCGAGGGTCATATCCACAGGGAGGATTGAATTTTGTGTATTCTTCAGTCAACTAGCCTAACCAAATATGATGAATTAATCTGAACTAAACACTAATTATATCCTAAATTATCAAGCAATAATCTAATTAACTACTTGCACAACAGGAAACGTCAACTCTGGATTTTACCGTGATTCGTGCCTCTCTCGAGCGCCACGTAACCACAAATCCGAATTCTCAATCCTTGCGTCTAACCCCTCTTGGGCGCTTAGAGTTAATGACAAAGAGTGGATTACAATAGAACACAGAGAATCAATTTCCTATTGTGATTATGCTAAAATTATCAACTCTGGATTTTACCGTGATTCATGCCTCTCTTGAGCGCCACGTAATCACGAATCCGATTTCTCAATCCTTGCGTCTAGCCCCTCTCGGGCGCATAGAGTGAAAGACAGAAATCGGATTAAAATACCAAAATCCAACCTCAATTATAATCCTACCCTAATTAGCTAATTTAATCAAATATCCAGAAAGCAAATCTTAAATAAATATTAATTATCAAATCAGATTCAATTAACATTCAAAACCTAAGTTCAAACCATATAAAAACTAAATTCAATAATGACGAATTACTCCCCTTCTTCCTCCTCTCGCTCGGGCAGCAACTCGTTCTCACGGGTGCTGCAATTTCCCGAAATCAATGGCTTCGGGTTGGCAAGAGTGAGTGGCCGGAGGTAGAGACGACGCCGGCGACGACGGTTAGAAGCCGACGGACGGAGGTAACGTCCGGCGAAGAGCGAAACAGAGCTGACGTTCTCTAACCGGCTCTCTCGAGTCTCGGTTGGAGTCGGAATGGCTCCGGGATTGGTCGGAATATGTGATAGACGCCGGAGGATGGTCGAAAAGCGGGATTGGCACCGGAGAAGCCCTCTCGGATCACTTCTCGGCCTGGCGAGCGACGACTGTCGAACTCACCTCGACGGAGACTCTCTCGAGCTCTCCTCGGGTTTGTTCTCGGTTGCTGGACGGCAATGGACGGCGGTGGACGACGGTGGCGCGGCGGAAGGTATTGGCCCTGCGAACGACGGTGGGGAACTCCTCTTGGGTCCTCCCCTGTTTCCGGTCTAAGTCCTCTGTTTTCTCTTCACGCTTCCCCCTCTCGGGTTTTCCCTCCCAGGTCTCTCCTCTCGGGCCCCCTTTTGCCCCCTTCTTTCGACGCCCCCTTTTTGCTTTAAATACCATCTTATTTATTTTAAAACGATTTGACCTAAAAATCATCTCCATTTCACTAAGGGCATTTTGGTAAATATCTCCTTCTCCACCATAATTCTCCTGAAATTCCATAATTAAATCTATAAAAAGCATTTCAGGAAGAAATAAACCTTAAAAACAATGAAATATAATTCAGGAGAGAAAAATATGCAATATCGACAGTGATTAATGCCAAATTCAATAAATGCTCATTTCATTTGAAAACCGATAAATAACCACCTATAACACAATTATAAAGGTTATTCTATTATAATTAACTTAGTTCTCATGTCAGAATATAGCATCTATCACTTTACAAAACGATTTTGATTGGCTTTATCAATTGATAGTCTGCAATATCACTTCTTTACAATCAAACACGACTTTGACTGGCTTTATAAAACCTTTGGCAGCCAGGTTCGGCAAGTCTTTCTACAAGTCACTGAAGGCCTTCAACCTCGAAGACTTTGGCAGGACCTGAAAAAATTGGTTCAATTATCAATTATCACTATCACTTCTTTACAATCAATACTTAAGACTTCCCATCTTGATTAGACGCCCCAAGGAACACGAACTTCTTAGAAAATTTGCATTTCCCTCCTTTGTGAATGAATTAGCATCTGAATCGGTTAACACTGAACATACTGTAGCAACTTCCACACCAACCCAACTCCAGAAAAGGATTAAACACAGAAAGAAGGACCCGTCCACCATTGTTCTTAATAATGTTTCAAAAACCTCCTTCATGGTTCTTGAAGCTCCTCTTCATCCTCGTAGTCACCTTCCTCGTCTGCAGTTGCATCCTGATACTGCTGGTACTCAGGGACCAGATCATTCATGTTGCCTGTGTACCAGTGCAGGAAAGCCTTTCTCCTGAACATGGCAGTCAACTGCTCGCTCACCCTCCTGAACATCTCCCGGATGAAAGTCGACTTCCCAATGAAAGTTGATGCAGTCTTCAGTCCGGTAGGAGGGATGTCACACACACTGGACTTCACGTTGTTGGGAATCCACTCCACAAAGTAAGAGGAATTTTTATTCTGGACATTGATCATCTGCTCATCCACCTCCTTCGTGCTCATCTTGCCCCAGAGCATGGAAGATACAGTGAGATACCTACCATTGCGAGGGTCTGCTGCACACATCCCACATCTGCTGGGTGAGCTCAGGGACAGTGAGGGCTCGGTACTGCTGGGAGCCACGGGAGGTGAGCAGGGCAAATCCCACCATGGAAAAAGTGAAGACGAGGAAAGGGAATGAGGTTCACGGCAAGCTTGCGCAAGTCTGAGTTCAGCTGACCTGGGAAGCGCAAGCAGCAGGTCCGCGGAAATCTTTTTCTTTTGCGACCAGTCAAAGAAGTGGTTCTATTCCATGCCGCCATGAAATGCCAGAGACTGAAAGAGAGAGAATCTCTTTCCATAAAGAGTCAGTGGTCAACAGGGGTGGGCGTAGTGGTTTACTGATCAGGATTTTTTTAGCTTATCTGGAAGCTACAGGTTCAGAAACATTCCTTCTTCAATTACGGAGGGACCAACCTTTAGAACATCAATCAACACAAGTTGCTGGAACAGCTAGAGAGGGAGACAAACCATGTCTGAAGTCAAACGACCGTTCACATGCATCTAAAAGCTCTGTTAGAGGAGCACTCATGTCGAAGAGACCAGTCTCATGCTTCTCGTGAGTTTTGCAGGGAGACGAAGCGAGATCCAACTTCAATAATGCACCAGATTCCATCCCTTAGTCTCATGCTTCTCGTGAGTTTTGCAGGGAGACGAAGAGAGATCCAACTTCGATAATGCACCAGATTCCATCTCTTTTGCAATATGAGAAAACTGTAAACCGTTTTTTTGAGAAACGGTTTTCTCAAACGTGTGGTCTCAAACTTCTGGCAGTTGCAACTCCCTCGGTAACACGAAGCCATGCATAACCTTGATGGGAGGTTGGCTTCGGTTAAGGTATGTTTTTCGGTCCCTTGTCTCGTCACTCTCATTCCCCTTCAGTTCAGTACCATCGCCGTGAGTGCCAAGAGATCGGAAGCACCGAAAAATAGAGCGAAAGAATTTGAAGCATATGGAAGGAGGTATGATTTATCTTCCGTTTAATTTATAATGAATTTCATGTTGTATTAGAAATTCATGTTAAAGACTTATAGTTGGTATCAAAGCAAACCTCTAATCCAGCGTTTTGATTCCGAGCAGTCTCTGTTTCTGTTTTGGTCTCTGTTCTGTTTTTTAAAAAACAAATTCTGCGCCACTGCTTGCGGGCGCCAGGGCTCTGGCATCGGTGACAGCCAGCGTCGAGCATAACGCCGGTGCCGGCGACCATTCCGCATGGTTGCTGGTGCTGACTGCCGACGGAGGCTGTCGCAGTACACTCTCTGTGAGCTTACTGTGGCGGCTGTCTCGTGATGCCTGAGAGCGTCGGAGACGCAGCGCCGACGCCGGAAACAATTCCGAACTGTTTTCTGGCGTCGACGACTTGAAAGAAAGCCGGCGAAGTTTTCTTCTGCGCATGGCTGGAGGTTGAAGACGACCTCCAGCGTGCAGAAAGATTTAATTAAAATCATAAAGTATTTCTGTAAATACCGAATGAGTTGGCTCGGGACGAGTTTTCTTCGACTCGCCGTTCCTACTCGGCAACCGCGATTCAGGTCGGGTTGACTCGAAGAAAAAAAAAAATCGAGTTGACTCGGACGAGTTGGCTCGCCATTCCTGGGCCGAGCCGACTCGGTGTTTAAGTTAGTTTTGCGCCGGTGGGATTCAAACCAGAGTGCTGGGGAAATTATTTGCGCCAGTGACCATTAGGCCACTGGCCGTCTGCTGTTGTGTAAATAGGAAATTGTAAATTTATTTCCTCTTACAGTTTTTATGCATGTTTTGGCTTCTATGTAAATGCATGAAATTAAAGTTATGCATAATATTATAGTTTTCAATTATGCATATCTTATGAGCATATTTGGTGCATAATGATAACATGTTAGTGTAAGTTACAATTATGCAATTCATGCTATTCTCATATATTTATGAGATTTAATGTCTAGTGATCCATATAATTTTTATTAATTAGAGAGTAGCCACAACATCTTTAACTTAATAAAAATTATATATTATGATTAGGATCACATAAAGAATATTAGACATTAATTGTAACTAATTTTATTTGATATAATAAATTTTATCCCACAGGAATTTTTATTATATTTGAGTTTATTAGTTAGGATAAAGTATCAAGTTATTCATAATTTACCCACAGGGATTATGAATTCATAAATAATTTGATAGTTTTATCATAAAGAAAAAAATTAGAAATTAATTGTAATTAATTATACTTAATATAATAAATTTTATCCCACATGAATTTTTTATTATATTTGAGTATATTAATTAGGATAAAATATCAAATTATTCATAATTTACACACAGGAATTATGAATTCATAAATAATTTAATAGTTTTATCATCAAGTTTACTCATAAAGAATCTTGAATCTACTTGAATTAAAAACATTTAGCCCACAAGCAATGTTTTTATGTCAGTTGATTTGATTTTTAAGCATGATTTACATTGGTAAAGCATGATATTTTACTCACGCCTCAATTTTAACATCGGCATGTAATTTGTACGTTTATGCAGTTGTACAACCTGCACATTTCTCTGATTTTCGTTGTGATATCCCTGATCTTAAGGGAGATAACTATAAGGTCTGGAAAGAGAGAATACTTCTTCATTTAGGGTGGATGGACATAGATTATGCTATTAGGAAAGACGAACCACCTGTAATTACTGATACCAGCACTACAGCTGCAATTACACTTTATGACCGATGGGAGCGATCTAATCGCCTCAGTGTAATGTTCTTTAAGACTAAAATTGTTGCTGGTATTCGTGGTTCTGTTGAGCAGTATGAAAATGTCAAAGACTTGCTGAAAGCCATTGATGCTCAATTTGTCACTTCAGATAAGGCATTAGCAAGCACCCTAATCATGAAGTTCTCATCCCTAAAGCACACCAGTATGAGAGGTGTGCGTGAGCACATCATGCAAATGAGGGATATTGCGGCTCAATTAAAAAATCTTGAGGTTGATATGTCAGAATCTTTCGTGGTGCATTACATTCTGAATTCCCTTCCACACCAATATGGACCCTTCAAAATATCGTACAACACACATAAAGATAAATGGTCAGTTAATGAACTTTTGACCATGTGTGTTCAAGAGGAAGGGAGACTGGTGATGGAACAAGGAGAAAATGTCATGATGGCAACACATGGAAAGGGCAAGTATCAAGCCAAACAAAAAGGGAAGGGTAAAATATCCCCCCAAGCTGGTATTAAGAAAGATTCCAAGTGTTTTTTCTGTAAAAAGAAGGGACACATGAAGAAGGAATGTGCCAAGTTTCAGAAATGGCTTGCTGACAAAGGTACACCAACCTCATTTGTTTGTTATGAATCTAATATGGTTAATGTCAATAATTACACGTGGTGGATTGATTCTGGATCAATAATCCACATCTCGAATTCCTTGCAGGGTTTGCAAAACCTAAGGAAACCAGTGGGAAGTGAGCATCAAATATTCTCAGGAGATCAGATGAGCTCACATGTGGAAGCTATAGGAACTTGCTATTTAACTTTAAGTAGTGGCTTTGTTTTAAAATTAGAAAAGACCTTTAATGTTCCAAGTTTCTCCAAAAACTTGATTTCAGTTTCAAGGTTTGTACCTTATGGATGTTCTTTTAACTTTTCAGACTCATCTTTCAGTTTATATTATAAGTCTGATTGTGTTGCGAATGGTACATTGTCTGATGGTCTTTATAGCATTAATTTACAAAACAATGCCACTTACGGTTCAATGCATGTTCACACTGGTAATAAAAGAGGTGTTATTAATGAGGATTCCTCTACATTATGGCACCGGAGATTAGGTCATATCTCCACTGATAGAATTAAAAGATTAGTGAATGAAGGGGTACTTAATACTCTGGATTTTACTGATTTTGAGACTTGTGACTGCATTAAGGGCAAACAGACTAACAAGTCAAAGAAAGGTGCCAATAGGAGTTCAACCATATTAGAGATCATACATACTGATATATATAGTCCAGACATGGACTCACATGGTCAGAAATACTTCATCTCTTTTATAGATGATTCTTCATGATACATGTATCTCTACATGCTTTATAACAAGTATGAAGCTTTAGATGTCTTTAAGATCTTTAAGGCTGAAGTAGAGACACAATGAGGTAAGCAAATTAAGAACGTGAGATCAGATAGAGGTGGAGAATACTGTGGTAGATACACTGAGAATGGACAAGCACCTGGGCCATTTGCAAAGTTTCTTCAGGAACATGGGATTGTTGCCCAATATACCATGCCTGGTTCTCCGGACCAAAATGGTGTAGCAGAAAGAAGAAACCGAACATTATTAAGCATGGTGCGGAGTATGCTTAGCAACTCCAATCTTCCTAGATCCTTGTGGCCTGGAGCACTTAAGACGGCAGTGTATATATTAAACCGAGTTCCAAGGCTGTTCCAAAAACGCCATTTGAATTATGGAAAGGTTGGAAACCGAGTTTTGCGACATATGCGCGTTTGGGGATGCCCATCTGAAGTGAGAATTTATAATCCACAAGAGAAGAAGTTGGACCCAAGGACTATTAATGGGTATTTCATTGGATATGTTGAAAGGTCTAAAGGTTACAGATTTTATTGTCCATCTCACAACACTAGGATAGTGGAATCAAGAAATGCCAAATTTCTTGAAAATGACTTGATCAGTGGGAGGAATCCAACTCGGAACATAGTTTTTGAGAAGGATTATTCAAAATCTCAACCTTTCACAACACCCCTTAAGTACAAACTGGTGTTGAACAACCAATCATTGAAGTTCCACAAATTGCTGACAACATTCCAGTAGATCAAGTTTTTCAAGAGTTGCCAAACACTTTTGACCAACTAGTTGAACCACTTACTTCTCAAGAAAATGATGGTTCTACATTAAGAAGATCTACTAGACTCAGGAGATCAGCAATTCCTGATGATTATATAGTGTATCTGCAAGAATCTGATATTGGAACCGCAAATAATCCATGTATTTTTTCGAAGCCATGAGTTGCAAAGAATCAGAATTATGGTACAATGCCATGAAGGAAGAGATGAATTCTATGAAGAGTAATGACGTCTGGGATCTTGTTGAGTTGCCTAGTGGATTTAAAGCCATTGGATGTAAATGGGTCTTTAAAACAAAGAAAGAGTCATTAGGCAACATTGAGCGATACAAGGCAAGACTCGTTGCTAAGGGATTCACTCAGAAAGAAGGAATCGATTACAAGGAAACTTTTTCTCCTGTATCTAAGAAAGATTCCTTGCACATTATTTTGGCATTAGTAGCCCATTTTGACTTAGAGTTGCAACAAATGGATGTGAAAACTGCATTTCTCAATGGAGATCTAGAGGAGGCGGTTTACATGAAACAACCTGAAGGATTCCCCTCTAGTGATGGTGACCAATTGGTTTGCAAGCTAAAAAAGTCAATATATGGATTAAAACAAGCATCCCACCAATGGTATTTGAAATTTCATAATGTAATTTCTTTATTCGGGTTTGTAGAAAACATTATGGATCAATGTATATACCAGAAGGTCAGTGGGAGTAAAATTTGTTTTCTTGTTTTATATGTGGATGACATTTTGCTAGCAACCAATGATAAGGGTTTTCTACATGTGGTGAAACAATTTCTCTCTAACAATTTTGATATGAAGGATATGGGTGAAGCATCTTATGTCATTGGCATTAAGATTCATAGAGACAGATTTCGAGGTATCTTTGGTCTGTCTCAAGAAACCTGTATTAATACAGTGTTAGAGAGATTTCAGATGAAAAGATGTTCACCAAGTGTAGCTCCCATTGTGAAGGGTGATAGGTTCAATTTGAACCCATGCCCGAAGAACGACCTTGAAAGGGAACAAATGAAGGACATTCCATATGCTTCTGCTGTCGGAAGCCTAATGTATGTTCAAGTCTGCACAAGACCTGATATTGCATTTGTTGTTGGGATGTTGGGGCGATATCAGAGTAATCCCGGGTTAGACCATTGGAGAGCTGCAAAGAAAGTCATGCGGTACCTTCAAGGAACCAAAGACTACATGCTAATGTATAGGCGGACGAATAATTTAGAAGTCATTGGTTACTCAGATTCTGACTTTGCTGGCTGTGTTGATTCCCGCAAATCAACATCAGGATACATTTTCTTGTTAGCTAGTGGAGCAATATCATGGAGGAGTGCCAAACAGACTTTGACCTCCACGTCGACTATGGAAGCCGAGTTAGTTTCCTGTTTTGAGGCTACTTCACATGGTGTATGGCTTAAGAGTTTCATTTCTGGGCTTAGAATTATGGATTCTATCTCTAGGCCATTAAGAATATATTGCGATAATTCAGCTGCTGTTTTTATGGCCAAGAACAACAAAAGTGGAGGTCGAAGTAAACACTTCGACATTAAGTATTTGGCCATAAGAGAACATGTTAAAGAAAAGAAAGTGGTCATTGAGCACGTCAGCACTGACTTAATGGTCGTAGATCCTTTGACTAAGGGCATGCCACTGTTTAAATTCAAGGATCATGTTGTGAATATGGGACTTGGTTCCATTATGTAAATTTTTTCATTGTATGAACAATGTTATTTCAGTGAAATTCTTAAATTAATGTGATGTTTTTTCTCATCTTTATGTGCACTTTAATTTTGAGAAAATTCATCTGTGTTGGACCAAGAGTAAACATAGGGTTTATTCATACAGTATAAGTAATACATACATTGTAATACATGGAAGATACTACTCGTCATTAGAGGACCTATCACCATAATTCATGTATTTATTACTTAAATTCAGATTATCGATGGGTTTAAAATTATATTAGAAGTTTGGACCAAGTGGGAGAATGTAAACCGTTTTTATGAGAAACGGTTTTCTCAAACGTGCGGTCTCAAACTTCTGGCAGCTGCAACTTCCGGCAGTTGCAACTCCCTCAGTAATACGAAGCCATGCATAACCTTGATGGGAGGTTGGCTTCGGTTAAGGTATGGTTTTCGGTCCCCTGTCTCGTCACTCTCATTCCCCTTCAGTTCAGTGCCATCGCCATGAGTGCCAAGAGATCGGAAGCACCGAGAAAACAGAGCGAAGGAATTTGAAGCGTATGGAAGGAGATATGATTTATCTTCCGTTTAATTTATAATGAATTTCATTTTGTATTAGAAATTCATGTTAAAGACTTACAAAAACTGGATTGGACTCACCCGTAGCAGCTGCGTTCTTCTTATTAATTAAAACAGCTACTTCTGACTCCTCCTGTAGATTCAAATCCACCCAGATCTAACCTGGTAAGCTTTGTTTTTACCATGGAATCACTAGTGGATTCGTCGGAGTAATGTACTGCCACAAACAGATCAATGCATTTGTGAACAATTCCCTTAGCTTCAAAAAATGAACCAGGCTCGCAAGCCCTGGTCCCACAGCCCCATTGTCAGATCACTTTTCTGGTATCTCCAAAGCAAAATGATAAATCATCCGGAAATATCATACTCGTTTGAATCTTAGAATTAATTGACACTGAATTACGTTCATTTGTCAAATTGGGTCCATCTATCCTATGATGACTAGTCATCTTAAGAAATCTTTTTCCAACTAATAAACTTAACATATTTGTTCTCTCTTAACCTCTTTCCCGTTGCTTATAAGGGACATGTTGAACATATGAGATTCAGTTCTATTATGTAATTTATGTAATTGAAATTCCTTTTATGTTTGTATCGCAATTTGTCAATTAAAAAACTCTATTAAATTCATTTTTGTCTTCTCTAATTTGGTTGTATAAATAAAATTTAGAGAATGACAATGTAAGATGAGCCTGAATGAGCATTTGGAAGTTCATTCATAAAGATATATGCTACATAAGGTTCTTATTAAAAAATGACAGTTGCATTATAATAAGTGGAAGGTAATACTTACTCTAAATGACTTACTGTCACGATTCATATAATTCAATTTTCTTTGTTTGAGTATAAGGATGTTATATCTATGGGAAACATTCTTGAAGATATATCAATATTTAAGTATGCGAATGGGTCAAGAGGGAGAATGTTAGACAGGTTCCATAATTGACCCATCATCGGGTGGTCTCCCTAGATGGTGGTGATAGTTGTCAGTTGTAACTGGTAGCAGTTACAACCTCTCCTCCTTTGATGGAAAGGAAGAGTTTAAAATGAGAGATTTAGTCTAGTAGAGGGCATGGAGATTCCATCAACAATCATCTGAAATACGCGAGACATTCCGATCATCGCTGGAAATTGATCGCCATGATAGGAGGTACATTTTCGCTTATATTTAATAAATTTCATTTATGTTTTAGAAATTCATATGAATTCCATGAACAACAGATGAAAAGTCATGTACAATTATTTTTCAGAAAATGGAAATTACTTGTTTGCAAAGCTTTATGGAATTACCAGAGGTTAAGGGGTCTAATTTTACAGGTCTCCACAGAGAAGAAGAATTACGAACGTGTTCTCATAAAAATAAAAGAAAAAAAATAAAGAAAAGGAATTATGTACTTTCATAAGAGGGTTCAAATGACTGGAGTGCCTTGCATAAAGGAAATTTTTTAGGTGTCCCAAGGCACAAATAACCGACTTAAAATGACCTCAACGAGTTCACCAATGAAAACCAGTTGAAGCAAAACCAGACATGTTGCACTCAATATCTAGAAAACCACCTGAACAGATAGTTCCACTAGAGTTTTAGCCAGTCGTTAATATGACAATGACCAGGAACCTCCACAAAAGAGGAATAGCCTGACTTCTAGGAAAACTTATCCAAGACACATCTTTTGAACTTTTAGGATCGGTATGGTGGCTGAAGTTAAGAATGGATGGATAAACCTCGAATAGGAGAGTTTTCAAAAGAAGAGGAAAACGATTCCACTGCCCAACTTGTGTAGCACACAAACATAAATAAGATCAATCTAGGAGGCTAGATTCAGAAGACTCGAATCCAAGAACAACGCCTCAACATTGAGTACCATGAATGTGGCAAAGTAATTCTAAATAGGGGTGAGAGGATATGTCTCCAAACATAAAGTGATGATTCGTGTTAAGGATGAGATGCCTTGGATTTTTTCCATCACAAGACTTCTTGGAAAACCGATATGCCCAACCCTGATATCCAATAGACACAAAAGGAACTAGTTCTCTTAAAAGATTTGTATGCAAAATCTCTAAGTATTTTTAGAGTTCCATTTCAAAATTTCTAGTAAACAGGAGTTCAAAAGTTTACAAGCACGTTTAAGAAAATAGTTGGATAAAATCTCACTTCAACAGTTCAACTAGAAACACAAGAATAACTTTTTGTTCATTCAGTAAAAGAAGTTAGATTGGGTCTAGATATGCTAGCACTACTGTTTGTAGATGAAACACAGATGTATAGAAGACGATTCCATTTATGGTGGAGATCAATTGGAAACAATCATCAACGTGAAATTGGTGGGGCTCGGTCCAAACCTTTTCTTATCTTGAGGACCTTGTACCCAGATCACTAACTAAGAAACTATTTCCATTCTGTGATTCTAATTACCTGCACAGGATTTGATTAAGAATTGGTGGCTCTTTCTAAATGATTGGGTTATTGGTTATTGGCACTTGAACATCTTCATCCAGATGGATGGTGCCGATACTATCACGAGGGCAGGAGAGGTTTCCAACCCAAACATGTGTTAGACTTGATGTCTAATAATAATAAAATAAACATCGTAGAAATAGATATTAAATCCTCCATAATTTTTCTTATCATGAGAGCCATACATATATCATAGAATTGAAATAATAAGAATAAAGAGAGCATACCTTTCATCTTGAAGAATATAAATAGAACTTGAAGTGCACAAGATAACCTTTGATAATTCGTTTACAAGTGATAAGCTTACTCCCGTTCAGCCAGACTGGTGTGCAAATAGCCTTAGCCTCACTTGTAAGACCATGGAGGAATTTATAGATTTCCAAAGGGTGTGGCACTAATGACTATTCAGAAAGATACATCCCCTTAGGAGAGATACATCCTTTAAGGAGAGATATATCCCCTCAAGAGAGATATATCTCCTTATGCCCAAGGGATGTGTCCAGTCAATGCACCCAATAAATCTACTTCTACAGGGGGATGTGCTGGCCATTATTCCCTGTACTGAACATTCAATGACAATACATCTAAAAGTGGGCCCCATGCCTCTAATATCATGGTAATTTTATTTTATAAATAATATATTTGAAACCATAATTCCAACAAACTCCCACTTGGTTTCAAATCCATTTCAAATTCCGATTTTGGAAAAATCATGAAAAATCAATCTTGACACATAAAACCATACCATGACCATAGGCATTACCTTAAACACTTTAATATACATGTGTAGTTAACTCGGGCCTACACAATATATATCTTAGATATCCAAGGCTGGGGAATAAACCAAATCCATACTTGTCAAATTTTCCAGTTCAGCGGTCTCCATTCATAGCACACTCGGACCTAAACTCAGGGTAAAGCTCTGTACCAGTTCGAGTATTAGCCGCTAAGGTAATTGTGCCTAATCAGTACCATAGGCCTGAATAATTTAGACATCCAACCCTACCTTCCTATTGAGACCCTTCCATATATACATACAAGTATATACCTAATAGAAAAGCTGGACATCAAGGCATCTCACCGTCCATAGCATACTCAGTACCTGAGGAGCTCAAGGTAAAGCTTTATACCAGCGTGAGTATTAGCCGTAAAGGAAACTGTGCCTATGCAGTCCCATTGGCCTGAACAATTTAGAGACTCAACCGTCATTCCCTATTGAGACCCTCACATATACACGTACAAGTGCATACCTAATAGGGAAGTTGAATCTCAAGGCATACACTGAGTACTCATATTATCACACAAAAGCATATGCATTCTTTCAAAATCATTCCATGGAATATAAATTACAATGTCATGACATAGTATTACAATTCATTGAGACCACAATGCATTCAAAACAATGTTCTCCCACTTGTTCTCATCAATTATAAACAAATCAAACCCATGTTCCCCACATAGAAAGTGAAATTGGTCACGGGAAGACACTTGGTTAGTGGATCAGCTAAGTTGTCTAGAGAAGATATCTTATAAATAACAACTTCCTCCTTCTTCAGCATGTCTCGTATGTAATGGTGTTTCCCTTCGATATGTTTAGCCTTGGAGTGACACTTCAGATCTTTCGTGATAGCAATAGCAGATGCATTATCACAAAAGAGAGGAATAGGTCGCTCCACACAGACTACTACTAGAAAACTTCACAAGAATTTGCGAAGATAGACAACCTCCCTTGTAGCTAAGTTCATAGCCACATATTTTGCCTCCATGGTTGATTGCGCGACACAGTCTTGCTTCTTGCTTTTCCAAGAAATGGCACCTTCGCCAAACATAAAGATAAAACCAGAAGTAGACTTCCGGGTATCAATACATCCTTGATAATCTAAGTTGGAATAACCAACCAATTCCAACTTGTCCAAAACTTGATGTGAAATTTAATTACATCAGCTTTTATACCTCGCAAGCGTACGAATCGTTCATGTAATCTAGTGGGAATCGAGGGTCATATCCACAGGGAGGACTAAAATTTGTGTATTCTTCAGTCAACTAGCTTAACCAAATATGATGAATTAATTTGAACTAAACACTGATTATATCCTAAATTATCAAGCAATGATCTAATTAACTACTTGCACAACAGGAAACGTCAACTCTGGATTTTATCGTGATTCGTGCCTGTCTCGAGTGCCACGTAACCACAAATCCGGATTCTCAATCCTTCCGTCTAGCCCCTCTCGGGCGCCTAGAGTTAAAGAAAAAGATCAGATTATAATACCAGAATCCAACCTAAATTATAATCCTGCCCTAACTAGCTAATTAATCAAAAAAATTGAAAAACAAATATTCAATAAACATTAATTCTCAAATTAAATTTAATAGACATTCAAACCTAAGTTCAAACTATAGGAAACTAATTAAATTAAAAAATGACGGATTACTCCCCTTCTTCTTCCTCCCGCTCAAGCAGCAATTCCGTTCTCACGGTTGCTGCAATTTCCAGAAATTAAGAGCTTTGGTTTGCAGGAGCGAGGGGCCGGAAGTGGAGGCGATGCCGGTGAAGAGGAATCAAAATCGGCGCCGGAGGAGGTGGTGCAGCGGAAGACGAGATGGAAGCGAAATCCTCTGATCGGCTCTCTCGAGTCTCAGTCAGAGTCGGACTAGGCTCGGGAAGTGATTGGAAATGCGTAATCGATGCCGGAGGATGGTCGGAATGCGGAATCGGCGCCGAAGAAGCCGTCTCGAGTCACCTCTCGGCCTGGCGAGTAGAAAATGGTAGTGTTGAACTCGTTGCAACGGAGACTCTCCCGTGCTCTCCGGTGGATGACGGTGGTGCGTGGCAAACTATGATTGGAAGCGAAATCCTCTCGGGTCTCTCTTCTTTCGGTCGGCAGCTGGCTTCCTTTCTCCACACCCCCCCCCCCCCCCCCCAAGCCCTCTTTCTTTCAAAATGATTTTGCCCTAAAAATCTGTCTCCCTTTCACTAATGGCAATTTTGTAAATATTTCCTTCTCTACCAAAATTCTCCTGAAATTCCATAATTGAATCCATAAAACTCATTTCAGGAATAAATAAACCCTAAAAGCAATGAAATATAATTCAGGAGAGAAAAATATGCAATATAAACAATGATTAATGCCAAATTCAATAAATGCACGTTTTATTTGAAAACCGATAAATAACCACCTATAACACAATTATAAAGGTTATTCTATTATAATTAACCTAGTTCTCATGTCAGAATTTGACATCTATCAATAAGTCAAAGCATATGACTTTGTTCATTTTAGATAGCGGATTACCCATTTTACCTCTTCCTAGTGAGTGAAACCTGGATTAGCTTGAAACAGGCTAAGAATCCCAACGGCATAAGCAAGATTAGGTCTTGTACATATAAGAGCATACATAAAACTCTCCACAGCAGAAGCGTATGGATACTTAGATTCGTCCAACTTATCTTTGAGGCAAGAAGGACAATCCACCTGGCTCATATTTTTAGTGCTATCATAAGGTACTTTAACTTGTATATAGTTAGACATGTGAAACCGATCCAGATGAGTGTCGATATACTTTTCTTGAGACAAACTCAATTTTCGCAAAGATCTATCCCGTAGAATTTTAATGTCAAGAATATAAGAAGATTCCCCAAGGTCTTTCATATCAAATGTCTGAAACAACTATGTCTTTATACCATGGAGTAACTGAATATCATTCCCGGCTAATAAAATATCATCTACGTATAAAGTAAGAAAAGCAATGCGATCTCCCACTGTTTTGATATAAACACAGTGATCTTCTGGATTCTGAGTAAAACCATACATTGTAATTGCTTCATTGAACTTGATATTCCATAATCTTGAGGCTTGTCTCAAACCGTAAATAGACTTGTCCAACTTACACACCTTTGCTTCAGTTCCAGGTCTAAGAAATCCACGTGATTGTTCCATATAAATCTTCTCATCCAAATTTCCATTTAGAAAAGTGGTTTTAACATCCATTTGGAACAACTCATAGTCATAATATGCAACCAATGCCAGGAGAGCTCGAATAGACTATATTCTTGCAACAGAAGAGAATTTTTCATCATAATCAATCCCGTATTTTTTAGTAAAACCCTTGGCAACAAGACGAGCTTTGAATCTTTCAACTTTACCTTCAACATTTCTCTTCCTTGTAAAAATCCACTTGAACTTAATGGGCTTAACCGATGTAGGAGGATCAACAAGTTTCCAAACTTCATTTTTATACATAGAGTCCATCTCTTCTTCCATTGCCGACTTCCACTTGTCGGAATCCATATCAAGGAGTGCTTCCTCGTATGTGTCAGGATCAGTAACATCTTCATTCAACCTTTTTCTTTCATAAGTTTCTCCAACATAGGTATAAAAATCTGAAGATGATAGGAGTTGACTAGGTTTTCTTTCTCTAGTCCCTCTTCAAATATTCGTTTGGGTGGAATTCTCTATATTAGAAGGAGATTCAAAAGAAGACATTTCAACATATTCTTCCAAGTGAGACTTCGTACCTAAATCTTCATCACAATCAAATCTATCCTCAATGAATTTTACATGTCTACTTTCAATAATCATCTTCTCTTTGAGATCATATAACCTATATCCTTTCGAATGTTCAGAGTACCAAACGAATAAACATCTTCGAGTCTTAGCCTTCAATTTGTCCTTAGGATCAAGTATTAAAACATGAGCAACACATCCCCATACTTTAAAATGGTTAAGACTAGGAGTTTTGCCTGACCATACCTCATAAGGTGTTTTCTCAACCGACTTTGTAGGCACTCTATTTGAGATATAGGTAGTTGTCAATAGTGCTTCGCCCCAAAAGGATATTGGCAAATTTGCAAGTGCCATCATAGATCTTACCATCTCTAGTAAGGTTCGATTTCTCCTTTCAGCAATACTGTTTTGTTCAGGTGTATAAGGCATGTTAAACATATGGATAATCTCGTTTGACTTGCAAAATTCAGAGAATAATTCCGAACAATACTCTCGACCTCTGTCGGTGTGCAATGTTTTTATCTTCCTTCCTGTGGCATTTTCTACCTCCAATTTGAAGGTTTTGAAATAATCTAAGGCCTCATTTTTGTTATGCAGTAAATATACTCTTCCATATTTTGAGAAATCATCTATAAATGTGATAAAATATGAATGACCATTACGAGTATTCACATTCATAGGTCCACATATATCAGAATGAATAATATCCAAAACATGAGAACTTCTTGAGCCTTTGGATGGAAAAGGTATCTTAGTCATTTTCCCATATATACAACACTCACCAATAGGAAAATCATTATGTGAAAGATTTTTCAATAATCCTTGTGTCACAAGTATTGTAATTTTATCTTTGTTTATATGCCCTAGTCGTAAATGCCACAAATACAATTCATTTTCTTTAATATCCGAAGTAGTAGAAACATTGAACACCATATTTTCACTAAGTTGCAATTGATATAGACCAAAATTTCGAAAACCTCTCAAAATAACTTTATCATCAACTTTATCATCTTGTAACATAAGAAACCTTCCACTTCCAAAGTAAAATATAAATCCAAGTTTCCCAAGACAAGATACAGATAATAGACTTCTTCTCATAGAAGGAGCATAAAGACAATCTTCTAAATCGAAAAACTTATTATCAACAAGCTTTAGCCGGTAAGTTCCCACGCCTTCCACAATGGCCTTTTCATCATTTCCCATGTAAATAAAGCTTGTTTTGTCCTCAATCTTTCTTAGCTCCTTGAAGCCCTGCAACTCATTCGATACATGAACAGTTGCACCAGAATCAGCCCACCAACTAAAAGGTTTGATATAAATAATACAAATTTCAAGAGATAAGGACTCACTAGTGTTCTCTTGTTGCCCTTCTTGCATGGTTTTCAAAGCTCTACAATACTTATTTATATGTCATGGCTTATTACAAAAGAAGCAAACACTTGATTTGCATGTACTTCAACCCTTTGTTGATTGACCTTTTTGTCCTTGAAGTTTTGAAATTGAAAGTTCTTTCCCTTCTTCTTAAAATTCTTCTTCTTCGGCTTCAAAACTACGTTAGCGCTAGGTGAAGGTTTATCTAACTCAATACTTGGATTGAGTCTATCGAACTGGTGGTCGATCATATTAACCAAATCAAATATAGTTCACTTTGTCTTGGACAAAGAATAAAAATCTTGAATATATTTGAGAGATTTGGGTAAAGAGTTGATAATGGTGACCACTTTAGTTTCTTCATCCATTGGTTTACCATGATATTGTAACTCATCTGCCATGGCAAGCATGTCATTTACATGTTTTCTCACATCAACATTTTTTGCGCATTTGGCACAAGTGAACTTTTGCCATAAGTTATTGATGTGAGTAGACGACTTTTTACCATATTTAGCCTCAATTTGGTCGAGAATCTCTTTTGTAGCGAGGACATGAAAATAAGTCATCAAGAGAGTCTCACTTAGAGCCCCAAGAATATGTGACCAAGAAATTTCATTAGCATTATCCCATTCCTTGAATTTTCTAAGGTCCTTCTTATACTGATTCAGATTATCAGGGTAGTTTATTCGAGAAGGTCTTTGAGGAGGAGTATCCACTTTGATAATCTTATCAAACTTATAGCCTCGTAGCATTAAGTCAACCCGTTGTGACCAGTTCACATAATTAGTCTTATCAAGTACATTTTTTTTGTAGGGACTCAGCAAAATTATGTCCACTACTGGATATTCCTATCATCTAGAAAATATTTCAATATATGGGAGAACATATGTAATTATACAATCATCGCAGCCATCTTGTACTCCCACTTACCCTTTGGGGATTCATGAGAGTTACTAGGCAAATCATTCCACACATAATAAACAAACAACAATATCACAAACAAACAAATAAATTAATTCATACTTACCCTTTGGGGATTCATACGAATTAATTTACAATAGACTAATCTAATTATACAACTCGCATTACCCTTTGGGGATTTTTCAAATTATATAATTAAATTAATTTTCACATAAAATACATAAATATATAACAAGGCATGCAATAAGACAAATTATAAATACTTCAAGAAATTATAGCAAAGAAATAATTAAACAAAAACTAAACCAATTAGATATGAACTATTTAAAAAATATCAACATATAAATCTTCATACCTATAGTCTTGGATATCAAATAGAAAAATAAATTCCAAATAACATGGAAATTCCATTAAAAATAAAATTTGGGGTCAAAACAACTCTTAAAACACATTATGGCTCATTATATTAGCAAAACCCGATTGGGTTCATGGTTATGGGTCATGACCGACCCGAACCGTACAAGCTTGCACATTGGCAAGCCCACACCAGCAGGCCCGCACATAGCAGCCCGCATGGCCATCACCAGCAGGCCCGCGCATAGCAGCCCACACCAGCAGACCTGCCTGCGGCGCCAGAACACAATAAGCCTAAACTAGGCTTACTTTCATTCATAAATAAATATCCAAAAAAATCCAAAATAAATATGGAAAAAATATAAAAAATTAGAATCTATCTCTATGATACCAATAGAGGCATTATTCACTTGTATTTGTTAGACTTAATGTCTAATAATAATAAAATAAAAATCATAGAAATAGATATTAAATCCTCCATATTTTTTCTTATCATGAAAGTCATACATATATCATAGAATTGAAATAATAAGAATAAAGAGAGCATACCTTTCATCTTGAAGAATATAAATAGAACTTGAAGTGTACAAGATAACCTTTGATAATTCATTTACAAATGATAAGCGTGCTCCCGTTCAGCCAAATTGGGTGTACCAATAGCCTTTGCCTCACTTGTAAGACCATGGAGGAATTTATAGATTTCCAAAGGGTGTGGTACTAATGACTATTCAGAAAGATACATTCCCTTAGGAGAAATACATCCTCTAAGGAGAGATACATCTTCTCAAGAGAGATACATCTCCTTATGCCCAAGGGATGTGTCCAGTCAATGCACCCAATGAATCTACCTCTACAGGGAGTTGTGCTGGCCATTATTCCCTGTACTGAACATTCAATGACAATATATCTAGAAGTGGGCCCACGCCTCTAATGTCATGATAATTTTATTTTATAAATAATATATTTGAAAACATAATTCCAACAACATGACCACCCCAATGCCTGAAATAGGTAACCGTCACTGGCCGACTGAAGGATGGACGAATGCATGTTACAAGAGGAACTTGCAGATACTGACTCCTGATTACAAGCTTTTAGATGCACCCACAAGCACAGATATTCAGATCAATCTACCCGAAACAGTGGCCAGTGGAGAAGCAACTTCTACTTAGGTGGACCGGGAGGATACTGTGTCTAAGATGGCTAGTTTGAATTCCAGTAAAACAAAGAGAAAAAATAAAGATGATAACTGCACTATACTGTTATCTTCAATAAAGGAACATTCAGCACAGTGTTTTACCAAACTCTTATATTCTCGATGAGGCTTGAGGAGCGATTAGAGATGGGCTGTTAAATGTCACTTGACTTTGACCATTGATTGCTTGCAGGTGCATCTATTTCATAAGGAAATGTTTGTGCCAACAGGAAACCATTGGAAAATAGAAAACCATGAGAAAATAGACTAAGAAACATTAAAGTGGTCCTTCACAATTCACCCCATACCTCCACCTTTTTTTTATTATAATTTATAGAACCTTCTGTTTCCA
Organism: Aristolochia californica; assembly: GCF_029961685.1. Lineage (NCBI taxonomy): Eukaryota > Viridiplantae > Streptophyta > Magnoliopsida > Piperales > Aristolochiaceae > Aristolochia > Aristolochia californica. The sequence continues at coordinate 27,207,850 of NW_027181782.1, read as the reverse complement.
GTGGAAGATAACAGCAACCGCTGGGCATCCTTTATTTTGCTGAAGTATCCCTGGAACTTGATATTTTCCTTTAACTCTCTTTATAATCGGCATGCTGACATCTCACAAGTCAATCTGCAAAAATCTCTTCATTCCATCAAAAGATAAAGAATGTAAGTCGCAAGCTTCAGCAGTATTATTTGATTGTTTGGGCAAAAAGAAAGCAAAGCAAAGGACAAACAATGTAGACAACAATAAACAAAAGAGTAGGCACAACCACCCTTTGGCTGAACAACACATAGGAAAGGAGCACACTGAGTTCAGCTGAGAAGAGCAAATGCTTAGCTGTCAATCATCCTATAGTAACCTCCATAGCTTCCGAAGTGAAGGAGAGAAGCAGTCTCTCTTCTCTTCTCATCTCTTTTCCTGTTATCAAATGGTGCTTCTCCATCATCCATGGGAAACCTTCATCAGTAAAATCAACATTAGTTTGGCTAAACATGTGATTAGTTCTATGAAATGCTAGGATTTTATCTGTTCTTGGAGTTGGAAAAGGAAATAAGCCTGATGATAAGACAATAAATATAAAGTTTCTTACTGCATTGTGCAGTGATTAAATTACAAACCTAACTATCATCTGATATCATCTACATCTTGAAAACTATCATCTGATATCATCTATGTTTGATTCTGAAATGAAAAGTTTGTATGTCAAGTCAGTGCCATGAGTTTAGTTAAATTACATAAGCAAAAATACCTTACTTGGTTTTAAAATAGACTGAAGATGGATACATATTTGACTGCGTGGATACCACATTTGGGTCATTCTTCGCTAAAGAATCACACAGTTGAGCTTTGTTCTCTTTTTCTTTTCTTTTTTTGAAAAGTGTAAAATATCTATTTTATGAAATGGTATGAAAACTCTAAAATATTACCAGTTTGTTCTGAAATTTGCTTCTCTATTTCTTGTATTTATGCTTGTCTAACCTCTTCTTCTGTATGATCGTTATTTGACTCCATCTTTAGAGCTTCTGATCCCAGACAACCTTTTATCTCTTGTTTTTATTTAATTTTCCGGTGTACTGTTCAGTTTTCCCACATAACTACCCGTCCAGGCCACTTCTACAGAGCAAATGCGGTAATAAATTTATGGGAAACCACACATTCGAAGCAATCACCGATACAGCAATGCTCAAATTCGGCTGATAAATGGTGCTCATGGTACAGTTCATGTTATAGAAGCTGGATGGACAGTAAGTTGCAAAAGACTTTCGTAGAAAAACAGGTAAGATAACTTCATTCCTGATTAATGTTTGGTGTAGCTTCAAAACTCAGGTCAATCGAGCCTTCCATAATGACTCTGTAGCTCGAATTTTGGATACCGGACAATGAGCTTCAACAAAAATTGCCTCTTCCTTCTAATTGTTTATCAAATTTCTTGATTCTAGCAGTTTCCACCTTGGCGAAAATGAAGTTTTTTGTTCAAATTTTTGTTATGAAATTCACCTTTCCTATTCTAATTTGGGTAACATATTTATTATTTAATTATATTTACCATTTAATGGAATAAGCCGAAATTAAGTGATCTAATTTTGTTAAGCCCATTAAGGAATATGAGCCATGAATATGAGCCAATTGAGTAGATACTATAGGGAATTATGAGAACCCTATATAAGGAGACACATTATGGTTATGGTCCCCAATAAATCACACACAGTTTCCTTCTCCCCATCCGGAAGAGAGACGAAGGTCCCATTGAGGAACTAAGGAGATTTAGTTTAGGAAGATCACAAAACCAATTATCTGTTTGTATCGTTCGTCATAGTGATTCCGCAACAGAAAGACGAAATTTCGGAATGGATCCAGGTATGTATCCAATCCTAATATGGCATTATGTAAATTCTGGATTAAGAATTTAGGATTGAAGGTTTTTGTTTAACAAGTGGTATCTGGACAGGACATTACTGTTAGATTATTAGGATTTTTGGACTTATTCGGTGGAGAAAATGATGGTTCTATACAACCCCGACGTTGTGTGCGTCGCTCCCCACAAAACTCAGTTCGGCGCTGTGCATTGGCTGGCGTTGCCGTCAGACAACGTTAGACAGGAGTCCAACGTCCAGTAGAGGGCCACCGGTGGAAACCGAAGCCCTCCTCTGCGCGTGGCTGGTGGTTGAAAACGACCACCAGCGCATGCAGGGAAGAAAGAAAGAAAAAAGAAATTCTTGAAACTTAGGTTACATTTCATTTAAATTACAAGTTGACTTGGCTAAATCAACTCAAACTGGTTGATGAGGATCGAGCTGGTTGAGATGAGTGGGTCGGGTTGGCACGACTCAGACGTTAAGGGTCGAATCGGACGGTTCGGGTTGACATAGACGGGCTGAGCTGGCTGGCCCCAGAGAGGACCGAGCCGACTCGGTTCTAAAAATCGATTTTTTTACGCCAGCGGGGACTCGAACCCTTGTGCAAGCTTTTGCGTTTAACGCATTAGACGAATAGGCCACCTCGAATACGTGTGTTATTTTTGGATACAAAATATTATATATATTAAATTTCATAAATTACAGAACCTGTTTTTTTATGTAATTTTCATTCATGTGAATATTTGTGCATGCACATATAGTTGTTTAGTGTGCATATTTAAGTTGATTTTTCAATTGTGAAAAATCCTATTGTTTTTATGCAATTGGTCTAGTATTTTAATCAAATTGATTGAACCAACATTTTACCAAAGTAACCTCAATAGTGCTCGGCCCAAAGGAAGACACAATTTGGCCAAATCAACAATGTGCCTGTGATTTTCAATTATAATGACTTTTCATGTGAACAATAGCAGGTCCAAAGAAAGGCTATTGTTTGATAGAACTGATTGTCAGTATTTGATCATTACATTGAGAGTACCACTTACAGTTAATTTCTCTATCCAAACACTTGAAATTAATGTTGTATTAGGCATCTTGAGATAGGTCCCCAATTTGGATTATTTGTACATGTCTTTTTTTTATATGACATGCTAGTTAATGTGAGTATACTTGTTTATTTTGTTCTATATACAGTTTATGTTGCTACTGATACGAATGTTACTGCTCAAATAAACAACATTCCAATGCTGAGCGGGACGAACTTTAAGGCATGGAAAAATACCGTGGAAATAGTCTTCGATTGTATGGATTTGGGTCTTGCACTTCGAGCAAAACAACCCAGTTCTACTTCGAAAAACCACAATGAGGTTAAAATTGAGAAGTGAGAGCACTCCAACCGAATGTTCTTGATGATCATGAAATGCTCCATTCTGAAGGTGTTTCGGGGCTCTATTTGTGAGAGCAAGAACGCCAAGAAATTTCTGAAGGAAATTGAGCAATATTTTGCCAAGAACGAAAAAGTCGGAGGTGAGTAGCCTTTTGGCTAAACTCGTTTCAATGAAGTATAAAGGCAAATATAACATAAGGGAGTACATCATGGAGATGTCTCAACTCGCATCAAAACTCAAGTCACTTAAGTTGGATTTGTATGGGGACTTGCTTATGCATTTGGTTTTGACATCTCTTCCTGCACACTTTGGGCAATTCAAAGTGAGTTATAATACTCAGAAGGACAAATGGTCCCTCAATGAGCTTATATCTTACTGTATGCAAGAGGAAGAGAGGTAGCAGTAGGATAAGATTGAAAGTGTTCACTGTTATGCACACAGTAATATTATTATTTTAATAGTTTCCTTTAATTTACTTTATTTTATTTCAGGTAAAGAATTAATAGGCCACAAGGGCATTTTTGGAATATTTTATTTATAGGGGTATTTTTATAATTTTTATCTTAAACCTTGTAAGGGTGAACCCTATTTAAGGAGTAAGAGTAATGAGAAAGACAAGCATTGATTTAGGTTAAACAGGGTTTTGAGTTCTCCTCAATGAGCTCAAGGTTGTGCGTTCTCCTTAACGAACCTAGGGCTTTCAAGTTTTCCTTTGACTTGATTTTTGTCTCCCTCTTCTTCCTCCCTACGAATCCATGTGTCAGATCCGGGACCATAACACTCACTTGGCCTCGACCTCTCAAAACAACAAGAAGAAGAGAGGTAAGGATGTTGCGAAAGGATCTTCTTAGAGTAAGAATAAAGACTATCAAATCCGACCGTGGTACTGAATACTACTGAAGTTATGATGGATCAGGAGAACAACGTCCAAGACCCTTCACAATTTTCCTCAAAGAGTGTGGAATTGTTCCCCAGTACACCATGCTAGGCAAACCTAGCATGAACGGTGTTGCAGAGTGATTCCACAGAATTATTAAGGATATGGTAAGGAGTATGATCAGTCATTCCTCCTTGCCAGAGTCACTTTGGGGAGAAGCTTTAAAGACCGCAATGTACATCCTTAACAGGGTACCGAGCAACGCAGTTGCCAAAAACCCCTATGAGCTTTGGACAGGCAAGAAGCCTAACATTAGGCACTTGCACATTTGGGGTTGTCCAGCTGAGTCACGGCCTTATAGGCCACATGAAAAAAAAAAACTGGACTAATGGACGGTTATATGTTATTTTGTTGGTTACATTGAATGCTCTCGGGGGCTATAAGTTTTACAATCCCACATTAAGATCCTTCTTTGAAATGGGAAATGCGAGATTCCTTGAGGATATTGAGTTTGGAGGGGAACAAAACATAAGTAATGTTGTCTTTGAAGAAGAATCTATTATTGATAGTGATCAGGTCTCCATACCTATTGTTGTTCAAGACACAGTTCATGCACTAGAGGATAATGTTCAGGCTCCTATTCCTAACATTGTTCCAAATCAAGACAACAATGAGATTATTCCTCTTGCACCACCTGTAGAACAAACTCAACAACCTCAAGAGGTGTCATTAAGGAGATCCACTAGGGAGAGGAGAAATATGATTCCAGATGATTATATCATATTTCTCCAAGAACATGAGGATGGCGTCAGATTGACAGATGATGACCCAATTAACTTCTGTCAAGCCTTGCGTAGTTCTAACTCTCAAATGTGGATTGATGCCATGAAGGATGAGATGAAATCTATGAATGACAATGATGTTTGGGATCTCATCGAGTTGCCTAAAGGTATGAAACCCATTGATTGTAAATAGATATTTAAAACTAAGAGGGATTCAAAGGGTAATATCGAGAGATATAAGGTCCATCTATTTGCTAAAGGCTTTACTCAAAAGGAAGGCATAGACTATAAAAAGACTTTCTCTCCGGTATCTTCGAAAGACTCTTTTAGAACAATAATGACACTAGTGGCTCATTTAGAACTAGAGCTACATCAGATGGATGTCAAAACTGTGTTTCTCAATGGAGACATTGACTAGACAATTTAGATGGTACAACCAGAAAACTTTGTATCTGGTGATCCAAAGTCTATGGTGTGCAAATTGAAGAAATCCATCTATGGTCTCAAACAGGCTTCCCGTCAAAGGTATCACAAGTTCCGTCAAGTCATCACCTCGTACGGTTTTGAGGCAAATATTGTTGATGACTATATATATCATAAGTTTAGTGGGAGTAAATACATTTTCTTGATATTATATGTCAATGATATTCTGCTCGCTAGTAGCGATATAAGTTTACTGCACAAACCAAGAAATTTTTGACAAAGAAATTTGAGATGAAAGATCTTGGTGAAGCCACTTTTGTATTAAGTATTCAAATACTTAGAGATCATTCTCAAGGTATCCTTAGGTTTTCACAAAAGAGCTATATCGATAAGTTTTTAAGCAAATTTGGCATGAAAGATAGTAAACCAGGAGACACACCCATAAAGGAGATAAGTTTAGTCTCAAAAAGTACCCTAATAATGATCTTGAAAGAAAAGAGATGCAGAAAATTCTCTATGCATCAGTAGTAGGGAGTCTAATGTATGCTCAAGTTTGTACTCGTCCCGACATAGCATTTATAGTAGGAATTCTAGGCAGGTATTTGAGTAATCCAGGTATGTAACATTGGAAGGCAGCCAAACGCGTGATGCATTATTTGAGGAGAACAAAAGACTACATGCTCACTTATTGGAGATCAGACAGTTTAGAGATCATTGGGTTCTCTAACTCCGACTTTGTTGGATGCCAAGATAGCAGACACTCCACATCAACTACATCTTTATGCTGGGTGAAGGAGCTATCTTATAGAAGTCTGCTAAGCAGACTCTCGTAGCTTCTTCAACCATGGTTTCAGAGTTCATTGCTTGTTTTGAGGCGTCCAACCACGAAATATGGTTGCGAAACTTTGTCACTGGGCTGCGTGTGGTAGATAGCTTTGACAGGCCGTTAAAGATTGACTGTGACAATAACTCGGCGGTACTTTATTCCAAAAATAATAGGAGCTTGACGAAGTCAATGTTTATCGACAACAAGATTCTAGTTGTTAAGGAGAGAGTACAGAATAAGCAGATTTCTACATAACATATAGGGACAGACTCTATGCCAGTAGACGCATTAACCAAGGGTTTAATGCCGAAGGTCTTTCTTGAGCACACTGCTCATATGGGCGTTACTTTTGAGGATACCTTGGGTTAGGGGAGTCATTTTTTGTACTATATGTTTGCTTTAGACATTGAGTTATTCGATTTTTTACGTAATAAAATTGATTGCTTATTATTCTATTTCTAAACTTACTTGTTTCTATGTGCAATGTTCACATTGCATTAAGGACTTTGGAAAGATCTAACTAAAGACTAAAGAAGGACCAGTTGGAAATAGGCATGTACGAGATAACATTGCATGTAATTTCCATGCTACTCATCCATATTTGATCTATGTCATTGAGTGTATTAGTATGGTGATCATCGTGGTTTAGTCACAACTGTAATGTGATGAAAGTTGCAGTGGTTCCATTATTCATATATAAGATGGTTCCATTATTAATAGTATACAGATGTGCGCCTAAAGACTTTGTGATATAATTGTTTCAGGAATGATATGTAACCCAAGTGGGAAATTATTAGGAAATTCACGTTTCCTATTCTAATTTGGGCAACATATTTATTATTCAATTCTATTTACTATTTAATGCAATGGATCAAAATTAAATGATCTAATTTTGTTAAGCCCATTAAGGAATATGGGCCATAAATATGGGTCATGGATATGGGCCAATTGAGTAGATACCATAGGGAATTATGGGAACCCCTTATAAGGAGACACATTATGGTTATGGTCCCCAATATACTAAATCACACACAATTTCCCTTCTCCCCATCCGGCAGAGAGATGAATGTCCCATTGAGGAACTAAGGAGATTTAGTTGAGGAAGATCACAAAACCAATTATCAGTTCGTATCGTTCGTCATAGTGATTCCGCAAAAGAAAGACAATTTTAAAATGGATCCAGGTATGTATCCAATCCTAATATTTTGGCATTATGTAAATTCTGGATTAAGAATTTAGGATTTAAGGATTTTTCTAACACTTTTCCCAAACTGGCAGATGGTTATCAGTAAACAAGTTGCTTCAATAACCTACGACCGAGGTTTCATTCAAACCGACAAACATAAACCTCTAGAAGCAAGATTCTGAAAATATCCTATTTATGGAGGAGATAAAAAAGACATAACCGTCAGTGTAAAATTGGTGGGGCTCCATGCCAAACCATTCTTATTTGAGGACCTTCTTACCTAGATCGCCAAGTAAGAAAATGTTTCGGTTCTTCTAATTGTTAGGAATCCCACGTTTCCTATTCTAATTTGGGAAACATATTCAATTATATTTACTATTTAATAGAATGGGTTGAAATTAAGTGGTCTAATTTTAGTAAATCCATAGCTAAAATTGGAATATGGGCCAATTGAGTAGATACCAATATTGCCCTTAATTAGAGAATTATGGAGCAATATATATAGACATTATGGTTACGGTCCCCAAGAGACTAAATCAAAACACGGTTTCCCTTCTCCCAATCCAGAAGAGAGATGACAGTCCCAAGAGAAATAAATGAGATTTAGTTGAGAAAAATCATAAAACCATTCATCCATTCGTAACGTTTGTCGTAGTAATTCCTCAACAATAGGCGATCATTCATAATTAGATGCTACTATTTATCCCAAAACCGTGAATCCTGATATCCTGGCATGATGTAAATTCTAGATTAGGATTTAAGATATCATTGTCTAACAAGTGGTATCAAAGCAGACATTGCTGTTAGATTATTAGTATTTCTCTGATATGGAGTAATTCCGTGGAGAGCCACGCATAGAGCGCAGACGTTGTGCAGCCAACCGGTGTCTCTCCTCGGCGCTATGCATTGGCTATCATTGACCGAAAAAGGTCTAATATTTCCTATTGTCATTTTTCTCAGTTGGTCTAATATTTTCAATCAAATCGACTCAAGCTACATGTTACCAAAGTAACCTCTGTAGTGTAAATTAATTTGACAAAAACTACATAGATGTTTGTAGTGAGTTATTTATGCAAACTATACTCAACCCAAAGGAAAACAGTTTGGCCAAATCAACAACGTGCCTGTGATGATAAATGTGTGACAATTATAAAGACTTTTCATGTGAACAATAGTCAGTCCAAAGAAAGGCTATTGTTTGACAAAACTGATTATCAGTATTTGATCATTACACTGAGAGTACCACTTACAGTTAATTTCTCTGTCAAACGACTAGGAATTAATGTTGTACAAGGTACGTTGAGATGGGTCCCCAAATTTGGATTGTTTGAACATGTCTTGTTTTTATTTATTTGACATGTTAATTAATGTGAGTATACTTCTTTTTTTCTATATACAGTTTCTGTTGCTACTGCTACGAATGTTTCTGCCCAAATCAGTAACATCCCAATGCTGAGTGTGACGAACTTTAAGGCCTGGAAAGATACAATGGAAATTGTCCTCGGTTGTATGGATTTTGGATTTGGATCTTGCACTTCGGGCGGAACAACCCACTTCTACTCTGGAAAACCTTAATGAGGTTATAATTGAGAAGTGGGATCGCTCTAACCGAATGTGTTTGATGATTATAAAACACTCCATTACGGAGGCATTTCAGGGCTCTATTACTAAGAGCAAGAGCGCCAAGAAGTTCCTTGAGGAAATTGAGCTATATTTTTCCAAGAACGAAAAGTCAGAGGCGAGTAGCCTTTTGGCTAAACTCGTTTCGATGAAGTATAAGGGCAAAGGGAACATAAGGGAGTACATCATTGAGATGTCTCATCTCACGTCAAAACTCAAGTCAATTACGTAGGAGCTATTTGAGGACCAGCTCGTGCACTTGGTTTTGATATCTCTTCCTGCACACTTTGGGAAATTCAAAGTAAGGTATAACACTTAGAAGGACAAATGATCCCTCAATGAACTTATATCTCACTGTGTGTAAGAGGAAGAGAGGCGGCAGTGGGATAAGATTGAAAGTGTACAATTGGACTGGACCTCTTAGAACAAGAAGAAGAAGAAGAGAGGTAAGGATGTTGTAGAAGGATCTTCATACAATAAAAAACGTAAAAGCAGGATGAGGAGTTTACCTGCTACTTCTGCAAGAAGTCTGGACACATGAAGAAGGAGTGTCCCAAGTACGTCGCCTGGCGTGTAAAGAAGTGTATGCCTCTAACTTTAGTTTGTTCTTAAGTTAATTTAGCTTTTGTACCTAAAGATACTTGGTGGGTGGATTCTGGTGCTACCACTCACATAAGTATGTCTTTGCAAGGTTGCCAATGGAGCCGACCGCCAAGTGATGCTAAAATTTTCATCTTTGTGGGCGACGGTAATAAAGTTGCAATAAAGGCTATAGGGAATTTCATATTACAATTAAACACTAGGTTTTATTTGGATTTATTTGAGACATTTGTTGCACTGTTTTTTAAGTGGTATTTAATTTCTATTTCTATTTTGGACAAATCAGGTTTTTCTTATTCTTTTGGAGATAATAAAGTTAGTCTATACCAAAATTCAAATTTTGTTGGTTCTGGTCCCTTAATTGATAATTTGTATATGCTTGATATTGTTAGTGCCTATAGAGAAATACTACAAACAAATTTGCGTGGTATGAAGCAAAAATTAAGTGAGAGCTCCACTACATTATGGCACAAATGTTTAGGACACATCTCTAAACATAGAATTCAGAGGCTTGTGTCAGATGAAATTCTTGAACCCCTAGATACTACAAACTTCCAAGTTTGTGTTGAGTGCATCAAGGGGAAACAAACAAACGTTAGAAAATTAGGTGTCGAAAGAGCTACAGATGTCTTAGAACTTATACATACAGATATTTGTGGTCCACTTCCTACAACTTCATGGAATGGTCAACAATACTTCATTACGTTCATAGACGATTACTCTAAATTTGGTTACCTATATTTAATACATGGGAAGTCACAATCCCTGGACGTCTTCAACTCCTTCAAAACTAAAGTTGAACTTCAACTTGGAAAGAAAATAAAGGTTGTCAAATCCGACTGTGGTGGTGAATACTATGGAAGGTATGATGGATCAGGAGAAAAATATCTAGGACCCTTCATGATTTTCCTCAAAGAGTGTGGAATTGTTTCACAATACAGCATACCGGGCTAACCCACCATGAACGGAGTTGTAGAGCGATGAAACTGAAATCTTAAGGATCTGGTATGGAGTATGATTAGTCATTCCTCCTTACTAGAGTCACTTTGGGGAGAAGCTTTAAAGACCGCAATGTACATCCTTAATAGGGTACCGAGCAAAGCAGTTGCCAAAACCCCCTATGAACTTTGGATAGGCAAGAAGCCTAGCATTAGGCACTTACACATTTGGGGTTGTCCAGCTAAGGCACGGCCTTATAGGCCACATGAAATAAAATTGGACTCAAGGACGATTACTGTTATTTCTTTGGTTACATTGAACACTTTCGGGGCTATAAGTTTTACGATCCCACGTCAAGATCCTTCTTTGAAACGGGAAATGCAAGATTCCTTGAGGATATTGAGTTTGGAGGGAAAAAATATAAGGAATGTTTTATTTGAAGAAGAATTTTTTATTAACAGTGAACAGGTCTCCATACCTATTGTTGTTCAAGACACAGTTCAGGCACTAGAGGACAATGTTCAGGCTCCTATTCCTAACATTGTTCCATATCAAGACAACAATGAGATTCTTCCTCAAACGCCACCTTTAGAACAAATTCAACAACCTCAAGAAGTGCCATTAAGGAGATCCACTATGTTGTAATGTGGGACCCACCATGGTGCACGAGCTGGTGGGACCCACCATAAGGACATGGGACACCAAGAAGAGTCCTCACCCAAGCTAGCACGAGTTAAGGAGTTAAGAAACACAAGCTAAAATGAGTTAGAAGAGTTGAAGACTTGAAGATCAAGTGGGACCCACAAAGATACCATGAGCTGGCAACCTTATCAATATGAGTTGGAAAATCATGTGGGACCCACAAGGATAAGGCCACGAGCTGGCCTCCTTCCTTATATTCACGTGATTGAAGAAAGAGTTCTAGTTCAACTCATATTAGTCTTCTAGTAGATTGTGTTGATAGACTTATCTTAGAGAGTTAGAGTTGGAATGTAATTAGGAGATTGAAAGGCTAATTGTATAGGGACTCTATCTCTTTCTCTACTATAAATAGGTGTTGTAATTCGGAATTAATCAAGTTACATCTCCTTCTTGAGTTAATCTCGCTCTCTCGCTCTCTCGCTCTCTCGCTCTTTGCTTGGTGCACACCTCTTTTTTCTCTTTTCTTTTTCTTCTCTCTACCCGAGAACTCTTCTTCCCTTTTCTTCTTTTTCTTTCTTCATTCTCTTGCTCAGAATATTGGAAAAGAGATCTTAAATTTATCATGTTATCAGAGCATTAAATTTAGGATCCCTCATCAAAAGGAATGCTCTAAAGAAGTGATGATCAACACCACTCAAAGAAGGCTCTTTTGTGAAGAAAGATCACAAACCGTGACATAAGTGCTTAAATTTTTTTTCTTCATGTTACTGGTTTCAAAATTTAAAAGATGATTTAAATATGAATATGTGAATTCTTTCGTCTTATTATATTCTGGATATGCATGCGTCTCCATTTAGAAGAAGCTATCAAAATGGTTTTGTCGGTTTGGAAATTCTGTTAACCGAGACCAGTCAATGATTAGATTGTTGGAATTTTTTTTCGTGGGAACAAGAGTCCTCTGATATAGAAGATTTTTATTGAGTCTCTTGTGAGTGGTATTAGAGAAAAAAATTAGAATAATAATTTAGCATCAATGCTAAAGTCCCCATACATCGAGTTGTTTGAAGAATCCTACTTGGGGTTATTGTTAGAATTTTTTTTTGAAGAAGGGCCTATCATGGATGAAGAGAATATGAATATCAAAAGTGATACACTATGAATTATCATCATAACCTTACGTGGGGTATCAAATTTTATGAGTTGGTCCACATCGGTTCAGAGGTTCCTTATAACAAAAGACCTACTTGGTCACCTCACCACCCGAGGACCACCTATTGATGAAAATGATATTTTTTATAACAAATGGTTGAAAAATGATACCTTGGTGATTAGTTGGTTAATAAATAGCATGGAAGAACATGTCTCCAATAATGTCATTCATCTTGACACTGCTAAACAAATTTGGGAGACATGTGTTGCCCGGATACTCTACATAGACCATATGACATTTTCCAAAGGATGTTGAATACTAAACAAGAAGAAAATATCCATGAGTACTTAGCCCGCTTTAGAGACTTTCTTGAAGAGTGGAATTTAGCTCAGCCTTCAACCACATATATTTTTATCCAAGACAGCAAAAGGAAGCCTTAATTACTATTATTTTCCTTGCAAATATTAAACCCCATCTTGAGATTTCCAAGAGTCAACTTTTGTTGTCCCCAAGTTTGATGATGTATGTGCAACACTACTTCGTATTCCATACACTTCTTCCTCCACTACTAAAATATCATCTGCTATGTATTCTGATTGTAGAGGATCATCATCTGATTGCGGTCGAGGCCGAGGCAGACGTTATAGAGGAGGCAGAGGAAGAGGTGGAAGGATTGGTGTTGGCAGAGCAGATGGGAAAGAATGTACTCATTGTAAGAAATTTGGCCACACTATAGATCAATGCTATTACAAGAATTACAAGGCATGCAGTTACTATGGGCAATATGGTCATTATAAAGAAATATGTGTTGGAAGATAAGATCAAGCCCAAACGACCAAGGAAGGCCCACATATGTAAGATTATTATAAGATGGGCCTAACGATCAAGGAAGGCCCACAAGATGGGCCCAAGCCCATAAGAAGTAGGACCCACAATGATTACCATGAACTGGCATCATTATCACATCAGTTGGAAGATCAAGAAGGACTCATAAAAGTATCTTTATCTTAGGGTCACGACCAAGAAGAGTTTTAGTTTGAGTTATGTTTGTCTTTTATCTATATTGAGTTATTTAATTATGTTAGGACTTATCTTTAAGTGTTAGAGTTTGGGTGTAATTGGGACAAGGGTAGTTTTATTGTAATTGGACTCTACTACCTTGCTCTATTATAAATAGAGGTTAATGTACTCTGATTAAAACAAGTTATTGATATCAATGAAGTATTTCACTTTTCCATAAATTCAACATAGTATCAGAGTAGGTCCTGTGAGTTAACTTGGTCAACTCACGGAGGTAATGTGATCCTTTTCTCTAAACCCCAAACCCTAAGTCTAGGTTCGTAGTTATTTTTTTTCCAGTCCCTACACCAATAGATTTCTTTAAGTTCTTTTCTTCTATATGGAGTTTTTCATATTGCAAATTACATATTGACGGAAAGATATTTGAGTCTATTTTCCAAAATAAAATTATTTTTTCCAATCAAATTTATCTACACGGATATATATATATATATATTTGAATGAGTAAAGGTCAGATTAAAAAAAGGTTCGAGCAACAGCAACAATCTTCAGATTCTGAGGTATTTTTTGCTATGAAGAACTAGAATTTATATGGAGAAATATATATCAAAATAAATATCTGTAAGTCTATTCTTTTACCTATTCAACTAATTTTTTATCTGAGTTATCTTCAAAGATAAATCAATATTTGAAGCAAGAAATGTCAGATATAAAAAGAGGTTCGAGAGGCAGCAGAAAGTTTCAACTTCCGAGGTATTTTATGCTATCAAGAAAGAGACTTTATATGGATAATTATATATAAAAATAAATATATGTAAGTCTATTTTCTTACTTATTCATTCAATTCTCGGTATGATTTTTTTATAAGGAGATATTGATCTTGGAAGAGTCAATGGTCATTCTGGATAAACAGGAGAAACAAAACTTAGTTCGCTAAATGACAGAGACCGAAAACTATAAAATTATTTATCTTCTGATAATTATATTTTATGAAGAGATGTTATACTTGGATGAAATTTATTTAAGTCTACTTTCATAAGGAAAATATTTTGTGTCAATCTGATCTATATTGAAAAATATATTCGAATTGGAAGAATCAAAGGTCATGCTGGTATTTTGTTGTATTGAAAAATCCGAATTTATGCCAATTGTTTTGCGCCACTTTTTGAGTTGATCAGGAAAATATCTCACTTCTCTCTGGTTTGAGGGCTTATTTATAAATCTTTGTTATTTTGGTTTATTGCTACATCTATGATATTTGGTTCAAACTTGGATCATTGCCAATACCTCCCAGCTTGAGAAGGAGAAGTAGAAGAGGAACAAGGAAGAGGTATTTTATTCCTTATGTTGTGAATAAGTTTATGTAACCAAAATATTCAAGAAAGGGGGAGCACAAAAAATAAAGCTTGTTCATCAAAGAAGAAATATTTATATCGGATTATTTCATGGGTTCTTTGACAAAAGTTTACTATTTGGTTCGTGTTATATGTGTTGGAAGATGGTCGTGTTATATTCAGCTACAACTATTATGTCTCTTTCGGGATATTATTATTGAATAAGAGGTGGCCTCATGTCATCATTTATTTTACCCTATCAAAAAGATCAAATTTGTTTGTGGTTGGGAGTCCATGACAGAGGAACTTCATCCCCGTCAAAAAGATGAAAAATATTTGTGGTTGGAAGTCCATGACGGAGGAACTTCATCTCCGTCAAAAAGATGAAAATTATTTGTGGTTGGAAGTCTATGACGGAGGAACTTATCCCCCCCCCCCCCCCCCTGTAATGGCTTTTATGTCTCCTACCACTAGAGAGTCGTTGTCCTGTGGAGGGACACGATGGTGGACACTTCAGAGCAATGCCGAGAGACACACTACCGATAGCAGTGGAGTGTGCCTTACATCCAGCATTAAGACAAGAGTATGAAGCAATGGCTTACCAGCTAGGAGTGATTTTTACTCTCACTTATAATGTCGTAGGGCTTCATGGAAGGATGCAACAACATGAGGGGGAATGTTGGAAGATAAAGGCATATTGGAAGATGTGCCATTTTATACAAAAATATTTTATACATCATTTGCAGCAAGCTGGGAGGTCATGTTGTTCTCTCACCCCCAGCTTGAGGGTAAGTGTTGGAAGATAAGATCAAGCCCAAACGACCAAGGAAGGCCCACATATGTAAGATTATTATAAGATGGGTCATACGACCAAGGAAGGCCCACAAGATGGGCCCAAGCCCATAAGAAGTAGGACCCACAATGATTACCATGAACTGGCATCATTATCACATCAGTTGGAAGATCAAGAAGGACTCATAAAAGTATCTTTATTTTAGGGTCACGACCAAGAAGAGTTTTAGTTTGAGTTATGTTTGTCTTTTATCTATATTGAGTTATTTAATTATATTAGGACTTATCTTTAAGTGTTAGAGTTTAGGTGTAATTGGGACAATAGTAGTTTTATATTAATTGGACTCTACTACCTTCCTCTATTATAAATAGAAGTTCATGTACTCTGATTAAAACAAATTATTGATGTCAATGAAGTATTTCACTTCAAGTATTTCACTTTTCCATAAATTCAACAATATGCTATAAAGCCAATGGACAGTTAGAATTGACAAAGGCTAATCAAGCCTTTGTAAGTGCTACAAAAGAAGAACAACCCACAAAGTCAGCAACACAAAAAAATTTAACTGATGAAGAGTATGAGCTATTGCAGAAAATGAAGACAATGTTGGGTTCTTCTCCTAGCTCCTCTGTAACTACTGCTGCCACTACTGTTTCAGGTATGCTATCTGCCTCATCTTCATCTTGGATAATTGACTCAAGAGCCTCCGAGCATCTTACAGGTAACAAAATTTTATTACATTCTCTATTTCTGAGTCTTTCACACAAGTTTGTTACCATAGTTGGCGGTTCTCAAACCAAAGTCCAAGGGAAAGGATCCACTTCTGTCACACCATCACTTCTGCTCACTGATATTCTTTTTCATTCCTAGTTTCCCTTTGAATCTATTATCTGTTAGTTAGCTGACAAAATATTTTAATTTCTCTGCTAACTTCTTACCCACTTCATGTGTATTTCAGGATCTTATAATGAAGTAGGTGATTGGTGGAGGCCATGAACAAGGGGGGCTTTACTACTTGGACATGCCAAAAATGAATATGGTTTCCACTACCGAAAATGAGACATGGTTATGGCACAATCGGTTGGGTCATCCATCTGCTCAGTCTCTTCATTATATGTTTCCTTCTCTTAAAGTAAGGTCAAAATTTCATTGTGAGGTTTGTCAATTGAGTAAACATCAAAAGAGTACATACTCTCCTCGTCCAAAAGTCAAAAGTGTTACTCCATTTTCTTTAATTCATACTGATGTTTGGGGGCCCTTGAGTGTCTCCAACATTTTTCAAGCAAAATATTTTATTACATTTATTGATGATTTCACTCGCACAACTTGGTTGTTTATATTTAAGGAACGTTCTGAGATACCATTTATTTTTAAGTCATTTCATGCTATGGTACTCACACAATTTGGTCAGAAAATAAAAATTCTTTGGTCTAATAATGCCAAAGAATATGTTTCCAAAGACCTTGACTCTTTTTGTCAAGAAAATGGCATTATCCATCAAACATCATGCATCTACACTCCTCAACAAAATAGTGTAGCCCAACGGAAAAATCATCATATTCTTGAGGTAGCTTGAGGTTTATTATATGCCATGAAAGCTCCATACTTTTATTAGCCTCATGCAGTCCTTACGACTTGCTTTATTATAAATCGTCTACCATCTTCCGTTCTTGGTAATAAATCTCCTTTCTCTAAATTATTACCAAATGATGATCCATTTTCACTACCTTTGAAAGTCTTTGGATGTCAATGTTTTGTTAATAATTCATTTCCTAGACACAGTAAACTTGATCCTAAATTTATCAAGTGTATCTTCTTGGGATACTCTCACACACAAAAGGGTTATGTTTGTTATAATCTCATTCTTCAAAGTTTATTTGTATCCAGGGATGTAACATTTTTTGAAGACTCTTCATTTTATTCTGATAGTGCTCCTTCTGGTCTGTCCTCAGTACCAAGTTTCCCTCGACCGGTTGTGCCCCGTGATGTAGAGATTATTCATCCCCCAGAGCAAGCGGTCGAAACCACACCTGCCGAGTTAACAGATCTAACAGAGGTAAGTCCTTCATCACCAGTTATTTTTGGCCTTCAATATGATACTCGTCCTATTGCTATAAGGAAAGAACCTAGATCATGCACTAGACCTTCTACTTCTCATCCCTTTTCAAATTTTGTGTATCATCATTGCTTCTCACCTTTATGTTGTTAGTTTCTTTCTTCTATTTCCTCCATATATGTTCCACAGTCCTATCAGGAGGTTCTACAACATCCAAGGTGGAAGGCCGCAATGGATGAAGAAATGAATGCACTTAATGACAATCAGACATGTTCACTGGTTCCTCTTCCAACAGATAAAAAACTTGTTGGTTGCAAGTGGGTTTATTCTGTCAAACATAATCCGGATGGGTCAATTGCATGACTGAAGGCTCGATTTGTCTCCAAAGGTTATACTCAGTATTATGGAATTGATTATGAAGAAACCTCCTCTCCAGTGGCAAAAATGAACTTGGTACATATATTATTATCTTTGGCGACCAATTCATCATAGCCGATATATCAACTTGATGTGAAAAATACATTTTTGAATGAGGATATTAAAGAAGAAATTTATATGCAACAACCATCTGGGTATGTGGTTGAGGGGGATTCAGTATGCCGCCTAAAAAAATCTTTGTATGGTCTAAAGCAGTCGCCTCAGACATGGTTTGAGAAATTTAGTCAAGTCCTCATACGGGCCGGCTTTTATAGATGTTTTAGAGATCACTCAGTATTTATCGAAAACACACCAAGAGGTAAGGTAATTCTGGTTGTATATGTTGATGATATCATTTTAACTCGTAGTAATTCTGAAGGCATCCAGAAAACAAAGAAAACAATATGTGTTGAATTCAAGACGAAGGATCTTGGACTACTCAAATATTTTTTGGGTATTGAAGTATTATAATCCAGACATGGGATTGTGCTATCCCAAAGGAAGTATGCCCCTAATCTACTAGACGAGACAGGAATGATGGGATGCAAATCAGCAGACACTCCTATGGACTCAAATACAAAATTATGTGGAGGCACTGAAGAAGATGTAGGTATTGGGAAATATCAAAGACTAGTTGGAAGACTTATTTACCGGTGTCTAACAAGGCCTGATATATCATATGCAGTAAGTGTGGTAAGTCAATACACACACAAGCCACAACTTAGTCATTAGCAAGCACTCGAAAGGATACTATGATATCTGAAAGGAGCTCCAGGAAGAGGGCTTCTCTATAAAATCCATGGTCACTTCAACATCGAAGGATTCTCATATGCAAACTGGGACGAATCCCTGGATGACAGAAAATCTACTTTGGGATTTTGTACGATGGTTGGAGGGAATTTGGTTACAAGAAGCAAAATGTAGTAGCATGGTCTAGTACAGAAGCTGAATACAGAGCCATGGCACACACTGTTGGTGAACTCCTATGGATAAGATCTCTTCTCACTAAATTGGGATTCTACAAAGAAGCTCTGATAGATCTATATTGTGATAATCAAGCAACAATACACATTACATTGAATTCAGTCTTCCATGAAAGAACAAAACATATTGAAGTTGATTGCCATTTTATACGAGAAAATTTCCAAGCATGCTTTTTATCTCTAAGGCATATATCATCACAAAGTCAAGTTGCAGATATTCTCACCAAGCCAATCACTCACAATATTATGTCTACCATATGCAGCAAGTTGGGCATTTATGATGTTTTCTCACCCCTAGGTTGAGGGGGAGTGTTGCAATGTGGGACCCACCATGAGGACATGGGACACCAAGAAGAGTCCTCACCCAAGCTGGCACAAGTTAAGGAGTTAAGAAGCACAAGGTGAAATGAGTTAGAAGACTTGAAGATCAAGTGGGACCCACAAAGATACCACAAACTGGAAACCTTATCAATATGAGCTGGAAGATCATGTGGGACCCACAAAGATAAGGCCACGAGCTGGCCTCCTCCCTTATATTCACATGATTGAAAAAATAGTTCTAGTTCAACTCATATTAGTCTTCTAGTAGATTGTGTTGATAGACTTATCTTAAAGAGTTAGAGTTGGAATGTAATTAGGAGATTGAAAGGCTAATTATATAAGGACTCTATCTCTTCCTCTACTATAAATAGAGGTGTTGTAATTCGGAATTAATCAAGTTACACATCTCCTTCTTGACTTAATCTCTCTCTCTCTCTTTGCTTGGCGCACACCTCTTTTTTCTCTTTTCTTTTTCTTCTCTCTACCTGAGAGCTCTTCTTCCCTTTTCTTCTTTTTCTTTCTTCTTTCTCTTGCTTGGAATATTGGAAAAGGGATCATAAATTCAACACACTAGGGAGAGAAGAAATGTGATTCCAGATGATTATATAATCTTTCTCCAAGAACATGAGGATGGCGTCAGATTGACAGAAGATAACCTGTTCAACTTCTCTCAAGCCTTGCGCAGTTCTAACTCTCAACAATGGATTGATGCCATGAAGGATGAGATGAAGTCTATGAAAGACAATGACGTTTGGGATCTCATTGAGTTACCTAAAGGTGCAGAGCCCATTGGCTGTAAATGGATAATTAAAAACAAGAGGGATTCAAAGGGCAATGTCGAGAGATATAAGGCTCATCTAGTCGCTAAAGGCTTTACTCAAAAGGAAGGTATAGACTACAAAGAGACTCTCTCTAGTATATTCGGAAAAAAAAATTAGAACAATAATGACACTCTTGGCTCATTTAGATTTAGAGCTACATCAGATGGATGTCAAAACTGTGTTTCTCAATGGAGACATTGACGAGACGATTTATATGGTACAACCAGAAAACTTTGTATCTGGAGATCCAAAGTCTATGGTCTATAAATTGAAGAAATCCATTTCAGGTCTCAAACAGGTTTCCCGTCAATGGTATCACAAGTTTCATCAAGTCATCACCTCATACGGTTTTGAGGTGAATGTTGTTGATGACTGTGTATATCATAAGTTCAATGGGAGTAAATACATCTTCCTAAAATTATATGTCGATGACATTCAGCTCGCTAGAAGAGATATAAGCTTACTGCACGAAACCAAGAAATTTCTGACGAAGAAATTCGAGATGAAAGATATTGGTGATGCCTCTTTTGTATTAGGTATTCTAATACTTAGAGATCATTCTCAAGGTATCCTTAGATTTTCACAAAAGAGTTATATCGATAAGGTTTTAAGCAGATACAACATGAAAGATAGTGAACCAGGAGACACACCCGTTGCTAAAGGAGACAAGTTTAGTCTCAAACAGTGTCCTAATAATGATCTTGAAAGAAAAGAGATGTAGAAATTTCCCTATGCATCAGTAGTAGGGAGTCTAATGTACGCTTAAGTTTGTAATCATCCCTACATAGCATATATAGTAGGAGTTCAGGGTAGATATTTGAGCGATCCGGGTATGCAACATTAGAAAGCAGTCAAACACGTGATGTGTTATTTGAGGAGAACAAAAGACTACATGCTCACTTATCAAAGATCAGACAGCTTAGAGATCATTGGGTTCTCTGACTCCGACTTTGCTGGATGCCAAGATAGCAGACGCTCCACATCAAGCTACATCTTTATGTTGAGTGAAAGTGCTATCTCATAGAAGTCTACTAAGTAGACTCTCATACCTTCTTCAACCATGGTTGCGGAGTTCATTGCTTGTTATGAAGCGTCCAACCACGGGATATGGTTGCAAAACTTTGTCAATATTCTGTGAGTGGTAGATAGCATTGATAGGCCATTAAAAATATATTGTGATAATAACTCGGCGGTACTATATTCCAAAAACAATAGGAGCTCGACAAAGTCAAAGTTTATCGAAGTCAAAGTTTATCGAAATCATGTTTCTAGTTGTTAAGGAGAGAGTTCAAGATAAGCATATTTATATAGAACGTATAAGGATGGGTTCTATGCTAGCAGACCCATTAACCAAGGGCTTAAAGCCTAAGGTCCTTCATGAGCATACTGCTCATACGGGCATTATTTTTTAGGATACCTTGGTTTAGTGGGAGTTATTTTTGTACTATATGTTTGCTTTGGACATTGAGTTATTAAAATTTTATAAAGATTGCTTATGATTCTATTTCTGAACTTGCTTGTGTTTTTCTATGTGCAATGTTCGCATTGCATTAAGGACTTTGGAAAAATCTCACTAAAGACTAAAGAAGAACCAATTGGAAATAGACATGTCTGAGATCACATTGCATGTAATTTCCATGCTACTAATCCAAATTTGATCTATGTCATTGAGTGTATTAGTATAGTGATCATCGTGGTTTAGTCATGACTGTATTGTGATGAAAGTCATGGTGGTTCCATTATTAATATATAAGATGGTTCCATTCTTAATAGTATACAGATGCGTGCCTAAAGAATTTGTATATAATTATTTCAGGAAGGATATGTAACCCAAGTGGGAGATTGTTAGGAATCCCACGTTTCCTATTCTAATTTTGGCAACATATTCAATTATATTTACTATTTAATGGAATGGGCTCAAATTAAGTGGTCTAATTTTGGTAAGACCATAGACTACTAAAATTGGAATATGGGCCAATTGAGTAGATACCAATATTGCCCTTAATTAGGGAATTATGGGAACCTGATTAAGCATTATAAATAGACATTATGGTTATGGTCCCCAAGAGACTAAATCAAACCATGGTTTCCCTTCACCCCATTCAGAAAAGAAACGACGGTCCCAAGAGGAATAAAGGAGATTTAGTTGAGGAAGATCATAAAACCATTCATCTATTTATAACGATTGTCATAGTAATTCCACAATAATAGGCGATCCTTCATAATGGATCCAGGTATTTATCCTAAAATCGTGAATCCTGATATTCTAGCATGTTGTAAATTCTAGATTTGAATTTAAGATATCGTCATTTAACACTAATCACCTACATAGGGTGTGATGAACAACTAGTGGCTCTCTGCAGATGAAAGGAACATTGGTTACTGGCCAATGAACATCTTCACCCACATGAACGATGCAGGTACAATGATCTGGGGAGGAGAAGTTTACAACCCAGACAAGGCCATCCCGTGCCTAAAATGGGTAGTAGCCTAGTTCAAATCGATCAACCCAAATGCTAGAGCTTAGTTGATAATGGAAACAACGCCCCGTGGAGAAGAAACATCCATTTTGGAGGACCAGGAGGCCAATGTAACTGAAGTGGCTAGAAGCTAGAAAAATGAAAGACGTGAAATTGGCAAGAGCACTGCACAGTTTTTTTTCATTAAAAGAAGATTATGTTTTTTTGATAAACACAGTGACCAACTGGCACTTGTAGCTCAGTGGATAGAGCGTCTGTTTCCTAAGAAGAAAGTCGTAGTTTGTTTTTGCAGTTTGACTTTTACATTTTACCCCAATTATTTTGTTTTTAAAGCTCAATAATGGTTTTCCTACTTGAAACTTGGAACTAACTCAGCCTCTGAAAGTTTGGAGTTGAATTGGGTGAGTGAAGTCGAATAACTTGAATCCAAAGGTTGGACTCAGTTTCACTAAAAGATTGTAATATAAGAAAATGATAAGAATAGAAGAATACTGAATTGTTGGTAACATTATCAAATGATTATAAAAGATTATTGGCCAATTTTCATTTTTAAATACCCATTCAAATAAGAATTGATTTTACCCTTTTATTTAACAAAATCCTTTAAACACCCTTTATAAATTAAAATACCTTAATTACTGAGTGGGAGAAAGAAAGTTTAATCTGGTTCTAAGTCTGCTCTATTTGCGTTGTTGTTGAAGAAGAAGAAGAAGAATGTTGCGATTCAATTTTTTCTAACTTAGGAAAATTTAATCAAGCGTCGGTTCAGCGCCTGCTCCAAACCGGACCCGCCCCAATCAACACAACGAACCAGAGACCCGAGGATCGCTTACTGGTTTTGTTCCTTATCGAGTTAACTCAAGCCAACTTGGGTCTGGGTCAATATGACTCGGCCCACTTATTTTCTTCCTTGGTTATATGTGTTCGGATCCCAAGTTTTACATATATTTCTACCACCACTCGGCTATATTGGTCTACTATTAGACTCGGCATAACTCGATTCTATTTCTTCGACTGGATTATTATTTTGAGGTATTCACAACATATTCTTTGATCAATATATTATTTAGTGCAGATACTCACATCGGATTATTTTATGGGTCGTTGGATTTTCATTATTTGGTACATGGGCCCAAGCCCATTTTAGCTGTTGCTATTGTATATCTTTGGATGAGACAATATTATTGAAGAACTGGTGGCCTCAGCATTATATCTTCCTCTTTACCCGTTACCCATTAGTTATTTGGTAGCCTCTCTTCTACCATCCTTTATTTGACTCTCAAATACCCCTTTGGGCCAACCTCTTGTGTGTTGCTTATGTTGGTGTTTTAAGTCCATCATATATATGGGTGTTTTAAGCCCATTAAGATTTTTATATATATATACCCGTGGGTCTTTTATTTTCGTCTTGTGAATGACAAGCATTACCCATTTATCACCCATTTCTACCTATGAAAGGTGCCTAGGTTGGGACACCGTGATGGAGGAGCTTATTACTACATCTATGTTATTTGGTTCAAGTTAAGATCACTACCTTTATCTCCCCCATGGTGAGGGGGAGTGTTGGAAGAACTGGCAGACTGTCATTTTATATGAGAAGATCCTACACATAATTTGTAGAGAGTTGGGAATTCATGATGTTCTCTCACCCCCAACTTGAAGGGAGTGTTGGAAGATGGGCCCAAACCCACACGACCAAGGAAGACTCACATATCCAAGTGTGTTGTATTATAAAGTGGAACCCACCATGGTTTTACGACCTGGTGGGACCCACTATGATAACGTTAGATGGCATGATGGGTCATCACACGAGCTGGTATGAGTTGGAAGATTTGAAGATCAAGTGGGACCCACCATGATAACCATGAACTAGTATCCTTATCACATGCGATGGAAGATCAAGTGGGACCCACCATGATAACCACGAGCTGACATCCTTATCATATGATCACATGCTTCATAGAAGAGTTTTAGTTCTAATTATGTTAATCTTCTAGTTATGTTGAATTATTTAATTATGCTAGAACTTATCTTTTAAGTGTTGGAGTTTGGGTGTAATTGGGACAAGGGTAGTCTAATTGTATTTGAACTCTACCACTTTCCTCTACTATAGATAGAGGTTCATGTACTCGAATTATAAACAAGTCAAGTAGTTTTCTACTTCTTAACTCGTGAAGTATCTCTCTCTAGCCTAAACTCTTTTTTTCCCTTTTTTTTTTTCTTCTCTCCTCTCTACTGGAGAGCTCTCTCTCTCCTTCTCTTTTTTCTCCCTCTCTCACCTTGCTCAAGATTTCAATCATGGGGTCCTAAATTCAACATGTTGGGAGATGGGACCAAGCCCATAAGATATGGACCCACCATGATCACACGAGTTGGTGGGACCCACCATGATCACGTGAGGTGGCATGATGAGTATTACACAATAAGAAGTATTATTGAGCCAAAATTATTATGGAAGAGGGTCTCATAGAAGAGTTTCATTTTAAAGGTGTTTTAGTCATGTTAGTCTTCCAATTATATTGGGTCATTTAACTATGCTAGGATTTGTCTTTAAGTATTAGAGTTTGGGTGTAATTGGAACAAAGGTAGTTTAATTGTAATTGGACTCTAATACCTTCCTCTATTATAAATAGAGGTTCATGTACTCTGATTACATTAAATCAATGAAGTATTTCTCTTTTCCATAAACTCAACATCCTTTAATTTCCTTTTCTCGATTGTTTTGCATGGAATGTTCAATAGCCTTGAACTGTTTGGATGCCTTTCTTCTTTTACCTTTTCCTCCTTTTCTTCTTTTTTTAATTTTTTCCTTTTTCATTAATTTCTCATTCATTTTTTGGGCTCACTTTCTTATTATGCTTGAGCTCTCTTGCTTTAGCAAGTTGTATTGCTAGGCCATTTGATGGTATGTTTTTGGTATGGGCTGGTTGCTTCCATCTTTGTGTGAATCAATTTAGTGACAGTAACATGAGTGTGATGTAAAAAATTTCCTCTAGAGGTTTTATGAGCTACAAGTCAGTATTAATGCACTTGAATTAGTAACTTGAGTGTTTATTACCATCAAATTTATCTTCATGGGAATCTTGAGCCCATCAAATTGGCTAAACCACGTAAAGTTTTTGTTTGAGTCTTTTGTTTACTTTTATTTTTTCACTGGCATTCTCTTCCACCTGCATATTAGAAAACATGATTAATATAGTCACTCAATTCACTCTTTGTTGAGTGCCACTTCAGCCAATAGCACTCGGTGCCATATTATTTTTTGCCATTATTTTCTTTTGTCCATATTCATGATATCTAAAATAGTATAATCTTGGTCTCCTCCTACTAGAGATGAAGCTCAACTTTGGTGGCTTGTCTTTTGGGAACTCAAGATTATGCTATGGATGATTGTTTAAGATTGGTGCCATATTTTTTGTTGCCATTGTTTTCTATTGTTCATATTCATGATATCTAAAATAGTTTAACCTTGGTCTCCTCATACTAAAAGGAAGCTCAACTTTGATGGCTTGTCTTTTGGGAACTCAAGATTAAGCTATGGATGATTGTTTAAGTCACATGGCAGTTTTATCATTACACCTTATGTGGGACCTTTAGAGCAATTATATTCTACTCTATTGGAGCTTCATGGGTTAGGTATAGGAATAAGAGTGTTCAAGAGGGTATTTGAGGTTAGCATTATGTTGAGGGAGATTGTAAAAATGTCATTAATTGATGGTAAATGAATTTATTGGGATCACGAATCCCATGAAGATATTTTCTTATGATAATAAACACTTCAGTTACAAATGAAGTATATTAAGAGTGATTTACAGTTCATAAAGCCCTTAAAGAAAGTTTCTAACAACACATTCATTCGACTAGCATATGATAGACTAGACAACTAATACAAAGAAGGAAACAAGTAGCTCATCTCAGAGACATAGGATCAAATGGCCTAGTAGCACTATCTACCTAAGTAGGAGAGCTTAACACAATAAACAACTAAGCCTGAAAGAACATAAAAAGAGAAGAAGAGAAGCAGGTCGTTTGAACGGGTTAGAGTTGATCGGACAACCCATATTCCATGTTGAATTTCAAGAAAAGAGATATAATTCATTGACTTGAATATAATTCAGTACAATAAGCATCTAAGTATAACAGTGGAAATAAGTAGAATCAAATTATAAATAAACTACCCTTATCCTAATTACACTCAAATTCAAAAACTTAAAGATAAGTCCTAGAGTAATTAAACAAATGATTAAGAATAGAAGACTAACATAACTAAAATACTTTTTAAATAAGTTAGTTTTGTAAGACTTCCTTCCATGAGACTCCTGTAAGATTCCACCATGAATTATTGCTCTGTGAAGCTTCTTGTTATGAAAGTCATGTGAGACTTCTTGTTGTAAGATTCATGTAAGACTCTTCCATACCTATTATTCAACACTTCATTTATAACTTCAACTTGCAATAAAATGGATTATTGGTCTTCAAGAAAAAAAATCTTCATATTGAGCTCCTCCTAACTTAGATTTCTAGTCACACAAAATATGATTTCTACAACATGTAGAAATTTTTATTGTAGATTGTACTTCGACTTCTCAAATGATAGCAATACCCATATTTCAAATCAGAAGAAGGCGCAACCAATCCATCACTCAAGTTCCAAACTGAATTCTTACATGTAAACAAAATAAGAAGATGGCGTACATCAAATCAATAGAGTAACGAAAGCGAGCAGGCTTGATTCAGCTTGTAGAATCTTTCATGGTAGATTGTATCACCTACCTCATCCTTCATACTTCTTCCATTCTCCCCCCCCTCAAAATGAGAGATAATAGTAGTGATCCTATCTTAAAACAAAAAACAATTGTAGAACTTATTTCCTCCATCAAGGTTTCCCAAGGATAAATACTCAATCGGACACAGACTCTCCAAAAAAAATGGGTGAAGGAGTCAAAACCAACCTCAAAAGATTTTGAACATAGGATAGTGCATGTTGCTCAAAAGACAGTGAACCCATGTAAAGGCGCTATTAAAAAGTCTCAATGGACATAAAAATGCCCATTATATAAAAAAAATATAACCTAATTAACTTAACAAGGGGTTGACCTAAAAGGGTAAACGAGAGTCAAAAAATAAATGGTAGGAGAAAGGTAACCGAGTAAAAGGGTTATGGAGGGATGAAAGAAAGAAAAAATAAACAACATAATAATAAAATAAGAAGGAGATTGTAATCGTAGAACTTTAAAAATAACAAACAAGTTGTACCAAGTATGAGTTCAAAGAAATTTTTGGGGAGTGACTATAATTTTTGGAGGATGACGATATAGAAGATACATAAAATATGTAAACAAGCAAGTCAACACAAAAGAGGAGACCCCAAGACAAATCGCCTGGTGCAATCTCCCCCCAAACCAAAAATAATTTTATTAATAATAACATAACAATTTGTTGACTAAACGGGGTTCTGTTCCAAATTTTCCATCATGTGCTATAGGGAAGGCAGCATTCATCACATTGGTGTGCTTCAAAAATTCCATATGCTTTTGGGAAACTTCAATCTTAACCAAAATTGCATCCTTCTCTTCCTGATGAGAAGCTCGCTTGAACAAGGAAAAACTAGCTAGCTTCATATGCTTTGATATCTTTGTTTAAATCTTCAACCTCTTTATCGAGCTTATATGATGGCACCCTTGTACACTCCAAACATAATGGTTGATCAACCTATGTTTGTGGTGTAGCTATATCAAAAGCTCTCTTTAGCATTGTTATACTTTATTGGAAACAAAAATGATTTTCCAGTAAACGGCTATTAGCATTTTCACCAGAAGTTGGAGAATGGCTCCTACCTGTTGAGCATTGTGGAGACTGGTCCACACTGTTTGAGTAGGTGGGCCCAAGGGACCCGGACGACCATTCTCATTGCATTAGTGTGTGCTGCACTCAAGGGAAAATTAAGTTCCCTGTATGTTGATTTATCCCCTTTCGGGATTGATAGAGGGTGAGCGCAGAAACAGAGAGTAGTCGAAAAACAGAGCCTCGGGACTTGCTGGAAGAGGGAGCTCTAGGACCCGACGCAGTTGCAGGAAGGGTGCTTTGAGATTCGGCAATAGCACCGGAAGAGAGAGGCGTTCGGGATTTGGAAGAGAGGGTTCGAGAAGGATGATGTCATTGTCGTCACCGTTGTCGGTGCTTTTGGATGACGTTGTTCTATTGAGAAGAAACAGAGACGCTGAAGTGTCTCTCCGGTCGACGTAGCAGAGTGGGACTCTCTTGTCGACGCTGCAGAGAGAGTGTCAATGCTGATGCTGTAGAGAAGCTCTCGGGACATCGGATCTCTACGTCGGTGTGTGCGGCTAGTGGGAGAAAGCTCGAGACTCAGATACAGAGGAGCTTTCTCACCATTGTGAGTTTTGGCACTGTCGCCGGAACAAGGAGGCATTCCAGGGCGTTGTCGCCAGAAGAGACTGGGTCGGGTTTCGGCGCTGTCGCCGAAAGAGACTGGCTCGGGTTTTGGCGTTGTTGCCGAAAAGGTGCTACTGGCAGAGGCAGAAGGGAGCCGTCTCAGGTGCTGCTGATAGATGCAACAGGGAGGCGTGCCAAGTGTTGCTGGCAAAGGCAGCAGGGAGCCGTCTCATGTGCTGCCGACAGAGGCAGTAGGGAGTTGTCTCAGGTGCTGCTGGTAGAGGCAGCAGGGAGGCGTGCCCGGTGCTACTGGCAGAGGCAGCAGGGAGCCGTCTTAGGTGTTGCTGGTAGATGCAGCAGGGAGGTGTGCTCGGTGCTGTTGGCAGAGGCAGCAGGGAGCTGTCTCAAGTGCAGCTAATAGAAGCAGCAAGGAGGCGTGCCCAGTGCTGCTGACAGAGGCAGCAAAAAGCCTTCTCATGTGCTGCTGATAGAGGCAACAGGGAGCCATCTCAAGTGCTGCTGGCAGAGGCAGCAGGAAGCCGTCTCAGGTGCTACTGGTAGAGGCAGCAAGGAGGTGTGCCTGGTGCTGCTGGCAGAGGCAGCAGGGAGCCGTCTCAGGTGTTGCTAGTAGATGAAACAGGGAGGCGTGCCCGGTGCTGCTGGTAGAGGCAGCAGGGAGCCATCTCAGGTGTTGCTGGTAGATGCAGTAGGGAGGTGTGCCCAATGCTGCTGGCAGAGGTAGCAGGGAGCCATCTCAGGTGTTGATAGATGTAGCAGGGAGGCGTGCCCGGTGCTGCTGGCAGAGGTAGCAGGGAGTCGTCTCATGTGTTGCTTACAGAGGCAGCAGGGAGCTGTCTCAGGTGTTGCTGGTAGATGCAGAAAGGAGGCATACCCGGTGCTACTGGCAGAGGCAGTAGGGAGCCGTCTCAGGTGTTACTGGCAGAGGCAGCAGGGAGCCATCTCAGGTGTTGCTGGTAGATGCAGCAGGGAGCCGTGCCCGGTGCTGCTGGCAGAGGCAGCAGGGAGCCCTCTCAGGTGCTACTGATAGATGCAGCAGGGAGGCGTGCCCAGTGCTACTAGCAGAGGCAGTAGGGAGCCGTCTCATGTACTGCTGACAGAGGCAGCAGGGAGTCATCTCAGGTGTTGCTGGTAGAGGCAGTAGGGAGGCGTGCCTAGTGCTGCTGGCAGAGGCAGCAGGGAGCCATCTCAGGTGTTGCTAGTAGATGCAGCCGAGAGGCGTGCCCAGTGCTGCTAGTAGAGGCAGCAGGGAGCCTTCTCATGTGCTATTGACAGAGGTAGTAGGGAGCCGTCTCAGGTGCTGCTGGCAGAGGCAGTAGGGAGCCATCTCAGGTGTTGCAGGTAGATACAGTAGGGAGGCATTCTAGGTGTTGTTGGTAGAGGCAACAGGAAGTCGATGCTATGAGAGACAGTGGGACGACGTTGCTGCTGTAACAGATAAGTCTCTCTATTGTATTGTGATTCCTCTAATTTGAAATGAAATCCTCTGCATCTCCCGTGGACGTAGGCAATTTGCCGAACCACGTAAAATTTTGTGTCATGTGATTACCTGTCTCTTTACTGTCATCGGTTTTTTTCATAACAACTGGTATTAGAGTTTGAGGTTCGGGTTTAAGGAAAAAATGATGGTTGGAGAGAGATGAGAAGATTCTGTACAAGGCCACCATGCAGTGCAAAGATGTGAGTGACGGGGAGAGTGGGTCCAGTGCACCCACTCCTATTATTCCGCAGTCAGATCCAGAGCCGCCCACTCCTGTAGTTGCAGTTCGTAGAGTTACAAAGAAACCTTGCAAGATGACAAGTCTAGCAAGTGGGAGCTGGCCACAAGGGTGTGACCCTTGAGAAACTAAAGTTGTATGCTACTTCAATTGGTCTTCTAGCATGAAGACAAGGGCAATGAGTTGCAAAGGTGGAGGAGATCATGTTTGAGGAAAAGGGCGATACAGTGGGTGTACCTGTCTCCGAGTGGGAGAATTGTTGAGCATTGTGGAGACTGGTCCACACCGTTTGAGTAGGTGGGCCCAAGGGACCCGAAGGACCATTCTCACTGCGTTAGTGTGTGCTGCACTCAAGGGAAAATTAAGTTCCCTATATGTTGATTTATCCCCTTTCGGGATTGATAGAGGGTGAGAACAGAAACAGAGAGTCGTTGAGAAACAAAGCCTCGGGACTTGTTGGAAGAGGGAGCTCTGAGACCCAGCGCTGTTGCCGGAAGGGTGCTCTGAGATTCGGCAATGGTGCCGGAAGAGAGAGGCGTTCGGGATTCGGAAGAGAGGGTTCGAGAAGGACAACGTCGTTGCTGTCACCGTTGCCGGTGCTTCTGGATGACATTGTTCTATTGAGAAGAAACAGAGACGTTGCAGCGTCTCTCCAGTCGATGCAGCACAGTGGGACTCTCCAATCGACGCTGCAGAGAGAGCGTTGACGCTGATGCTGTAGAGAACTCGGATCTCTGCGTCGGTGTGTGCGGCTACTGGAAGAAAACTCGGGACTCAGATACAGAGGAGCTTTCTCACCATTGCGGTTTTTGGCACTGTCGCCGGAACAAGGAGGCGTTCCAGGGCGCTGTCGCCGGAAGAAACTGGCTCGGGTTTTGGCGCTGTCGCCGGAAGAGACTGACTCGGGTTTCAGCATTGTTGCCGGAAAGGTGCTACTGGCAGAGGTAGCAGGGAGCCGTCTCAGGTGCTGCTGATAGATGCAGCAGGGAGGCGTGCCCGATGCTGCTGGCAGAGGCAGCAAGGATCCGTCTCATGTGCTGCTGACAGAGGCAGCAGGGAGCCATCTCAAGTGTTGTTGGTAGAGGTAGCAAGGAGGCATGCCCGATGCTATTGGTAGAGGCAGCAGGGAGCCATCTCAGGTGTTGCTGGTAGAGGCAGCAGGGAGGCGTGTCCGGTGCTACTGGCAGAAGCAGCAGGGAACCGTCTCAGGTGCTGCTGGCAGAAGCAGCAGGGAGCCGTCTCAAGTGCTGCTGATAGATGCAGCAAGGAGGCGTGCCCGGTGCTGCTGGCAGAGGTAGCAGGGAGCCGTCTCATATGTTGCTAACAGAGGCAGCAGGAAGCCGTCTCAGGTGCTGCTGGCAGAGGCAGTAGGGAGCCGTCTCAGGTGCTACTGGTAGAGGCAGCAGGGAGGCGTGCCCGGTACTGCTGGCAGAGGCAGCGGGGAGCCGTCTCAGGTGTTGCTGGTAGATGCAGTAGGGAGGCAAGCCTGGTGCTGCTGGCAGAGGCAGCAGGGAGCCGTCTTAGGAGCTGCTGGCAGAGGGAGCAGGGAGCCATCTCAGGTATTGCTGGTAGATGCAGTAGGGAGGCGTGTCCGGTGCTGCTGGCAGAGGCAACAGGGAGCCGTCTCAGGTGTTGTTGATAGATGCTACAGGGAGGCGTGCCCAGTGTTGCTGGCAGAGGCAGCAGTGAGCCATCTCATGTGCTGCTGATAGAGGCAGTAGGGAGCCGTCTCAGATGCTGCTGGTAGAGGCAGCAGGGAGGTATGCCCGGTGCTGCTGGTAGAGGTAGTAGGGAGCCGTCTCAAGTGTTGCTGGTTGATACAGCGGGGAGGCATGCCCGGTACTTTTGGCAGAGGCAGCAGGGAGCCGTCTCAGGTGCTGCTGGCAGAGGCAGCAGGGAGCCGTCTCAGGTGTTGCTGGTAGATGCAGCAAGGAGGCATGCCCGATGCTGCTGGCAGAAGCAGCAGGTAGCCGTCTCAGGTGCTGCTAATAGATGTAGCAGGGAGGCATGCCCGATGCTGCTGGCAGAGGCAGCAAGGAGTCGTCTCATGTGCTGCTGACAGAGGCAGCAGGGAGCCGTCTCAGGTGCTGCTGGCAGAGGCAGCGGGGAGCCGTCTCAAGTGTTGCTGGTAGATGCAGCTGGGAGGCATTCTAGGTGCTGTTGGTAGAGGCAGCAGGGAGTCGTTGCTGTGAGAGACAGTGGGACGACGCTGCTGCTATAACAGATAAGCCTCTCTATTGTATTGTGATTCCTCTAATTTGAAATGAAATCCTCTGCAGCTCCCGTGGACGTAGGCAATTTGCCGAACACGTAAAATTTTGTGCCGTGTGAATACCTGGCTCTTTACTGTCATCGATTTTTTTCATAACACTACCTCCTTTAGTTCCAGTCTCACTCATGTACATGGAAGTTGCAGGAAGTGGGAGTACCACAAAAGACACTTCCATTGCCTTCGTAGTATCAACTAGTTGCCTTCCATTATGCTCAACACCTGATTTTATACGTAACCAGCTTCGAGTTTCTTGACTCCTGCTTATTCTCTGAGAGGACTCCATATCCATTTTCCTCCAAACGAAAGGAGTTTGTGACAAAGGTGAGATGTTGGAGTTGCATCGACAGGCGGCATCGGTTGAAAACTTCGAGCAATTGATGTCCTTCTGTGGTGGAAGCTGCAAATCTCGTCTCGCCATTGGAACCTGAATTTTGACGAGTCCTGTCTCGGCAAGTGTCATGAATCATATCGGCCATATTAGGCAAGACATCAAAGATGGCAACAGTTCTATTGTAGAAGGCCTCAATATTAGGATCATGATAACTGTTGTTGTCTCTTTATTCTTCCTGGTTCTCCTGGTACTTTTCCTCCATCTATATGCGAGATGAACCACGCCAAGCAACTAGCCCCAGCTACCATGGCGCGTGAAAATGGGCTCGACGTAGAATCCGCTCGACATAGGCGCATCCAGAAATGCCCAAAACTGGGAATAAGGAGAGAACGGATTGCAGTCAGGAGCGAGATCTTGATTGGGAATTATACAGCCATGATCGAAAATCTCCTTCTAGCAATGATGCAAACGCTTACTGGAGCCCTTCAACTTCAGTCAGGAGTCTACATCTCAAGAAGCACTCAAAAATTTGATCAAGCTAGCTGGGACAGAGCCTAAGTTTCTCTGTCGCCTATTGACTGAAGTTGGCGGCTCCATGCTTCAGATTGCAGATGCCTTGTCTCTCTTTCGTCCTGGAGTTAGAGACTGCGGCTCAAGCTCCAGGTCAACCGCCGAACGAGCCACTGTCGGCCCGACGACGAGTACAAGTTCTAAAGCCAAAGGGAGGTGGAAGTAGTAGAGTGAGAGAAGAATTTTGTAATGGAAGTGAGACTTGTACTAGAGCAGGATGATCACTGCGAAAACCAGGCCTTGATGAAGATAAAATAAACAAGGGCAAAGAAAAGATAAAGGGAATTTCCCTAAAATACCCATTTAAAATAAATTATTTTCAAAAACACTGACGTCATCAAAATATTTCTAAAACTACCCAACTTTGACCGGTCAAATGCCTATGTGTACAGTCAAAAGCTACACGTAAGTTTTGACTGCTTATGTGCTACCACATCATCAGTGTAGTAAACATAGATCGACACGTCGTCTGCCACGTCATTATTTTACCATGTCATCTGCCACATAAGCTACCACGTCATAAAATAAAAATTAAATAATTTTTTAAAATAAAAAAATAAATATATTTCGTGCCACGTAAGCCCTCACTTATGTTTTTTCTCAAAAATCTCTCTTCCTCGATCTTTCTTTCTCCTCTCGCCCCCTCTCCTCTATCCGTTGTCACCGCTCGGCCTGCCCTCAATGCCCCCCCCCTCCCTCAACTGCTCTCTCTTCGCCTCAACCTCATCTCTCATTATTCTTTTTTGATCCCCTCTGTTCATCCTCTCGCCGCCCCTTTCTCAAAACCGAAAACTATCATTTCATCTCTTCGTAGCCCTCTCTCTCAAAACCGAACCCTATAATTTCCTCTCAGGGCCTCCTCTCTTCTTACCCTATTATTTCACTCTCTCGCCGCCCCTTCTCTCAAAACTGAAGCCCTACTCACCCTCCAAACCCGAATTTGAATTTCAGAAACCGATTTAGCAGGGTGATTTTTAGGGTTTTTGTTAATTGAATCTAATTATTGTGTTTATTTACTATATTATTTTTTTGTGATTTAATGTTTAATTACTGTATTGATTTTTTTTGTGATTTACTGTTTAATTACTATATTGATTTTTTGTGTGTTTAATTACTGTATTGATTTTTTGTGATTCACTGTTTACTATCAATTGCAGATAAATTAAAATTATTGTAAAGTTTAACTTTAGTTTATGGATTTTTTGTATAATTTGATGTATTTTAGTTTATGGATTCCTATGCCATTGAATATTGTATTTTCTGAAGTTGTTAGTTTAATTTTAGTTAATTTTGTTTAATTTTCTAATTTATGAAGTTGCAGTTTACTTGAGATAAGATTTGTAGTTACTAGTTGTTAAATAAATTTGAAGTGTCATGGAATGATCATGCCATGTGGTGAGGAGCTTTGGGTATTATAAATATCCACCACAAGGGTTTTTTTGTTTTGTTTATGTTTTCTTATGTTTGCCCTAGTTACTAGGATGGGTACAAATTCTGATTAAGAGTAGGTTGGGTAGTGGAAAATAGGTTGAGTCGCATGCACGGGTGTCCATTAGCCAACAAAACCTGACCCCATCACTGACGAGGTATGGTTCGTAGTGACTACGAAGTCATATGGGGCTCTACCAAGGGTGTTCGGTGAATTTGGACTTAGGTGTGTTTTTGCATTGTTAGGACTAGTTATCTGTTATAGAATTAGTTGGATTATTTTTTAAATGTTGAATAATTTTGAAGTTCAATAGAATTATTTTTTTGCCTATGTTTTATTGAGTTTCCATGTGTCCCTATGGATGGGTAGAGAGTCTGATTAAGAGTAGGTTGGGTCCAGTTCAAACTAGGCTAAGTCGCCTGCACAGACGTCCATTAGCCAACTAAACCCGACCCCCATCACTGACAAGGTACGGTTCGTAGTCACTGCGAAGTCATATGGGGCTCTACCAGGGGTATTCGGTGAATTTAGACTTATGTGTGTTTTTGCATTGTTAGGACTAGTCATAAAAATTAGAATTTAGATAAATTTTTTTATCAATAAACTCTTACTAATGTATGTAGTTTTTATAGATGATATGGAGTCAGTGGTTGGGTTCTTCTGTCGATACAATGGAAAATTGAAGGAGAAGTCTGGATATTTTGATAGTTATGATGGAGGTCAATCACGAATGATAATGATTGCGGTTTCGAGTAAGTTTAGCGAGTTCTTAGTAATGATGTACAAACTCACGGGGTGGGATGGTGATACTCATCAAGTGTCTATTAAGGCCAAAATTCCATTTTCTGATGGGGTTTTTGTTATCTTACATGCGCAAAATGATTACGATTTGACTCAATTATTTGTGATGGCTTCAAATAATCGATCTATGGTTGAGATATTCTTAGAAAAAGTCTTAAGGCAAAGAACCCATAGAGGGGAAGGTACGAGCAATCGAAACTTTATTGGTGAAACATCCTAACCCCAAGAACAAGAATTACCTTGTACATAGGAGTAAGTATTTATGTTTGTATAATTATGATATGAATTGTTAAGTTTACATGACTTGTTTTTAAGTACAAACTATTAACTATATAGGTGTAATACAGAAGGGCGTGAAGTGGGGTTTTTGAACCCCTTGTCTATTGCACTATCTGAGTGTGGAACATCTTCTCCCATGTAATTTTTACCCTTTCGTTATTAAATGTGTGAAATTTATGTTATCCCTACTCAGATTTTTATGTCTATTGTTGTGTTTTTTCAGGGTTGTTACTAATGATGAGAGTGATAGTTTTAGTGATGGTTTTAGTGATGATAGTGATAGTATTAGTGATGATAGTGATATTGGTTTAGAAGATATTGAAGGGGAAGGGGATGAGATATTTGAAGTCGGAGTTCATAGTAACAGAGTTGAAACAACATATGCAATTGGGTACCCGGATATATATGAAGATTCCTGGGAGCTTAATACTAGATGTATCAAAGATAATTCCAAAATAATATATATTTTAGACTCAACATCAAATAATATCAGCGTAGGTCAAATATTTGAGAATAAGACCCAAATGATGCATTTTTTGAGAAAATACTCGATTGAAAGACATGTTGAGTATAAGACATTGACGTCTAGCAGTTATGATTATAAAATTAAATATTGTGTAGATGGATGCCCTTGGAGTGTTTTTGCATCATGTGATCGAAGGATTCGTCAATTTAAGATAAGAAAGTATGGTGGAGATCACACATGTGTTAATAGAATCATTTGTCACAATAATAAAGTGTGTACATCATCTTTCATTTGTAAAGTCATTATGCCAACAGTAAGGGCGAATTTTACTTTGAGTCCTAATGATATACGGCTGATCATCAAAGATAAATATCATATCTCTGACAAGTATGGGAAAGCATGGAGGGCAAAATGTAAGGCTATAAAAGTAATTTATGGTGATTGGGATGAATCATTTAATCTTTTGCCATGGTTTTTAGATGCAATAAAAGAGGCGAATCCAGCTAATGAATTTGTACTGTGTTGTGAGGAATTTGGCCATGAAAGGATGTTTAAGTGTGTTTTTTGGGCTTTTGGGCCATCCATTACAGGATTCCAATACTGTAGACCCCTTATTAGTGTTGATGGAACACATTTATATGGGAAGTATCCTGGAACTCTGTTGATTGCTGCTACTCTTGATGGGAACGATGGTATTTTTCCTCTAGCTTTTGCTATTGTTGAAATAGAAAATCAAGACACTTGGGAATGGTTTTTTAGCTTATTTAGATCATTTTGTTATTAAAGGAACAAAACCATTCACTCTGATTTCAGATCGTCAAAAGGGTTTAATAGGGGCGGTCCAGACACAATTTCCAGCTTCAGAATGTTATCATCGTTATTGTTTACGTCATTTAATTGCCAATTTTAAGAAGACGTTCAAAAATAAAACATTGAGTGCTCTCATATGGTCTGCAGCAAGGAAGACAAATATTATTGATTTTGATAATACAATGCAGTTGATTGAACAACAAAGTGAGAGAGCGAAAGAATTATTTATAGAAGGACAATTGAGTCCTAAGTTTTGGTCATTGGCACACGATGGCAATGATCGCTTTGGTGTGTTGACCACCAATATGTCTAAGTGCTTTAATAATGTTCTGAAAGGTACTAGAAGTCTTCCAATTCAGGCATTGGTGGCATCAACCTTTTATAAATTGAATAAATATTTTGTGAAAAGATATGCATTTGCATGAAAGATGACATCGTTTTGTACTCCCTCTGTTGATGCTTCTCTAAAAAAATAAGATGGATAGAGCAAGAGTATGTCATGTACGTCGGTATCAGAATAATATGTATGGAATCACTATGGATGATGGAATGGCGTATCAGGTAGATTTGGTGAATATGACATGTACATGCACCCATTTTCGAATGGAAAAAATTCCTTGTACCCATGTCATGGCAGTGTAGAAAAATTAATTATGATTTCAATCAATTGTGT
This sequence comes from Aristolochia californica, assembly GCF_029961685.1. Classification (NCBI taxonomy): domain Eukaryota; kingdom Viridiplantae; phylum Streptophyta; class Magnoliopsida; order Piperales; family Aristolochiaceae; genus Aristolochia; species Aristolochia californica. The sequence continues at coordinate 27,169,588 of NW_027181782.1, read as the reverse complement.
GGTCATTGGTATACAACAAAGGCATATAGAAGAACATATGCAATGGGATCCTATCCTCCTAAAGATAAACTCTATTGGCCTAATACGGGTGTGCAAGTTGTTCCACCTATTGCAAGGAAACAACCAGGTCATCCACGTTCAGTTCGTATACGTACGAAAATGGATAAAGGAGAACATCGCACTTATGTCTGTGGTAGATGTAAACAATCGGGGCATAACTCTAGAACATGTCGAAACCCGCCAATTAACGCTCCAAGAAGTAGCAATCCAAGGTGAATATTTTCTTTACTCGTGAAACTTAAGTATTACTATTGATAATTGCCTTTTATATTTTGGTATTCTATATGTATTAATCAATCATTTTAAAATTTTATATTTTGTAGCCGTTCTTAGTGGAAGTTGTGGTTTGTGCTAATTTGGTAAAGCCCTTGTTTGAAGATGAGGGCACGTCAGTGGTTGAGTTTCCTTATAGATTCACCATTTGTGTAAAGACTAGTGATGATTCTATTGTTTCCTCTGTATTTTTTGTTTCATTTCAACATATAGAGTACTTAGTTGAATGCATTAAGGTTTATTTTTCCTTGTTTCATGTACGTTCAAGATTTGATCTCCCCATCTGGAAATAATCAATCAAAAGCTCGGATCGGATGGGTCCTCCGGATTCGTTTGTAGAACTTGTCCAACAGGTAAGAGTTTGGTAGAAGACCTTTCCGATATGATTCGTGACTAATTTGTTTCAAATTCCCATTTAGTTTTCTAAAAGCTCGTGATTGTATTCTCCAATAGGGCACATAAAAGTTTGAGATCTGGTCTCCTGTTTGAAATGTTTTGATTTCAGTGAAATTTCATCAGGGTGGGATAAAGGTGATAAAGGTGATTCATTGCTCTACTAACTTGTCTGACTCTTCTATAGCTTTATAGATTTTTTAGAATCTATCTCTGAATAAATCTCAATTTGCTTTACTCTCTTTTAAGCTTTTGGTGTTTATGCGCTAATGAACTTAACTTGCTAGCTCTAGGCTGCCTGCCGATAGCATCTTTTTGCCTGTGTGAATTTTTGAAGAAGAATGTTGTATTATCTCTATTTCTGTTTTTCTTTTCAACCAAGATGTTTTCATGTTCTCTGGATTTGATGCCAATTTAAAGCTGTTATGTTGTATTTTCACTTGACCAAAAAATCTTATATGCAGTTATGCTCGACAATAAAACTTATTTGGTGTTTCTTTTGGTCCTATGCAGTTGGTTGCAGCTTGCAGGAAACCACCTGTTTTCTGTATTATCACTGAGTATCTTGCAGGAGGTTCCTTGAGGGCCTTCCTGCATAAGCTTGAGCGGAAGTCCCTCCCTCTAGAGAAAATTATTGCAATCTCTCTTGATATTGCTAGAGGCGTGGAATATATTCATTCACAAGGGGTTATTCATAGGGACCTCAAGCCTTTATTTGATGAAAACTTTTTCTTGAAAATTGCTGATTTTGGAATTGCCTGTGAAGAGGTGTACGGTGATTCTGTGGCTGAGGATCCTGGGACATACAGATGGATGGCCCCAGAGATGATAAAGCACAAACCTTATAGCCGGAAGGTTGATGTATACAGCTTTGGGCTTCTCTTGTGGGAGTAGGTGGCCGGTACAGTACCTTACGAGATGACACCTATCCAGGCTGCTTTTGCTGTAGTGAACAAGGTATCTTTCTAAATTCATTGATCTGTTTGAACATTTATCTTTTGCTTTGAGCTTATCTTAGGTTTTATGTCAAGTAGCACAGATTTGTTTGTGCAATTTTTCTTGTAATGCCAAAACTTGGATATATTCAACAAGGTAATGGAATGAGGAAAATGAGTAAGCCTGGTATTCACATCCAATTGCAGAAGGTTTTCCTCGGTAAAGAATACTCGTAGAAGGTAGCCAAAGCTGAATCTTGGAATGAACTTCAGTAATACAATATTTCTTCATGACATTTTGAATAAATTCTTTGACTAGTGAGGAATTTTCCTATATTCAGTTGTAAGCTCATTGCTGCAAAGTAGGTTTCTAATTTGGAGAAATTTGTCTTTTTTCAATGTCAGAATTTGAGGCCACCTGCTCTTCAAGCTCTGATCGACCAATGCTGGGCCCATAACCCGGAGAAGAGACCGGAGTTCTGGCAGATCGTGAAGGTGTTGGAACAATTTGAGTCCTCCCTGACTTGTTGTGGGACGCTTGAACTTGTGCCTAATTCCTACTTGGAGATTATAATCCCTTGAGAGACCATCTGTAGATTTTCTTGTATAGGTTTCGAAGGCGCTTCCTAGAGTTTTTTCTTCTCTCGTGTTTATGTAAATGCTTCCTGATCATTAAACTTGTCCTCAAGCAATGCGGTAATTCTTTCCTTGTGAAGATCTTTCTGGTTAAATAGCAGCAAATCTGACCCACCTGGTCCGCTTTCCAAGTCAACCCAACTCGCAGATTGATACCTTTATTGAGTTAAATAAAAATGGATGTGGTCATATTATGCTATAAATTGGATTGGTCGCCTCTTATTATCAGTTTGATCACGATTCAAGTCTTCATAATAAGCCTAGCATCCCAACGAAAATTTAAAATTGAGTTGTGCTGTTATAACTAATGAACTGATAATAGGCATTTATATATGGAATGAAAACATAAGCTGGGGGTCTCCTTTTTCCTAATTCCTTGTATATAGTGAAGGTGGTGGGTGCACTTATCTTCCAAACTGAATATGAAAGTCACCAAAGCCCCGTTCCATAATCTAACTTCAAAAATCCAACAGCCAGAAACTTGTTTCTTTTGGGCCTAATGCGTTAAATTCATGCTTCACCTGTGCCTGCTACAAGAAACAGTAATAAAAACACTCACAAAATGAAAAAGGAAGACCAACAGGACAAAAGAACCCACTACTTTTGTACTTCTTCCATAAGATGTCTCTACCCTCATGAACCAACAAATATGTCTCTACCCTCATTGATCTTGTTTTCTGGACTTATACATCATCAATGGCTTTGCTCTTCGACCCCTGAAGAATACCTCCAAGATCAGATCATTAATTATTTCACATGTGAACCAGTAATAGATGATCAGAGAAGCCCAACTGTAAAGTCACTCACTCCTTCCATCCCAGTTTGCTTGTGTGCTCAATAAAATTCACATCTTTTGGCAGGTCTGAAAAAGTGTATAAAAGATCTGCACCAACAAATAAATTTAGCAAGAGGAACTTGAAATATATTGATTTAAAATTTTACATGCCTTTGTGAGGATATAATACATGAACCATTCAAATGACAAGTACTTACCATCCTGTGAAACAAGTGGATAGTCTGAAGCACTGATATTTATAAACCAGCAGTCCCAATCCTTGCTTTTTCTCAGAAGAATAGCACAGGCATGAAGGGTATTGGCAACCATCGTTGGCCCTCGAGCGACGGCAACAGGGGAGCGGCGGCAACGGCTAGAGGAGAGGGGGGGCGAGAGGAGACGCGAGGAGAAAGAAAGATCTAGAAAGAGAGATTTTTGAGAAAAAAACATTAGTGAGGGCTTACGTGGCACGATATGTATTTGATTTTTTTATTTTTTAAAAAAAATATTTAACTTTTTATTTAATGACGTGTTAGCTTATGTGGCAGATGACGTGGTAAAATAATGACGTGGCAGACGACAAGTCGATTTATATTTACTGCACTGATGACATGGCAACACATAAGCAGTCAAATCTTACGTGTCGCTTTTGACTGCACACATAGCCATTTGACCGGTCAAAGTTGGGTAGTTTTAGAAATATTTTGATGACGTCGGTGTTTTTGAAAATAATTTATTTTAAATGGGTATTTTAGGGAAATTCCCAAAGATAAATAAAACCAGATAGGGAGAGAAAAACACATCATATTTATGGATTGACACTATATTGAATTTTTGAAAAAAATAAAATAATTCATTGACTTAAGTACAATGAGCCTCCAGAGGAAATAAGTAAAATCGGTAAACTGTCCCAACTACACTTAAACAATATAAGAAAATCCATTTCTCAAAAAAAAAAATGCCAACTTCGTTGGCAGATATACCTCTCCCAAGAAATTCAGATATTCATCGGGAGAGGCAAATTTTCTCCCAACAAATTCCAAATTCACTAGGACAGACAGATCTTCGATGAGAATCTCCTCCCAGCAAATTTCTAAAATTTGATTTCTCCTTGTATATGAAATATTACCTCATTTTAAAATTTTTAAGAGTTTTTTCTTTTCTTGTTTTTTCTTCTCCTCGTATTTTTTTTTTCTTTTTTCCTTTTTATCCCTTTTTCTTTCTTCTCTTTTTTGGGTTTAAACAATAGTCTCATATGGATTAGTAAGTACAAAGATCTTTGGTTTATTAGTTGGAAGATAGACTTCTAAACTTGGTTAGTCATTCTGGGTATGCCTTGGACCCAACTTTATAGTAATTAGTTGTAGAAGTGATTTGTTATAAATTTTGTAGCGCAACCCAAGCTAACTAGATATTCTAGGTGCTAATTTGTAGAAGAATTTTGGACCACCAAAAAATCATGTGGGTACTTTGTATTGAGTTGCTTTTGAGAATACCATTGATCATTGTACATGAATGCAATATTTAAAATTGAATTTTTAATTTGAATTAATTAAAAAATAGGAATTAAGCAAATGAGTTAAAATTAATTTTAAAAAGGTGAACAAACCTATTCACCCTCCCTCTATGTTTGTTCTCATTGAACCTTGTATAATTAACAAAGATCAACCTATTGGACTACCATCAAATGGATGACTTGCTCGAAAATAGCAATATGAAAATGTTTCTTATATTTGATTCAGCCAAGATAGGTATCCAAAACCTGGGAGTGACCTACCTATGTGATTACTATCTCATAATTAGAATTTTAAGTATTTTAAAAAAATTAATCATGATTTCATACAATTTTGCAAAAGGACAAAATATCTCTTAGGAAGCTTAGCAGTTAAAATTTTGAATGTTGATAACTTATCTATAGTGTTGATTTGTCTCCCAATATTTTGCTCTTTGGACTCCTAAGGCAAAAATGACACTCCTAAACCTGCTCATAGCTGGAAATCGCACTTGGATATCGAATTTACAATTTGAGAAACTACCAAGTAAAGAACTAAATGCTTCTTGTGATTTTACTTTGAAATTTTATCTACTTAGCTCGATTCTTGCTAAATGTTGTGCATCCTTTGTCATTATATTAATTAATCTAGCAAGTAATTTTGAAGTGGAATTTAGATTGATTTAAAATTATTTGGAGCATTTGAAAGAGGCCTTTACAAAATTTTGATTAGTTGGGTTTGTGTTTTGAAATCTAAGTATGTTATGCCTACACTTTTGAAATGTTTTGATCGATCTTAGTTTAGAAAATCTAAAATTAAGCTCTTATACTTTGAATCCAAGTTTCTAGTTCAGATCACTGACTAGTGAGCTTATATTATGAATTCAGTTTTAAATTGTGCTACTTTAAGTGTCACCATATGTATTTCAAAACTAATCCACTGTTTTGAACTTTGATTTTGAAATCTAGTAATTTAATGATCTTGTTGAGTTACTATTTACATTGAATAAATATTTAAAATTGGTTAGCTTATTTGTTTGTGTCCGAATTGTGAAATCACCTATTGGAGAGGCATTTACACGTGGTAAGGTAAGTCTTGCAAGTTGAGTCAAGGTTCAGTAAGGCTAGACCACGCTCTGTAATTTGATGAAAAGTAGCTCATGTGACTATGGAGAAGTTGCTATAAAATCTCTTGTGGATCTAAATATGAAGTCATGTTGTTGGTACTATTGAGTATCTTTGGTGTAGGCCTTGGTGTGCCTAATGAACTGATGCTACAAATCTTTATTTGGGTCTAGTAGGATTATCTAGTTTGTTGTTGGAAAATTCTTCTGTGGGTATTTTGCTACTATATGCCTAAGTGAGGGACACCTTTTTCAAGTCGATTGTTGTAATCAATTGAGTAGTATAATTTCTTGTGTAGGCAACATTGTAATTAGTTTTAGAGACAATTTGTTATAAGGGACTTTTAACAATCCAAGTTTATTGATATATTTTGATCCCAAGGTAAAAAAAACCTTTGGAAGTGGATTAATAATCTAAAATATAATTATGAACTAGTATAAAAATGTGCTCTTTGTGGTTTAAATGCTTGTGCATGCCCATTTGATTGTGAAACATACTAAAAAGGAGTAAAAATTAGCTCTATACCCCATTTAGATTATAAATATAATGAAGTAAATGATATTTTTGTAATATTATAAAACTTGGAACAGACCAGTTAAACCTGGTTGAACCAGATTGAGTAACCTGGGTTCGATCAGCCTGCCTATCTAATGGCTATCATAAGTGATTATTGTAATTGATTAAATATATGTCAGCTCACTCAACTGATTAGGATCTGAGCCCATAAACATATGTAGATATTGATGCTATAGGTATAAACTCATCTACCTCCTAAAAAATTACAGTAATTGTGAAGTTTTATTTGATTTAACTTTTTCTTAGGACCTTATTTTTATATGAAAATCTAGATCGCTGCTGTAAGGGCGTCGAGAATTTGCTAGCTATAAGAACACTGAAATATGCGGCGAAAACCCTAGAGGCCGCTCCTATTATCTCTCTTTACACTTCTCAAGGCCGTCGCCGGAGAGCAAACGAGACGGGGGAAAAATGGTGTCAGGCTCCGGAATCTGCGCTCGCAGAGTGGTGGTGGACGCTCGTCACCACATGCTTGGCCGTCTGTCTTCGATTCTGGCCAAGGAGCTTCTTAACGGGCAGAAGGTTGTGGTGGTCCGCTGCGAGGAGATCTGCCTTTCCGGGGGCCTCGTCCGTCAGAAGATGAAGTACCATCGCTTCCTCCGCAAGCGCATGAACACCAAACCCTCCCATGGTCCTATCCATTTCCGTGCCCCTTCTAAGATCCTCTGGAGAACCATCAGAGGGTATGCATTGCCCCCCTCTCTGTCCGTTTGAATGGACTTTCTTTGCTGGCATCTGTTTCACTCTTAGTTGTTTCTGAAGCTATTGTTGCCTCTATTATTTTCTTCAGAATGATTCCCCACAAGACCAAACGTGGGGCCGCGGCGCTTGCTCGTCTGAAAGCTTATGAGGGAGTTCCTCCCCCTTACGATAAAATGAAGAGGATGGTTATTCCAGACGCACTTAAGTGAGTAATTTTATTTTATATCTCTGATTTTTTTGTTCTGAGCTATGTGGTTATTAATGAATATCTGATGTTGTTTATAGGGTTTTGAGGCTTCAAGCTGGTCACAAGTATTGTTTGCTGGGTCGGCTCTCGTCTGAAGTTGGATGGAATCACTATGATACCATTAAGGTTAGCTAAGTTTACATTTCTCCCTTCAATAGTCACACTCCATAGTCACACTCCATAGTCATTATAGTTTTTTTGGTTTTTTCTCTTCAGTTTGTGATTCTTGTTCATGTAAAGTTCGATATGAGTGATTGCTGATTCCTGTTTAGGTAATTGAAATCAAAGGCTCACATTGTAGAGGTAGCTAGACACCAAAGAGTCATAAGTTTATGATTCACCTCTGTTTGACTAGTTAAGGATAGTTAGGGGACCATTTGCATACTTCTGAGCTTCTTGAAATCGTTTTAGTTATTAGGCTGTTATCTCTCATTCAAAGTTGTAGGTGTCATGATTGCTTGATTTGCAAAAAAATTTCTGGAATTGATAGTCATTTCTTATTTATATATTGATGCTGAACTGATGAAAACTATGAGCCTGGTTGTCCAGTTCCAATAGATGTATGATGAAGTGGGTAAGCAGGTAGGACCGTTAGCTACTTCATTAGAATAAAATGATAATATGGCTTTTCTTCTAACTACTTAGTTTCAGTTTGGTTTTTAGGGCTTCAGATGTCCTTGACAATCCATTACCACCCCTCAAACCTCTGATCTGAAGATAGGGTTTATGTAGTGTATTTTGCCTTCCAAAACTCAACTGCTGTCAGGAAGTAGGAAGCTATACTTATTATCTGATATAAGGATCTATTTAAATCTGTTATTGAAGATGTTGTACATATGCTGGATACTCTAGCTTGCATTCTGAAACTTTAAGCTGCTTTTTCTATTCAATTATATGTTCTAATTAGGCCATAGCCATCAAAAAGTTGCAGAGTTTACATTCTATTGCCTTCATCCGTTGCTTGTCTCTCGTGTTTTGAAAGTTTTTTTCTTTTGTTTCTTTTCATGTACGGACACCCTGATACAATGTCCTGATATTGTTGTCTCAGTTGTCTTTAGACTGGTGATTTCCTTTATTTTGGTCCAATTCCATGGATTGTGTGTGGAATCTAGTGCTCACTTGTTTTCTTGGATATTAGATTAACTTTGGATCTGTCCGCTATGATTTCATGGATGTTTTGATGTATTACGTTACTCAATTGTGGAATAAAGTTAAAGACTATGAAGGACAGAGAAAGTCATCGAGAACATTGAAACTATTTAAAAGGAAGAACAAAAGGAGAAGACCAAAAGACGACAGCTCACTTTTTTGTTTTTGGATAATCTCTGTTTCAGGAAACTACTCAATTTGAGTATGTTCACGGAAAGTCTGCAGCTTCCTACCTTTAGTACTTTCCTATTTTGTTGATGGTTCCAATTAGCGTCGTCAGAACGAATCGAACTGGCCGGTTCAAGCCGATTGAACTGGAATTGGTCCCTTTTGTGGTTCTCACATAAGGAAAACGGTTTTTGGCTTAACACATGAATACCTGACTAGTTAATCGGGTCTGAACTTGACCCAAACCGGTTAGTTCAATCTGTTTCAATCATTTTCTTGTGAAGAAATGGTGAAACAAAGTTTACTAAAGAGAGGATTGAGAGCCATGACCAAGTACCTATGTAAAAAATGTTGTATCAACCAACAGAAGATTGGTTCATGTCCATCTTCAACAAAATAATTTATATACAGAAAATAAGAGTGGCCCAGTTAGACCTGCTCCAAACAATGGTTAAATCCAGTCTAACCTGATTGGACAAAAACCAGTCATCCTACTGGTTTGATGTCCGGTTTGGTTTTAATAACATTGTTCCAATTAAGAAAGTTTTTAGGTAGTTAAATGTTTCTTATTAGTGGTCAACTTAGGAAAATCTGAAAAATAGTAACTTAATCATTGACAATATCTATACTTGTTTTTGTGATAATGATGAGAGGGCTTACTAAGAAAGGAGAAAGTACAAGCAGGGTTCTTAAGGGCAAGTACAAAAGGTAGATAAATAAGT